>NC_050451.1:6567950-6867950 GCF_903995425.1 Onychomys torridus | reverse complement strand
CTCAGCTGAGATTGATCCCTTGGTAGAGGGCCAAGGAAACAGCATAATCAGTAAAATATTTGCCACACAAGCATGAAGGCTCAAGTTCAATCCCAGAACCCACAGTAAAAGCAACACTGGTCCCCAAGCCAGGCAGAGTGACACACACTGGGAAGCTGAGACAGGCAGATCCCTGGAGTCACCAGCTAGCCAGCCCAGCTAGTCTATGGGATTAGCTCCAGGCCAATGAGAGATTCTGTCTCGAAAAACAAGGTGTCACTCCTGAAAAGTGATACCTGAGCGTGGACCTCTGACCTCCCTGTGGACATGCACACACACACACACACACACACGAGCACATTCCCCCACACACGTGTATACACAGCTCACGCAAAGATATAACTAGTCTAGGCAGGCTTATATCCATTTGATAAGGGACTTGGTGAGTTCCAGCCTTCATTTAGGAAACACAGAGTCGCAAACCTAGTTTCAGTGTTGAGGCCTATCAGACACTGAAGCAAAAGATGACATTCGTTCTCAGCACTCTGGAAATGAAAGCCAAGTTAATGTTTTGTAACCCATTCTCTGAGGCTAGAATTACCCTAAGATGGAAACCAGAAAAGAAGACAACAACATAAAATGTCTTTCAGGAATGAAGATGGAAAATCTTCAGAAAATATTGGCAAATTGAATCCAACCATGTATAAGCACAAACACACACCATGAGCAAGTGAAGTTTAATCCAGGTATGCAACATTCAAAAATACCTACTAATATAACTCGTCACTTCCACAAGCTAAAGAAAAATCATCTGATCACACCCAATAATACAGAGAAGGCATTTGTAAACTCCAAGCCCCATACATGATTTCTCAGCTAATCAGAAATAAAAAGGAATTTTCTCAGCATGATTACAATAACAAAGCAACAAAGAAACACAACCAACAACCCATAGGTTTCTCAGCCAATGAATAGAAAAGCAAAATATACAATGTGCATACAATGAAATATTATTCAGTCATCAAAACTTTGAAAACCTATACATGATTGTTGATTTTATTCATAATATAAACTTAATTTGTAATATCAAAAAATCATTAACAACTGAAATATCCTTTGACTGGTAAATGGATATTTTGGTATAAATACTATTGGAAAATAAAAATCAGTGAGTGGTATGAGTAGCAATGTGGATGGATCACATGGAGCCAAATGAAAAATGCCAGTTTCAAATGATCACATATTGCATAATAAGTTAAAGAATGTGTTAGCAGGATGGGGGCTGCAGACTGAGCCCTCTCATTAAACTCCCATTTAATCTGGGAATTCAATTTATTTGGATTTTTCAGAATGATGTATTAAAATTTAAAATATAATCCTTCAAATCCATCATTGATTTATCGTCACCCACAGAACGTTGCTAAGTGCTACACCGAGCAACACGAGGAGGAGGAAGAGGAGGAAGAGGAGGCTGTCACCGCCACGTGCTGTAGATGTGGCTGGAGTGAGAGCCCCAGAAGCAAGATAAACCCAGACTGAAGGGCGGATTCCTGCAGGAGCCAGGGCCAGGCAGCTCTGGCAGATACGCCCCACCACAGAGAACATAATCCCCCCTCCCTCTGAAGCAACAGCTGAGGGGCCAATCTCTGCTTGAGGGGACACAGACAGAACAGGGGTTCAAGTGGGTTCTCACCCCATCAAAAACCACACAAATCAAGTCTTGTTTTAAACTCTTCTTCCAGAGCTGCACTTATCCCACTCAGCCAAACTTGCCCATCCAAAGCAGAGTATGAAACAGTCCTTGCTAGAGAAGAACAGCTTAACTGTGTGTATTCCGCTGATGCAAAAGATCTCACTTCTGCCCAGGCAGACAATGTGAGAGCTGAGAGTGGGAGCCACAGAGGCATTTCCCAGCATTCCAGGCCCTAAGGTTTCAGAAGAGAAGGTGCTAGGCTGTCTCCTGGGCTTCACCCCCACCCCAAAACAGGCCTCCTCAGTCCTGGAATTGGGAAGCTGTTTTCCCACAGCATCTACAAACTGCAGTGCAGTAGACACAGCCGGATTAGGTAAGAGATAAAGGCCAAGCTTGAAAGTGACTTTGACTTGAGCAGCTAAAGATGAAAGAGCCGCGGGGCATCCCAGTACCAGTAAATAAGCAAGATATTGAGATTAAAGAAAAGTCATTCTGTGGCTGGAAAGGTAGCTCAGCAGTGAAGAGCTTATACTGCTCATGTAATTTCAGTTCCCAGCATCCACATGGGGCAGCTAAAAACTGCCTGTACCTCCAGCTCCAGGAGATTCAACACCTTCTTCACACACACACACACACACACACACACACACACACACACACACGCACGCACGCACATGTGCATGCATGAGCACACATGTCTTTTTTTTTTTTTTAAGTGCATTGGTGTTTTGCCTGCATTTATATCTATATGAGGGTGTCAAATCAGTTGGAGCTGGATTACAGGAAGCTGTGAGCTGCCATGTGGGTGCTGGGACTTGAACCTGGGTCCTCTGGAAGAGTAGTCAGTTATCCACTGAGCCATCTCTCCAACCTCTAAAAAGAGAAGGCATAAAGAAATTATAATGCATTATTTAAAAATATGGAGAATTGTCCACCCTTCTCTGAAACAAAAGAGATGCAAACAGAAACAGCCATGAGGTTGCTCCTCCGCTTACCTAGTGAGCTTCTTCCTTGATGGGCGTTCGGACTCTGAAGTTTTCTGGAGGCTGCTGCCCGCGGAGACCTGAGAGGCTGGCCTCTTTGAGTCTACAGAGCAATTTGGCAGTGTGCAGCATGTGCCAAGGACTGTCCATACCTGCCATCGCATTCTCCCTTCCTGAGAATTTATGCTAAGGATGCAACTGACAAAGGAGTGTGTGGACAGACATTTTCCTTGACACTGTCCCAAGGACAAACAGCCAAATGTTGGTGGCCCTCGGGGTACTTTCTGCCCCAGCAACTCTTTTTGAATCACTACACCTGCTCTGAGGTATCAACTGTCACCCCATCATGTCCACAGCTCTGTCTCAAGTTCAGCCTTCCCCCTGTGTCTACAGCTGCTGCATCCTTGCTTGGCTATTCAAGAGTGAATGCTCTTTCTCTCCTCCTCTGTCCTTCCTTATCCAAACACGTGGTGTGCCCACTGCTATGGCTTGAATGTCCATGTCCTTCTAGACGTCATGTTGGAATTGGACCCAGCAGTACTTGGAGGTATCACCTTGCGGACTTTGCCCTTGTGGGTGGGATTAGGTGCCTTTTGAACTTCATGCCCTCTACCTTCTACCGATTTCAGCTTGGACTTCATCTTAGCAGAGCTGTTAAAAACACAGTTCTACTCTTTATACATTACACAGTTTCCAGTATTCTTCTTCAGCATTACAAACAGAACAAGACAACTGCCTCTCTAGGCACCCAAGCCAAACATTCAGGCATCATTATTGTCTTCCCAGCCCCAACTCCCCATCCACCTTCAAATCTTTCTAAAATTCCATTTTCCCTCCAGCACTGAGAACCTGCACCACTGCAGTCTCAGCCATGAGCATTACTCCCTGAGTGCTCCCTGGAGTCCTCCTGTACCACTGCAGTCTCAGCCATGAGCACCTCCCTGAGTGCTCCCTGGAGTCCTCCTGCACCACGCTGCATGAGCCCTCCTGAGGCCCCTGGAGTCCTCCTGCACCTGAGTCTCAGCCATGAGCACCCCTGAGTGCTCCTGGATCTCCTGCAACGCGTCTCAGCCATGAGCACCTCCCTGAGTGCTCCCTGGAGTCCTCCTGCACCACTGCAGTCTCAGCCATGATACTCCTGAGTGCTCCTGGGTCCCCTGCACACTGCGTCTCACTGAGCACCTCCTGAGTCTCCGGAGTCCCTGCACCTTGCAGTCTCACCATGACACCTCCCTGAGGCTCCCTGGAGTCCTCCTGCCTGCACCACTGCAGTCTCAGCCATGAGCATTATCTGATGCTCCCTCCCTGCAGTCTCAGCATGCCTCCCTGAGTGTCCTGAGTCCTCCTGCCACTGCAGTTCACCATGAGTACTCCTGAGTGCTCCGGAGCCTCCTGCACCACTGCAGTCTCAGCCATGAGCACCTCCCTGAGTGCTCCCTGGAGTCCTCCTGCACCACTGCAGTCTCAGCCATGAGCATTACTCCCTGAGTGCTCCCTGGAGTCCTCCTGCACCACTGCAGTCTCAGCCATGAGCATTACTCCCTGAGTGCTCCCTGGAGTCCTCCTGCACCACTGCAGTCTCAGCCATGAGCATTACTCCCTGAGTGCTCCCTGGAGTCCTCCTGCACCACTGCAGTCTCAGCCATGAGCATTACTCCCTGAGTGCTCCCTAGAGTCCTCCTGCACCATTGCAGTCTCAGCCATGAGCATTACTCCCTGAGTGCTCCCTGGAGTCCTCCTGCACCACTGCAGTCTCAGCCATGAGCACCTCTCCCTGAGTGCTCCCTGGAGTCCTCCTGCACCACTGCAGTCTCAGCCATGAGTACCTCCCTGAGTGCTCCCTGGAGTCCTCCTGTACCACTGCAGTCTCAGCCATGAGCATTACTCCCTGAGTGCTCCCTAGAGTCCTCCTGCACCACTGCAGTCTCAGCCATGAGCACCACTCCCTGAGTGCTCCCTGGAGTCCTCCTGCACCACTGCAGTCTCAGCCATGAGCACCACTCCCTGAGTGCTCACTGCAGTCCTCCCAAATGGTTTCTTTTTCAATGCAGTCTTTCTGATGTTCCAATCTTTTCTCTATCCTTCAGAGTCCTTGATTCCCGAAATCCAAATCCAACCTCACGAGCCTCCGTGTTCAGGCCTTCAGCTACTGTCTGTTCTCTACAGGATCTGTTCAGATCAACATTGCAGAAAAAAGGCTTAGGAACCTCAGGCCCACCCTTCCAGCAGCCTCCCTGGTTACCACAGCCTTTTCTGTCTTCTGGTGTGCCATGCACTTCTCTCCTCCTGTCCTTGCTACACCAGCTTGAACCCTGGGCAATTGCTGAGGATGTTGAGAGCTGTTTCTACTATGTGGATGTATTTCACCCAGAAATGATGAGATAAATGAAGCCTGACGCTGTGGTTCATTCTGTAATCCCATGGCTTGACAGGAGGCTGAGGCAGGAGAATCTCCAGTACCAAGCCAACCTAGACTATATAACAAGATTCCATCAAAACTCCAAGGAGGAGGAATGGAAAGGGGAAGGAAGGAGCGAGGAGGGCCAGTGGAAGGGAGGAAGGAAATGCCTAGATGGTACTTTTTGAAATGCTCAGACACTATTTTATACCACGTTGTTTGTGGGAAAGCAAGTTCTGACAGCTGAGTCTTGAAATCTTGCTATGTAGATGGTACCAGACTACCAGGACTAGACCTTTCCACCCTCCCTAAGTACTTCCTCCCTTCTTCTGTCCCCCTACTCACTTTCCTTCGCCAACTGCACATTTCCAACAACCCTAGAAAACACAACCACTTTACCTCCTGGAGATAGAAGGCTAAAGAGATCTGTGGTCAAGGCAAGAAAAGCTGGGCAGACAATTCATAACACCTGGAAACAACCAAGAGTAAAATGAAGGCCAAGTTTCTAGACAGTCCCCAGAGAAGAAACCTGCAGAGGAAAGCCGTTATGCCGGAGCAATAGCAAGGCCATGGACACTCACAAGGAACGGGGAATCGCTCAACAGAGTAGCTAGATAAGCTCTGGGGTCAGCATGGAAGGAGACCCTGCTTCACTTCAGGAAAGCTATGTATTCTCTTTGTACAATAAATCACCATGTCGGGCATATGCTAATTTCTCAACAAACACCATCTTCTTATGTTATTAATACTGGGCATGGGTGAGCACAGAAAACGGCGCGGGTATAAACCTGCAAAACCATAGCTTGAAACCAGAAATAGCTTTGCAAGAGAAGGCTGCAGGTGGCCTTGGGCCCCACAGGCTGCATGTCCTTATCCCTTTAACTCAGAGCAGCCACCGTGGCATCATCTGATGTTTGCTAGAAATTCAGACGCTAGGTGTCCCAGACCAGCTAGTCAGAACCTGAATCATAACTGTCTAGTGATTCGTCTGCATATTAAAAGTTCAGGGTGGCACATCTCTGAGTCCCAGTAGTGAGCTCAAAAGAACCTGTTCCAGCCAGGAATTTGGAGGTAGGATTGCTGTATTCGAGGAGACTCACAACCAGGACTAGTCAATGGCCTATAGAACCTGAGAAACTGTTTTCTTAGGTCAGAAGAGGGAAATTTACAGGATTCATCAGGCAAGGAACTTAGGACAGAAGTCAAACTTTCTAATATTGAGAGGGCTTGTATGACCCTGAGCATAGGAGGTTAGAATGGATCTTAAGAAAAGGAGATGATGTGGCAAGTGAGTGGCTGAAAGGGTCAGAGACTAAAGGGACCTGGGAGGAGAGGAGAAGTCTTCAAAGCTGTTTCCACACAAGCTCCCATGCAGACTCCATTAGCTTACCAAACAAACCACTTTGTGGCTCCTGTAACCATAAATGAACACGTACAGCTGATGGAGGGGCAGAAGGGGCAAGGGAGTGCCCTAGACTCTCCAGGAAAGTCTGTACCACTTTGCACATATGCTTTGGGTATATAATACACCTTTTAGAAGGTGCACTATCTTCATTTTTATAGGAGGGCAAAGCCAGCAGTAAAAATGAAAGAATGCAGACTAATTAGCCGAGGGAAATCCTGTGAGACTACGTATTTCAGGTCATGAAAGTAATGTGTCCTAAGCATGGTATGGCAGACCCAGAGGTCTAGAAGAAGAGAATTCAGAGATGCTCTCTGCTTTCCTCTCCCTACCCTACCAGGGATCTGCTGGTAGGGAAAAGGTCACTCAGTTCTCTTCAAGAGAACAGCCACCAACTTCCTCTACTATTTAATTTCTTCTTGTTATTTTTGTGTTTCTTTCCTGTTTTCATCGTTGCTGTTGTTGGGGTTTCTTTGTTTTGACAGGGGTTCTCATTCTGCCATTCAGACTGGCCTGAAATGCACAATCCTCCTGCCTTGGCTTCTTAATTAAGAGGATTTCATGTCTCAGCACCTGGGTTACATTTAACTTCAGAATCATCTTTTTGTCACGTGCTTTTCAGAGAATCCAGCTGTTCTGTGAAGTACATCATTGACCTTAAAGAGAGAGGTTATTTGGAATCTCCCCTTGCATATCCCTTCCCTGTCCCAATTCATCACTTTCTCATCACTGTCTTCTGCCTTTGGAAAAGTCTCTTGGAACCTGAAGAACCAGTAGAAGCCAATCATTCTATCCCTAGGAAGGATTATGTGTGCGCACGCGCATGTGTGCACGCATATACTTGTGTATGAATGCAGGTAGAGGCTAGAGGCCTGGGTCAGATGTCTATTGCTCTCCATCTTTGTGTCTTACACAGAGTCTCTCATTGGACCTAGAGATGGCTAATTCAGCCAGTCTGGCTGGCCAGCGAGCCTTAAGGATTCAACTGTTGGTGCCTACCTCTAGCTGGGATTGTAGGTACATACTGCCTGCCGTGCTTGGCTTCTTAGGGTGGTGGAGTGAATCCAAACTCGGACTCACTCGTGTATGATAAGCACCGAACCAACTGAGCCATCTATCTCCGCAGCCCAAAATGCCAGGAGTTTTGGTAGCTGACTGTTAAAAACATCCATTACCAAAAAAAAAAAAAAAAAAAAAAGTGTAGACCCCTCTAATTAACTAAGGTATATTAGCACTCAGGTCTACTGTTCTGGCCCCTGCCAACCCAAACTCTCATCCATGAACACCGAGGTGAAAGAGGTTGTTTTTAAGCAAGAACTGAAACAGTCACTTCTGGGCAACAGAAGTGCCATTGCTTACTGGGAGGACACACACTAAATGCTGTAATGTGGCTGTTGTTGTCCTCACTTTGCAGATGTGGAAACTGAGTCTTGGGAAGCTTAACGTTGTTTCAATTTGTAGACAGGCCAAGCAGCAAGGCAGTAACTCAAAGAAGGAAGAACTTGACTCCAGTTCTGTCTTCTTTTCTGAGTCCTTCCTTTCTGCTTAGAAAACAAATGCCATATTACCAGGCCCTAGCAGAGGCCTGGAGTAAATAATGCCCCAGAATCACTAACACAGGCCTGGGACCAGATGTATCACCCAAATTCCCCCAGCCGCCTCTGCCATAGATTCACACTTTCCCTGATTCAGATTTAAAGGAGAAAAGAGAGCCATGCCCAGCGGTACCTGTGTCCTTTTTCAAGGGCTGCATCCAGATGTCTCTGCAAACTGCTCTAGGCCTTCAACTTAGCAAAAGGTCCCAGCAATACACAGGATCAATGGCCGGCAAGTCTCTCTCCAGAAGAAGCAGCCACAGCCCTGCCCAGGCTGCCTTTGTTTACTGTTTGTCTCTAAGCACTGGCTGCCCAGAGAGTAAGTCAACAAGGCCCAGCCACTTTCCTGCCACTCTCCTCTCTGCCGGGTGACAGGCAGAGCCACCCAGCAGTCTTCTCAAGGCCAGTGGGCCCAGAGAACAGTAAGAGCTCAACCGGATTAGATGCCACTGAAGGCTGTGGGAGCCGGCTCAGGAAGGCTTTTACCATGACGTTGCTTTATCACCTGGTGCAATAAAAGAAAGATCCCTGCAAGGAGGAGGGGGACGGGGACACAGCTCGAGAGCCACAGCTTGGTTTCGTCAATTCCCCGGTCTTCCCTGCCCATCAACAGTCGGGCTTCTGACCTGCACCCAGGGTAACCCAGAAGCATAGACGATCCTACCCAGGCCCAAGAACTTGGAGCTGCTGGTGGAAGGGCAAGAGGAACACTCCCCCTCATCCCCTCACCCCCTCTCACCCCCTCACCCCCTCTCACCCCCTCACCCCCCTCCAGCCCCCAGGTTCTGGTGCCTGAACTCAGGAAGGACTGAGTTGAGACAAGAGGAGAGACAGAGAGACGGATCATAGCTCTCTAGAGATAGCTGTGAAAGAACAAATCTCTCAAGCCCTTTCAGAGTTAGCTGAGTCAAACTGAGAACTATTTTTGTTTGTCTGTCTGTCTGTCTGTTTGTTTGTTTGTTTGTTTGTTTTTGTTGTTGTTGCTGTTTTTGGTTTTTTGAGACCGGGTTTCTCTGTGTAGCTTTGCGCCTTTCCTGGAACTCACTTGGTAGCCCAGGCTGGACTGGGACTCACAGAGATCCGCCTGGCTCTCCTCCCGAGTGCGCCACCACCACCCAGCGAGAACTATTTTTGAAAGGAAAAATACAAGGTTTTTCTTGATCAAAAGAATTCAATACATTTTTGATGCAGCTGATGGGACCAGTGAATGAATGTATTTTTCTCATCTGCAGTAGTAAGATGATGATAGATCAAGGCCCCTCCCTTTAAGGAAATCCAAGTGCACACCTCATTTGCAAACCCAACCACTCAGAAGTAACTCCATAGGTACACTGGTAAAAACCAATGCAAGGATCTGAAAAAGAATGCTTACTGTAGTTTATTTAATTTTTTAATAACATGTAAAATTATTGCAGTATATCTTTGTACCTGTCAGTAGTGGGTCTGTAAACAGAGTGTGGTTTAGACACAGAAGAAAACTAAATGCTTAGCTATGCAGAGAGGAACATCAGATCTGGGTCTCAGGGAACTTAGCAGCTGCTGAGAAAATGTTTTTAAAAACAAAAGGCGTTGCACAGCCCAATACTATTAATTTTCTTAAAAATAGATACAAAAATCAAGTATATGGGGACTAGAGATGGCTCAGGGGTTAAGAGAACTGGCTGCTCTTCCAGAGGACAGACCCAGGTTCTATTTTCACCCACCACATGGTGATTCACCACCATGTAACTCCAGTTCCAGGGGGACACAATGCCTTCCTCTGGCCTCTAAGGGCATTGCATATACCACATGGTGCACAGGCATACACACAGGCAAAACCCCCATATATGTAAACTTTTATAAATGAAAAAACTGAGAAATAAGCATAGGAATACATATTCTTTATTTAGACGAGTCACAAAAATGTAAAACAGTTGCTTTGGGGAGGAAAAATGGGTAATACTTTTCCTTGTATTTTTGTATTATGTTGTCTTTAAAAAATACACAATGTTGTGTAAAACTTATCTTCTCCCACTTAAAGTTACTTTTACTGACACTCCCTATTAGTTAGAAAATGCATCTGTTTTGTTTCTCCCCAATTTCCCCATGCATCCGACTCAACCAGGGACTTGATAAAGTTTGGATTTGCAGACACTGCCTTGTACCTTTTAAGCCTTTGTCTCTGAGGCAAAGCTAAGAACAGGCGGGTCTTCAGCTAGTCTCTATGTAATTTGCACTTAGCAATCTGTTCGTCCCAGCTATGCACAATAGAAAACAGTCCAGGAGGGAGAAAGCGAATTTCTCTAGTCATGTGGTTGTTGGTGGTAGAACACAGAACAATTCCTAAGTCACAGTCACACAGCTGGGGCTGGGCTGCCTAACATCACTGTCTTCTCTCCAGAGATGCTTACACTCACAAGTGGGCTTCTACATATAGTTCTTTCTATAGGTCAAATTAAAACACAGGAAAAGGTGCTTGCTTCAATACCAACATGTTTGAATTTATATGATTTTAAATTTTTCAACTGCTTCACCCTCAAGACCTCAATTGTGTCTACTCATAATTATGCAGTGTCCTTGAAAGTATGACATCAAACAGAGACCCAACACGAAAACCAACCTCCAGTTAACAAGGTTTTCTGGAGAAAGCATATGCACGTACATATACACAGAGACTATAATTATATTCTGAAGATATGGAATTACTCCATGTAAAATCCCATAATCTGCCATCTGCAAGCTGAAACCTGACTCTACCAGAAGATACAGTTCCTGTCTGAGTTCAAATGCCAGAGAATCAGGAAAGCCAATGGGTTATACCCCAGCCCAGGGGCAAAAGACTAATGTCTCAGCTCCACAGTTTTTGCCTGAGAGAAAAAGTGATTTCTCTTCATCTGTTGGAATGAACCAAACTTCTATCACTAAAAGGTCTGGGCCACTATCAGTTTTGGCTGAATTACGTTGTTAAGGTTTCCTGCAGATTCTATCTACAAGACATGGTAGATGATTTAAAGAGTGTGGAGGTCATGTGTTAATTAGACATAGATGCCACACTGGCACACAATTTACAACTTCAATCCAGGGCCAAGGGAAACTGGCCTTTTGCCAGATTGTCTTCTCCAGTCACAGTGTCAGGATCCAAGGACATAATGGATGCAATCCCATGACAACCAGGATACCCAACCTTGGTACCTCCATCCCTGTCTATGGGCAAAATCCTTATTCCTGGTGCACAGACAATGTGCAC
This sequence comes from Onychomys torridus, assembly GCF_903995425.1. Taxonomy (NCBI): domain Eukaryota; kingdom Metazoa; phylum Chordata; class Mammalia; order Rodentia; family Cricetidae; genus Onychomys; species Onychomys torridus. The sequence continues at coordinate 6,856,674 of NC_050451.1, read as the reverse complement.
TGCTATAGGTCTGCAGGTTCCGTTCTAATTTCTCTTTCTGGTCTGTGCTTTCAGGATCCTGATAACCCCAACCAGGATGACTGGAAAGCTGGGTGGGTATGAGAGAATCGACTACTTAACTGTTGAAGACTAGTTCAGCCCACTAGAGGGCCACTAGAGACCCTGGAAGTCACTTCCTGGGCCACTCATGATAAGCGTCTGACTCTAGTGGGATGCCTTTCTCACCCTGTCTCTCAGCTCTAGAAAGAAATTGGGAGAGAACAAGACCACCTACTGCCCCTAAGACTGAACACTTAGCATGTGTTGTAGTTGCTTTTCCCAATGCTGTGACAAAATACACAACAGCAGCTTCTTTCAGGAACTTTGTTTTCTTTTGATTGACAGCTCCAGAAGCATTTCAGAGTGATTCTATGGTGGATGAACATGGGGTGAAGCTGCTTATGTGGCAATCAGGTCAGGAAGTAGATAATGGCAAAGGAATCAGGCCAGGCTTAATAGACTGTCCCTAGTGACCCACCTCCACTAGTCAGGCTCCATCTCCTAAAGGTCCCATAGCATCCCAAAATAGTGGCACCAGCTGGTCACCAGATGTTCAAACATATAAGCCTATTGGTAACATTTTACATGCAAGCTTAACAGCATGTACTCCTCTACCTGGAACTGTAATAGTAAAAGCATTTGGGAATTCCAGAGTTGGTCTAGGATAGAAAGGAGAAAGTCTGCTGAAGACTCCAGGGCACATTTGGAATTACAGGGTATCCTTCACACTATTCATTTGGAAGTCTTCAACATCTGGGCTACCGAGATGGCTCAATCAGTAAGTTGCTTACCACGCAAGTGCAAGGATGGGAATTTGGAGTCTTGGGACATAGGTGGGGGAGAAAAGCTGGACCCGTCATCACATACCTGAAGTCTCAGCCCTGGAGAGGTGGAGATGGAGGATCCCTGGAGCTCTCTGGTCAGCTGGCCTAGCTGACTCTGTGAGCTTCAAAGTCATTGAAAGACTCTCTTTCAAAAATTAAGGTGGGGATTAATTGAAGAACACATCCAACATTGACCTCTGGCCTCCACACACACAGCACTCAGGCAAGACACAACATACCTGCATGCAAACGTGCACACAAAATCACAAAGACATGCATATATGTAGCACAAATCTTAAGAGGTCTTATTAATAAAAGCAAACCCAGAGCCAGGTATTGGGGTGAATGCTGAAAGATCAGAGAAACAGAACAGGTCACAGCTAACCTCACCTTGCCAACTTCTCAGCTGATCTTGTTTCCTCAGACTGGAAGCCTCTGAATCCTCATCCAAATGGATCTCAGCCTAACTGCTGCTAAAAGCCTAAAAGCTTAACAAGGCTCTAGTTTCTGGTCCTGACACCTTATATACCTTTCTGCTTCCTAATCACTTTCTGTGATTAAAGGCGTGTGTCACCATGCCCGGCTGTTTCCAGTGTGACTTTGAACTCACAGAGATTTGGATGGATCTCTGCCTTTGGAATGCTAGGATTAAAGGGGTGTGTGCCACCATTTTCTGGCCGCTATATCTAGTGGCTGTTCTGTTCTCTGACCCCAGATAAGTTATTAGAGTGTACAATATATTGGGGAACACAATATCAACACACATATACTACACACACACACATACTTACATGCAAACATATACACAAAATCACATATACATACATATATCATGCTCATGCATGCTCGGACACACACACACATGTATATGCAGAACCAACAACTTCTCTTTCATATAAGAACTCAGGCCTCTAGTATTTCCCACCTGCCATTGGGGAAGAATCCAGGCAAGTGGTTTTCTATTCAGAGGGTTTTAAAAGAGCAGGAATGTGAGGGCAGCTAGTGACTGTGGTGACTTTTGTGTTGTTGTGATGGCCAGTCTTTTTTTTTTAACTTTAATTTTTTAAATTTAATTTAATTTTACATATCAGCCATGGGTTCCCCTGTCCTCCCCTCTCCCGCCCCCGAGTGATGGCCAGTCTTGGTCATCAATTGGATAGGACTGAGAGCCACCTAGATTACCCGCACTTACCTCTGAGTATGTGTGTGGATGTTCCCAGGAAGGGGTCACCAAGGGAGGGAGCCCCATCTTCAATGGGTGGCACCATCCTACAGACTGAGGCTCTGAGGGGAATGAGAGAGAAAAAGGGAAAGGCTGCTTACTGGTACAGTTATCTTCTCTGTCTCCTGGCTACCCTGAGGAGCCGCCATATGCCCTCACCTCCCCCGTGTTCAGCCTCGCCTTGGACCTAAAAGGGCAGGGCCCAGGCCATTAGCTAAAACCTCAAAAACAGCAAGATTCTACCTCCTTTGCTTTCCTCAGGGTTTGTCACGAGTCAGAGGTCTGACTAACACAGTTGTTAGTTTCCTCTACTTCCCAAAGCTAATTTTACTTTTTTTCTATTATACATATACACACGTAAGTATACATATATGCACATTGTACATATATGTACACATTATATATACATATGTAGAATAGTGTGTGTGTATATATATATATCACACAGTGCTTATGTACATGACATAGACTTTATAGAATCCTTTGAAGTGCTTCCATGCCTGAACAGAACATATGCTGTATCTCATACACTAGCTATCATAGCTATTATAGATGGTGATTACATATGTGTATCTCATGGTACAAATACCTGGAGCTGTGTATTTACTGACATGACAATTAACGTTTTTCTCTTTATAAGTTAATTGTCATGGGTATTTATTAATGCAGACCACCACATTGCAGGAGTATGAGCAGTTTCTATTCTGGATATCAGACCAAGGAGTTCATATGTGTCCACTGGAATGGATTCTGGACATCCACTGGAAGATACCTCCCACCAGGTTCCACGTTTTCCTTGATGGAAGCCACATGTCCATCACTGCTCCCTCTACTACTGCCACAGCCAACATCAATATAGGTTCGCACTCTGGATTTGATCGACTTTTCAGTGTCTCACAGTGTCCCAGATTCCCCAGCGGGGAAATAATGTGTCCCAGGGCATCTGAGAATGCTTGTAGGTCTAACTCCAGGGGTATACATGCTGCTGCCTGGCTTGTCTACTTCACTCACAAAGTAAATAGACTTCATTTACAAAGCTCTAGTCCAAAGATGAATCTGTAAGAATTATAAACTGATAGCATAGAGCAGTAAACTAAGCGAGCACCATTTGCTAGGTACTTTTCAACAGTCATGACCTAGAGGAAGAAGGATTTGCTTTGGTTTGGAGATTTTCCTCTCTACTCCATGACTCTGTTGGTTTGGAGCCCATGATGAGGCATAATGACAACAGGAGTGTGTAGCAGCGGCTAGTCACTTCAAGATAAACGGGAAATACACAGCCAGGAATAAGTGGCTGTCAAGATGCCCCACATGGACCCATTCTCAGGGACCTATTTATTCCAGCTAGAAACCATTTCTTAAAGTTTCCAGAGCCTTCCAAAATAGCACCCCGAGCTGAGACCAAGCATTCCACCCATAACCCTGCAGGACATGTAAATCCTTATCAGAGCCCAGCATTGTGCTAATTGCACAAGTCAAATGCCCATGAAACCAGGCCTTCCCTGAGGGGACACCTTGTGAGAAAAAGGGTCGTGAGATTAATTATTTAAACACAGACATTTTTGAAAGTGTAGGTTGTACTAATAATGACACTGGAGGTAACCTGGGACCCCCGACCCCGATGCCTGCTCGTACACAAAGTCTCGTGTGATTCTTTCTCTCCCAGTATGAATCTTTACTTCTGCTATCCACAAACCACATTCCAGAAAATACCTCAGGGTGTTCCATATCAGAAACTTAAACTATGGCGGGGCGGTGGTGGCGCACGCCTTTAATCCCAGCACTTGGGAGGCAGAGCCAGGCAGATCTCTGTGAGTTCGAGGCCAGCCTGGTCGATAGAGCGAAATCCAGGAAAGGCGCAAAGCTACACAGAGAAACCCTGTCTCGAAAGAGAGAAAGAGAGACTTAAACTGTGACAGCTCTCCCGTTTCTTCTCGGTCAGTTTCCCTCCTGCATCTTCTCTGTGTTTGCATTCTCAGCCTTTTCAAAGTGGATGTATTTATTTTATTTTGTATGTATTATAGTTTTGCCTGCAAATATGTCTACCCTTGTGTGTCCGATGCCCTCGGAGGCCGGAAGAGGGCAGAGGATTTGTCGGAACTGGAGATATAGACTGCTGTGAGCTGGCACGTGGGTGCTCGGAATCAGACTTACATCTTTTGCAAGAACAACTAGCTCTCTTAACTGCTAAGCCATTAACTCCAGCCCCTTTTCTCAGTAGTTTTAGTTAGTTAGTTAGTTAGTTAGTTATTTTTATTCTCATACTGCAGTAGTTTGAATAGTAATGACCCCTTGGGCTCCTGGGGGTGGCACTGTTAGGAGGAGTGGAGCTATAAGGAGATGTGGCCTTGTGAAGGAAGTGTGTCACAGGCTTTGGAGTCTAACAAGCTCATGTCAGGCCAGTGTGACACAGTCTTTCCTTCTGCTGCCCACAGATTAAGATGTAGAACTCTCAGCTCCCTTCTTCAGCACCACGTCTACCTGCATACCACCATGTTCCGCCATGATGATAATGGACTAAGCCTCTGACACTGTAAGCTAGCCCCCAATTAAATGTTTCCTTTATAAGAGTTTCTGTGGCCATGGTGCCTCTTCACAGCAATAGAAACCCTGACTAAGACACATACTGTATCCTGATTACAGACTCCTCCCACCTTCTCTCTATCTTTTCAGTTTCTCTATGCCTCCTTTCTCCTTTGGATCCACTCCCTTTCTGTCTCTCATTAGAAAATAACAGGCTTCTGAGAGATAACAAACAAACATCATAAATAAAATACAATCAGATGAAACAAAAAACATCACGTCAAGGCTGGGAAAGACAGAAGGAAATGAGCCCCAAGAGCAGGCACAAGAAATAGAGACCCACTCATTCACACATTCAAGAATCCCATAATAATACTAAGCTGAAAACTGTAATATATACACAAAGGGCCTGGTGCAGATCCCTATAGGCCCTGTTCTTGCTGCTTCAGTCTCTGTGAGATCATATGAGCCTTGCTTGGTTGATTTAGAGAGTCTTGTTCTCCTGGTGTCCTCTGTTCCCTTTGGCTTTTACACTTTTCCCACCTCCTGTTCTACAAGGTTCCTTGAGCTCTGAGGGGGAGGAATTTGATGGAGACATCCCATTTAGAGCTGTGTCTTCTAAGAACTCACTCTCCACATAAAGTCTGGCTGTGGGTCTCTATATTTGTTCCCATCTGCTATAGGAGGAAGCTTCTCTGAGTAAAGCAGGATATCATTAGGAGTCATTTTATTGATAATTCTTTTTAGATCAGTAGTATTTGGTTTTTCTCTGGGCTATCTAGTCTCAGGTTCTTGGTCACCTAAGCAGTGTTGGGTATGGGCTTTGTCTCATGGAGTGGGCCTTAAGTAAATCAGACATTGGTTGGTTACTCCTACAAGTTCTGTGTTGCTGTTTTCCTAGCATGTCTTGCATGCAGGACAGATTGTAAGTCAAAGGTTTTGTGGCTGGGTTGGTGTTTATGTTTCTCTTTTGGTAGCCTGCAGAGTGTGCTCCCACACCAAAAACACTAGAACATAGGGGTGGAAGCTCCATGTAGGCACCAGCTTGACTTCTCTATGTTCCATGAGTTGTGTGGATGTAGTTCTTGGCAATGAGCCCTCCACTGTCCGTTTGTGGAGAACAACCCATTGTCTTAGCAACACCCTGGGTTGTTTGGGTATTTCCATGGGACCCCTTTGGCCAACAAATTAATTGAATGCAACCCACTCTGGTACTGGAAGCCTCCTTTGGTGACAAGAGCTGGAAGGTTGGAATTCTGCATCCCCCATTTTCAGGAAACTTCATTAGGATCACCTTCATATATTTAATAAAATTTTCCACTGTGTTAGGTTTCCTGTCATCCCTCAAATGCCCTTCACTTCCAGCTGTCTCTCCCCATATTCTCTCCCTCAGCCCTATCTCCTCTCCTCTCCTCTCCCCACCTGATGATCCTCTAGTTCCCATCCCCACACACCCCAAGTCCACACACAAAGTCTTTTCTATTTCCCCCTCCCAGGGAGATCATGTGTTTTCCACTAGTCCCTTTCCCTATATATAGCCTCTCTGGTTCTATGGATTCTAGGTTGATTAACATTTATTTAACCACTACTATCTACATATAAGTGAATACATACCATATTCACCTTTTTAGGTGTGGGTTACCTTACTCAGGATGATTTTTTTCTAGTTTTATCAGTTTGCCTGCAAATTTCATGATGTCACTTTTTTTTCAACAGCTAAGTAGTAGACTATTGTGTAAATGTGCCACATTTTCTCTATCCATTCTTCTGTTGAGTGACATCTAGGTTGTTTCCAGTTTCTGGCTATCATGAATAGAATCACATTGAACATGGTTGAGCAAGTGTCCTTGTGGTAGAATGAATTGTTCTTTGGATATATGCCCAAAAGTGGAATAGCTGGATCTTGAGGTAGATCAATTCCAATCTTTCTGAGGAACTGCCATATTGATTTCCATAGTGGCTTTACAAGTTTGCACTCCACCAGAAATGGCAAGTGTTCCCTTTGTTCCACATCCTTGCCAGAATGAGCTGTTACTTGTGTTATTGATCTTAGCCATTCTGACAAGTGTAAGATGGAACCTCAAAGTAGTTTGATTTGCATTTCCTTAGTGGCAAAGGATGTTGAGCATTTCTTTCTTTAAGTGTTTCTTAGTCATTTGAGTTTCTTCTATTGAGAATTTTCTGTTGAGATCTGTACCAATTTTGGATTATTTGGTTTTTTGGTATTTAGTTTCTTGAGTTCTTTATATATTTTGGATATCAGTCCTCTATCAGACATGGAATTGTTAAAAATCCTTTCTCATTCTGTAGGCTGCCACTTCATCTAAATGATGGTGTCCTTTGCCTTGTTGAAGCTTTTCAGTTTCATGAGGTACCATTTATTTATTGTTGATCTTAGTGCCTATGCTACTAACGTTCTGTTCAAGAAGCCTTCTGTGACAGTGAGTTCAAGGCTATTCCTTATTTTCTCTTCTATCAGGTTCAATGAATCTGGTTTTATGTTGAGGTCTTTGATCCATCTGGACTTGACTATTGTGCAAGGTGACAGATATGTATCTATTTTCAATTCTTCTACATTGCCAACATCCTGCTTGACCAGCACTATTTGCTGAAGATGCTTTCTTTTTTCCCAGTGTTTATTTCTGGCTTCTTTATCAAAAATCTGGTGTTCATATGTGTGTGGATTTAGTCTGGGTCTTCAATTCAATTGTATTAATCACTGTGTCTGTTTTTATGGCAATACCATGTGATTTTTATTACTATAGTTCTGTAATATAACTTGAAATTGGAAATAGTAAGACTTCCAGCAGTACTTTTATTGTTCAGGATTGTTTTAGCTGTCCTGGATTTTTTGTTTTTCCATATAAAGTTGAAAATCATCTTTTCAGCATCTGTGAAGAATTGTGCTGGAATTTTAATGTGGACTGCATTGAGTCTATAGATTGCTTGTGGACTGCATTGAGTCTATAGATTGCTTTTGATAGGACGGTTGTTTTTTTTTTTACCATGTTACTCCTATTGATCCATGAGCATGGGAGATATTTCTATCTTCTCACATTTTCTTATATTTCTTTAGTCAGAGATTTGAATTTTTTATCATACAACTCATTTACTTGCTTGTTTAGAGTTACCCTAAGATATTTTATATTATTTGACCTATTGTGAAAGGTATTATTTGCTGTGGGATGCTCTTTCTGTATGCTGTGAATATGTGTTACTCTCATTAGTTGATAAGTAAAACTCTTTGGTCAATGGCGAGGCAGAATAAAGTCAGGTGGTATAATCAAACTGAAGACAAGGATGAAGAAGTGCCAAGTCGGGGCAGAGGCCAGTCAGCAGCCAGGGAAGCAAGAGATGGAGAAAATGAGGTAACAAGCCACAACTCACATGGCAAAGCATACATAAGACGTCTGGGTTAATTTAAATGTAAGAGCTAGCTAGTAATAAGCCTGCACCATCAGCCAATCATTTATAATTAATATAAGCCTCTGAGTGATAGTTTGCAATAGGTAGATAGGGTGGGGCAGAGAAAAGCCTCTGGCTACAGTTGTCCCCTGATTTGTTTCTCAATCCCTTTGTCATTTGTATATAGGAAGGCCACTGAGTTTGTGAGTTCATTTTATATCCAGCTACTTTACCGAAAGTGTTTATCAGTGGTAGGAGTTCCCTGGTAGAATTTTTAGAGTCACTTGTGTATAATACCGTATCATCTTATCATCTGCAAATAAAGATACTTTGATTTCTTCTTTTCCAATTTGTTTCCCCTTGATCTCCTTCAGTTTAATTATTACTCTTGCTAAGACTTCAAGTACTATATTGAATAGAGTGTACAACCTTGTCACGTTCCTGATTTTAGTGGAATTGCTTTGAGTTTCTCACCATTTAATTTTATGTTGACTATAAGCTTGCTGTAAACTGCCTTTATTATGTTTAGGTATGTACTTTGTATCCCTAATCTCTCCAGGACTTTTATTGTGAAGAGGTGTTGGACTTTTTCAAACTCCTTTTCTGCATCTAATTAGGTGATGATGTGGTTTTTTTCCTTCAGTTTGATTATATGACAGTTTACATTTGTTGATTTTTGTATACTGAACCATCCCTGCATCTCCTGAATGAAACATACTTGATAATGGAAGATGATCTTTTTAATGTGCTCTTGCATTTAGTTTGCAAGTATTTTTTGAATATTTTTCCATCTATGTTCAGAAGGGAAATTGATTTGTAAGCCTCTTTCTTTGTTGGGTCTTTATGTGGTTTGGATATCAGGATAACTGTGGCCTTGTAAAATGAATTGGGCAATGTTCCTTCTGTTTCCATTTTGTGGAATAATTTGAGGAGTATTGGCATTAACTCTTCTTTGAAATTCTGGTAGAATTCTGCCCTAAAACCATCTGGACCTGGGCTTTTTTAGGTTGGGAGAGCTTTAACAACTGTTTCTGTTTTACTAGGGGTTATAGGTCTATTTAAATTGCTTGTCTGATCTTGATTTAACTTTAGTAAGTGATACATATGGAGGAAATTATCCATTTCTTTTAGATTTTCCAATTTTGTGGAGTACAGGTTCTTATGATTCTTTGGATTTCCTCAGTGTCTGTTGCTATGCCCCCCTTTTCATTTCTGATTTTGTTAATTTGGATATTCTCTCTCTCTCTGCCTTTTACTTTGGATAAGGGTTTTTCTATCTTTTTTTATTTTCTCAAAAAACTAACTTTGTTTCATTGATTCTTTGTAGTGTTCTCTTTGTTCTTGTTTTATTGATTCTATTGATTTCAGCCCTCCGTTTGATTGTTTCTTGACATCTACTCTCTTGGGTGTGATTGCTTCTCCTCATTCTAGAGCTTTAGGGTGTTCTTCAGCACCCTCGTGAGCTCACTTAGCTACCATAGGGATTTCTGATGCCTCTAGCTTCCACCTTTCTACCTGACATGCCTAGGTGAGCCTTACCTCATGGAACTGTCTCTGGAAGAGCTGTCTGTTTCTCTACATAGGCTGACAGGACTGCAGAGAAATGTTTGCAGTTCTGTTGCAGTGAATCAATGGCTCAGTCTTCTCTGAATGCACTCAAGAATCCTTGAGTTTACCTTTTGGCCTCTTAAATGTCCTACCTTGGGTCTATAAATTGTAGGCCTTATTGGGGTTGGGAACAATCAAGGATATGGTTAATTCCCTTAGGGAGATTTTATTCTGTGCAATTAGTGGTATTTTCCCCCATTGGGTTGAAATCTGTACTCTCACGAAGGGTTCTCAGTATTTGCTTTTCTCTTTCTCTCTTGTCCAATCTTCCTCTTGGGGCTTCAGATCTCTAAATGTTGAGTAAGATTCTGTTCTGATGCCTCACCCTGATATGAGATCAGAGTGTGCCAAAGATCTGAATCTAATATTGGTTGTGTTTATAACTGCTGTGGCAGGATCAAAGGTGGTGGGGGTGGGGTGGGGAAGGCACTGCGCCTTTAGGTTCTTATGCTCTTGAGAAAACAAACCCCAGGAAATTGAAATTTCCCCAGGAATCTCATAGTGGGAAAAGGAAAAAGCTGAAGCCAAAGGAGGGAACTTAGGTTTGAGAAAGACAGTTCCCACAGTGCTGACAACAGAATGTTGCTGGAGTAGTTAGAGTCAGAGCCTGGGCCCTGGCAGCGCTAACCAGTTAAAGTCAGTCACTCATCCACTTTCAGTGTCAGGAGATTGTGAAAAGCACAAAAGGGAGATGTACTCAATGTAGCCACACCAGGAAGAGAGAAAAAGAGGCCAGTGGTTTCCTCAGTTTCCATAAGTCTATCCTTATGGTCTTGACAGGATTATATAGAGAACAAGAGTTATGCATAATTAAGCAGTACTGGTCAGGTATGGGCCTGCTCACCGTGACTGAAACATTGTCTGGGCTCCAGTTTCTCCTGTGAGGTGGTCTGACAGGCTGTAGATCCAGATTAAGATCAGGCTTAACCATAGCACAGCCTAAATACTCTCCCGTCTTGAAATTTCCTCTGCCAAACAGCCTTTTACCTTTCCATCCAACCTTGCTCCAAGTCTCTGGACGCCTGCAGAATGCAACCAGGTTCTTTGTCAGAATATCACAAAATGTCTGCTAGTCCAGTTCCCAATAGGGTCCTTGTTCTGCATCTAAAACATCGTGGGCTCTGCTGTCTGCTGCTCTCTCAACCTTCTTGCTTTCTGAGCTCCCACTAGAATGGCCCACGGATACTGAATAGTGCTTACAGTAGTCAAGGGCCTTTCTGGCTCCAAAGTTCAACCTTTTCCTCTTGCAAATCAGCTCCCAAAGCCTAAGGGCCACATGGGTATGTTCATCACAATGGGGCCCCACTTCTGGGCCACAAGTTTTCTGTATTAGTTCCTTGTTTTGTTGCTGTGACAAAATGCCTTGGCAAAGGCAGCTGATGAGAGGAAGGGTTTGTTGGGACAATCTATGGTGGAGAAGTTATGGTGGCAGGGGCTTGAGGCAGTTGCTCATATCGCATCTACAGTCAGGAAGCAGTGGGAGATGAATTCGTGTGCTCAGCTAATGAATTCATTTTTAGGAAGTCCAGAACCCAGCCCATGGAATAGAATGATGCTGCTCAAACTGATGGTGTTTTTTCTGCTTTTAATGGTGGGGTTCGGGTGTGTTTCAAGACAAGGTTTCTCTGTGTAACAGTTCTGGCTGTGCTGGAACTTGGTTTGTAGACCAGGTTGGCCTTGAACTCACAGAGATCCACCTGCCTGTGCCTCTGAAGTGCTGGGATTAAAGGTGTATGCCATCACTGCCAGCTGATGGTGTTTCTTCTAATCTCAGCTAACTCAATATGGACAATCCCTCACAGGCTTGCCCAGAGTCTGGTCTCCATGATGATTCCAAATCCTATCAAGTTGGCTATCAATATTAATGATCACAGGGGGTCACTGGGCCTCTTTATTTGTTCAATTGACTATAAGAAATACATTCCCTTTTTCTTCCTTTCAGCATTACCATTGCTTAATGGGGCTATGGGGGTGATGGGGAGAGCCTTGATTTTTTTTAGGGCTTCAAGAGCTTAGGCTTCAATCCTTATTACTAACATTTAGAATTATCATTTAAAAGTGCCTGACCCAAACCATTACACCACAAAGGAACTTGAGAATTAACATTTCAAGGACAGGTAGTTGATTTAATGGGTAAGAAGACCTGAGTTCAAATCCCCAGTACCCATACATAAAGCCAGGTTTGGGCATGCAGTGCCATAGGGAGCAGAGACAAAATGATTGCTGGGGCTTACTGGTCATCAGCCTAGCTCCAAGTTCAGTGTCATACTCTTGTCTTAAGAGAATACAGGAAAGTGGTAGACCAGAATGCTCAACATCCTACTCTGGCCCCCATTCACTCACAAACAAACAACATAAACACACGTATACATACAACCCCACACACAGATAAATCAATCAATATTTTAAAATTAGCATTTCAATTAGTTAATGTGTGTGTGTGTGTGTGTGTGTGTGTGTGTGTGTGTGTGTGCGCGTGTGTGTGTAGATCTGAAGTTGATGTCTTCTTAGATGGCTCTCCACTTTTTTTTTTATCAAGATAGGGCCTCTTGCTGAACCCACATCTTGCTAATTACACCAGTTTTCCCCGACCCCCAGACCCCCAAGCCCATGTCTTTAGTCTAGAGTGCTGGGTTTTCAGGTGGCTACCACCCAGCTCTTACGTGGGGTCTTCATGCTTGCATAGCAAATACTTTATGCACTGAGCCGGCTCTCCAGACCAAATTCAAGAATATTAGTTCATCTATTTGTCAAAAGAAAAGGAAAACAAACAGGCAACAGCTTCTATATATTAATAGTAATATAATTCACTAATGATCCCAAATACTCATATTTGTGTAAATCATACACATCTTTCAATTTATATGTGCCAGTGCTGGGCGGTGGTGGCTCACAGCTAGAAGGATGGCTCAGTGAGTTGTGTTCCCAGCACCTATGTCCATTGCTCGTAGCTGCTTGTAACTCCAGCTGCAGGATAATCCAATGCCTCAGGCTTCGGAGTGCACCTGCACTCAGGTGCACTTATCCACACACAGACGTATGCATGGACATAATTAAAAATAAGAAACAAATCTTTAACAAAACCACACATTTACAAAGGTCTACTCATCTAGAATTCTCTCTGGTGGGTACCAAGATAGACAGACTTAGTAGTTTCCATGGTTACACAAATCACAGTAGAAACCCTCCTCAATAACCTTGTCCCAATGGCTCAATCAAGCCCCAGAGGCCATTTTAGGCTTCTATGTCATACAATAAATCCTTGTGTTGGTTGCTTGTCTTGTTGCTATGACAAAATGGCTGTCAAAAGCAACTTCATGAAGGGGAGGTTTATTTTGGCTCCTAGTCCCAGGGGACGTAGCTCATTCTGGAGGGGAAGGTTCAGCAGCAGGAGGAGGAAGTCACATCACATCCACAGCCAGGAAGCAGAAAGCAATAAATGTCTGTGTTCAGTTTACTTCTTCCTTTTGACTCAGCATGGGACCACAGCCTGTAGAATAATACCACCTATATTTAGGGAAGTCTTGTCCAACTCGGTTAACCTAATGTAGGCAATCCTTTCAGATACACTCAGAGATTTGTTTCCATGGAGATCCTAAATCCCATCCACTTGACAGTCAAGATTAATCATCACAATTCCTCAATACTTAGAAGGAACTCTAAATATGCCCCAAAGAGCCTCTAAATCAGCACCCTGTCATCTAAATTGCACAAGAGGCCAGATAGTCCAACACAACTGACACAGTTTGGACAAAGCTAGTCATCAGGACCCCAAACTGAAAGGAAGGCAAAATCTGAGTTGCACCAATAGTGGAGAAACATAGCAAGGATCAGACCTTCTCATGAGTCTGAAGCAAAGTCCAAACACTCATTTCTATGCTCTCCCAAATAGCGGTGCAAAGGCACTGAGGCCAGCTGAATGGGAAGAAGAAAAAGTCCCTGGAGTGAAGAGACCTCAGCACCTTTGTGAACCCATTCAGTCTTTGCTTTCCATTCAGGGTCGATTTGTTATGAGTAGTTACACCTTCCAATTTATCTTTTCTTCTGGATATGGCTTGACAAAAAAAATTGCTACCCGAGCTGTTAGTATCGGAGCCTGGGTCCTAACAAGTCTGGACAAGCTAGGCTTAACCACTCATGCTCAATAAGCCAATTAAATAGACAATAATAGTGCAAAGCAGAAAAGGGAGATTTACTCAATGTGGCCACATTAGGAAGAGGAATAAAGAGATTCAGTGACACCCTCTCAGTGACATGCAGTTTAGGTTTAAATAGAAGGCAAGAGGCAAATGTCACTCAGCAGCCCTGGTCAATCAAGATATAGTCCTGCCCATCATTGGCCCATCCTTGACTGGGCTCCAGTTTCTCTACAAACTGGCTGACAAGTACTCAGAACTGTGAAATCTCTTCCTAAGGAACAAGTTCCTGCTCTGGCTAGCACCAGGCTTCAGTCTATTCCTTTTCCCAGCATGCAATTCTTAAGAAAATTCCAGGCCTGGAGAATAACTGCCTCAATAGTCGGATTACCACAGGGAGGGGCACAGGATTTCTTTGTAGATTATTTCCGCTCTTGCCAGGATGGTTACAGCATCACCAGTAACTGACTTCTCCCTATTCATCATCATGGACCGTTTGTCTCTTAAACATCCTGGAGTGCAGAGTGCCTTGGTTTAGGTAAGGAACACTCACCCGGGCTCCTGTACAGCTGTCCCTTTTTAAAGTCACACTCCAAAGGTTCATAACTCTTCTCTCTGCCTTTTCCCAAGTCCTTACACTTTAATCTCTTCCAACCATTTCCTAATTCTACAAGCTGTGGAGCAGGGAAGGCTGGCCAGCCATGTCAACCTATTCTAGAATAAATCCTGTGTGCTGTTTAGTAGGAGAGGCTAAGGGATCTACTCTCATATATGACAGTGTTATGGTCTGGTGATCTGCTTTGGAGCAGAATTAAAGAACTGTTGAAGATTTCTTTACCAAATTGTCTTTAAAACTACTTTCCATTTTTTAGTTAACATATTAATTGTACCTACTTCTAGAGTTCAGTCTGGTATTTCACATACAACCTGTCATGATCAGATCAAGGTACTTGATATAACAATATCTTCTCAAACTTTCATTTCCTTCTGAAAGAACATTCAAAATGCCCTCTGTTAGCTCTTTTGAAATACATAGTTCATTGTCTGTCTTGATTATCCCACTGCACTAGAGAACGATTTGTCTTCTAACCTCTGCTTTCCTGAAGGATCTGTGTCTTTTCATTAGCATCAGAGGGCCTCGGGGCTCATCTCTGAGTCAGGGAGGTGAGACAAATCCTGTCTTATTATAGGCCCCTGGCAATGAAACAGCCGGCACATGCATCATGCTTGCTCAGGACCTCAAAATCCTGCCGCCCACAGACAAAGACTCTTTAGAAGGGTGATGTCAGAATCTCCGGTTACTTAATGGCACCATAAAGAGCAGTTTCAGACTCAACCTCTAATTGAAGTACTTTTGGTAGAGGTTGGAAATTCATAGGGGTCCCTCTGCCAAGGGTTATTGGTAGAATAATGCTTGCCCATCTGGTATGAACACCAGTTTGACATCTCAAAGATAAGAAAGAAGTACCAGTGGAACAGATGGTGGAAGGGATAACAGTGGGTCTTCCCTGAGGTCACTTAAAGGAAAAAGCCAAGGAAAAGATGCTGTCTTCTCTGCCACAGGAGACACACAAGTGTCGTGTGGCACCTTTTGAAATCTAAATGGCATACATACTCTGGGAGAGAAGAAACTATTTAGCAAGAATTGTAGATGGAGAAGAGGCCCATCTTGAGAGATCTAGAAAAGCCTCTTTGCAATAAGAAATCTTTTCAAGATGTCAGGATGATCATGCCATCCCATTGCAGAAGACACACCAGGATCTTCCCATCACACTTGGCATAACATTTCCAACACACATTTTTATCTTTCTATCAGTATTCTCATTTTCACTTTGTAATTTCTTTTTCTTTGGTGTTCCAAAATAACTGTCCTGTCCTCAGTTTCCCCAGCTTATCCTGCTCTCTCCTCACAGGACCTTCACACAGCAAGTTAACTCTGACAAAACTGCTACCTAGTCAAACCTGTTCTCAACCCAACAGGCAGTTCCTTAGAGAGACCTTTCCATCATAATCTGATGTATCCTAATAATTTGTATTATAACATTGATACTTTTATTTTTGTGTATAGTTATTATTTTCATACCATGGGACTTCTCTGTAAGATATATTTATTGCTAGTGCTGGAACATTGCCTTTAAGAGATGGGCAAGTGATAAAATATTAACTGGGGAAATAAAGGAAGAATGGAAATAAAGAATTGCTGAGGGAACTGGAAAGATGACTTAGTGGTTAAGAGCACTGGCTGCTCTTCTAGAGGACCCAAGTTCAATTCCCAGCACTCACATGGCAGTTCACCAGTCTGTGGAGTTCTGACACCTTCACACAGACACACATGCAGGCAAAACATCAGTGCACATAAAATAAAAATAAATAATAAAAAAAAAAGAATTGCCAAGAGAGATGAAATGGGGGAGAGAATGAATGAATGAATGCTCCATTTGCTTCATGCCTGCATCATTGGAAACAGCATCTCAACGTGTAATGGGAACATAATCTATCTGATTTTATTTGATAAGTGTATGTTTTGGAAACCTTGGGTTACCACAGAAGTGTAGGAGAGACTGCCCTTTATCCCCCACTGTCAAAATAACTGGCATTCCTTTCCATGTTTTTCTTTGTATATACTGTGCATGTAATGTATTCTATATATACGTGGAATCATTCTATATGTATGTTACCTGCTTCTTTCTCTTAATGATAAGTTATCTTCTCGCATTGGTAAGGATGCCTTTGAATACATGGTCTTTAAAGGACTAAATATATTCTACTGCATGAATGATAGTAATTTCAATGCCTTTCCATCCATTGCCGTCTGGCTAGGCTGGTCAGTTAATCAGTCCATAGTATTTGTTGGGAGCCGCGAGGCCTTGGAGATAAAAATCAGGTAATGTGAAGAATCTGGAACAGGAGGGGCTGGGGAAAAAAGGAAGTAACTTTTTCCAGGGACCTGGAGAACATTAACTTGGTAGGTGGTTGGCTTTGGAAATGTTGGTCAGAGTAGGATCCTCCGTGGCTCAGGTGCGTGCACTGGCACGCGTGCCTGACCTTCAAACACTAACGCCCCTCCTCGGGCGAGCAGCCCAGCTAGTTTAGGCTAGGACTGGTGTTTCGCCGCCACGCGCCGCCACGTGCCGTCGCAGACCCGCCCCCTGCTGCTCCCGGCCACGCCCCTCACACGCGGCTTTCCCAGGCGCGGCCCGGGGCCCCGCCCTCAGGCGACCTCCGCGAGTGCCGCCCGCGCTCCAGTGTAGCCACGCCCCCGGCCGCTGGGCCCCGCCTTCGTAATCCGGGCCCCCGGGGCCGCCCCTCCCCCAGGCCGCTCGCAGGCGCGGGGGCGGGGCCCTGCGCGATGACGTGGGCGGGCGTACGCGTTGACGGCCCGCGTCTCTGTTAGTCAGCGGAGCGGCCGAGGCCGGACGTCGCGGCCGGAACGCGGAGCCGCGAGCAGGGCTGAGTAGCGGCCGCGGCCACCGCGGGACGGCGCCGCTCACCGCTTCGGGCTTCCCGGTCGCCGTTGGCTGCATTGCCGGGTGAGTGCGCGGGCGCCGCGTCTCCGGGCGGCCGCCGCCTTCCTCCGGCCGTGACCCCCTCCCGGGGACGCGCGCGGGGCGGGGGCGGCGCGGGAACAATAGCGCGGGCGGCGGGGGCAGCGGGGGGCGTGGTCCGCTCCGCGCGACCTGGCTCCGCCGCTCCGGCCCGCTTCCACGTCGCGCGGGGAGAATGGAGCCGGTGGGCGGCAAGTTCGGAGGCGCTCCCGCGGAGAGCGGGCCGACGCGACCGTACGGACGTCTCCCGCACCCGCGGGGAGCGTGTTTGGACTGTGGGCGGTTTCTTTGTGCGGACGTGAGTGCCGCGACGCCGAGAAGGGTCGGGTGGCCGCGAGCGCGCCGGCCTGCGGGCCGCGCCTAGAGAGGGGCGCCCGGCGCTGACCTTTTGACTTTCCCCACCGCGGTCTCTTTGTCTTGCGCCTGGGTCCCCAGTCCAGACACGGTAGAACCGAGTCCATTTTAAAGTGCCATAAGGAACACCTTGCATTTTCATTCTGGAAAGTTCCCCATACCACCGGGGATTTAATCACATGTTGACTGCACGGTGTCCAGTAGTTGCTATTTTTACTTCAGAAATTAAATGTTCTTTTCAGTAGAATTCTGGTCTGTCAGCCTATTGTGTTTTGAGATCAGCATCCGCCAAGTACCTTTTGGTCAGTTGGAACATCTGTTTATTTCATTCATTCATTCGGCAACTGTTAGTACTGTATCCAGATGGAGAGGATGTGAAGGCCAAGAGAAAGACCCTTAAGAATAGGGTACTTTGGAATAGAATAGATGTGCCTTTAAATGAGACGGTTATATAAGGGAGATATATATATATATATATATATATATATATATATGTAAGGTATTTGGCTCATTTTACTGGAACTTCTAAAGGTGATGTTATGTTAGGAAGAAGAGCTAGATTTGCTTAAATATACCATCTTTATTCTTAAATTTTACTACCACTGCCCCAATTTTTTTGTCCTTGGTAATGTTTACCTCAGTTCTGTTGAGGCTGTTAGACCTGGGAGGTCGGATACTCAGATCGTGAACATGTTTACTTCTGTGTCTGATGAAAGCAAGCAATCAAAATGGTACTTAGAGGCCTGTCTTGCATCATTTCTCCAGCACCTAGCATAGAAGTCATACACGTTGGGTTGATTAAAAGGCTCTCATAAAATTGAAAGTTAAGCCTTAAATTCTCCCCAAAGTTTCAGAAGTGTCACATGTCACTTGGCTGGATCATAAGTTAATAGAGGATACTACCTGTTAAGACAACAGAGGATTTGGAATCGCTGGTTTTTTGTTTGTTTGTTTTTTATGCTTCACTTCTAGGCCATTCACTGTTTTAAAACCACACCTGAATTTTTTTGTATGCAGTTAATGAAGTAGAAGATTGTAGAGGGTGTGTCTGTATGTACATGTGTAACACTCTGGAACACTCAGTCCCTTGTAGATAAGGGGCATTTACTTGGTACTTCGTCATCAAAGTTGGGTACTTTGTCTACTTCCAATATTTTAGGTAAGGACTTTGTCCATATGTATGAATGTTCCTAGACGTAGCAGTGGGCTTTCATGAGGAATCTAACATGATTTCGTTTGTCTCCTTTAAAAATGTTACTGACGAGGGTGCATGCATGATGTTTTGGGGGAGGGAGGGTACATGTGGCACTGTGTGCATGTGGAAGCCAGAGGACAACTTTGTGGGGTTGATTTTCTTCTTACACCTTTATGTGGGCTCTAGACATCGAAGCCAGGTTCCCAGGCTTTCAGGGAATGTGTCTTCACCCACTGAGCTATATTTATCCTATTGCAACTATTACGTCTCAAGTTTTTTTTTTTTTTTTTAATGATTTCTTTAAGTAGAAAACTACAACACCCACATGTATTTTACAAATATTTTATTTCTAGTAGTTTAGAATTGCTTAACGTTTTAGAGGTGCTTACTAGAAAGGGCAGGTTGTAATTTATTCAACTCACAGAGCATATGGGGCTAAAACTCAAAATACTGTGTATTCAAGTTTTGGCACATTTCCACTATTTAAAAAAATTAGTTCAGATGAACTTATTTACTGTAAAATAGGAATGAAAAAATAAGAAAATTATTTTATTACTGAGATAGAGGTCTTAAGGCACCAAACTTTTGTTACTTTACCTAGTTAAGTATATGAGGCTCCAGAAGGAACTCCTGAATTAAGACATCATTTGAGTGGCTCACAGTCAGACTCTGCATAGATTCAGTTAGTTTTTTTTTTTCCCCTAAATTCTGTTGTTTAAACAACTTTCTTAAGATTTAATTCACATAAAAGAGTGGCCCTTACAGAATATATTTTCAGTCTACTCATATAATTATGCATTGATCACTGCTATACCATTCTGGAGCATCATTGTGCCACAAAGAAAACCCCCCTTTAAAAAAAAGCAGTCTGCTGTTTGAAAGAAAGTATGTGTTCTGTTAATAAATACATTCCCTTAATGAGTTTGTAAAGGGCACCCTTTAATTGTCTTGGCATATTAGGAAACTGTATACTTCATGCTCCTTTGAGCCCTAAGAGAAATTACTTGGAAAGGGAATTAGTATAAGAGTAAATTGAGCCATATGTGGTGGTACATGCCTGTAATCCCCAGATTTGGGAGGCCAAGGCAGGATGAGTTTGAGGCCAGCCTGGGCTACAAGCTAAAAAATAAAATGTACCAAAATGAATACAATTAGAATCTTAATTATTTGTTCCAAGAGTGATATTATGGAAATGGCCTGGAGAAGATACTAGGTGGCTAGTGAAACAGTAATTTGTTGTTAACAACTAGCCATAAACCATCCTAGTGGTGATTGAGGAGCTGCCAAATAGGAGCCAGCTTCTTGTTGCTTTGCTTTGCCTGTCAGTTGACAAATTTGAGTCACCTCCATACTCAAGATGCTTACCTGCGGGTGTAGAAGTATAATGTCTGACATTAAGGTGACCGATAAGTCAGTGGTATGGATTCACGTAGGGCAAGGAAGTCACAACCCTGGAGCTTTACACAGGACTCACGTGCCTGTCCCAGACCCTATCACTACCTTCTGAATATCTAGGAGCTGTGTATTCTTACCCTAATGCAGCTCTCCTGAGCTTTGGCTTTAGGAAAGAGCCAGGATTCAGAATTTACTAAAAGGTGACAGGAGTACTGAAATGAGTCATCCTGTAGGTAGGAATAAAACAGTCCTGGAATTATACCCATGTTTCCTTGGTACTTTGTCATCAGCATGGAGCCTGCTGTAAAGTTGTTCATTGGAGTCCTTCTTGAGTGAGTGGAAAACTCTGGCAAGAAAAGTAAAAATCAGAGAACTTGTTAATTATCTCTAGTATTTAGTGTATAGCTGTTTGAGCCATGTCCTGAAGCACCGCCTCTAGTGAGGCAGCTGTAGCTGCCTATGACCTTGAGGTACCTGCCCCTGGGGCCACTGAGGACTCTTAAGACCAGGGATGCAGGTATGCTCTCTCTCTTCTTGGCTACCTCGTGGTTTTGAATGCTGAGATCTTGGACCAAGCTGGTCAGCGTGGGACATAGCTCAGCGTTCCCAGACCCTACGATAAATCTCCTGTGTTTGTGAGTTTACCCTCAAATAAATTCCTCTGATCATTAAATAGACTCTGTGGATTAATCCCAATACTAGTGTCAGACTTACACAACAGTTTTTGCCATAAGCTAGATTTTTTTTTTTTGAATGGGAAATTCTATTTGTTTCATAACACCATGCCTTTTCTGAAATATTCTCCAAAACTGTGGAAGATGTGGAAATGGAGAGCTCATTAAACCGAAGAAGCTTATGGTTCAAAGATGGGATTTAAGGCTCCTTTAAAGGTTATGTGAAAAGCCTCCCTCTACCAAAGCCTGCTGCAAAACTCTGAACAGGCCAGATTTCACTGAAATTTAGTTTTTAGAATTTGTGTGTGTGAGACCTTTGAGAAAATTTGCGCCTTTTCTATATGTCATGAGTTATATAACCTGTGTCTCCTGTTACACAGTCAGAGATTTTCAGATTTGATTAAAATTTGCTAATTCTTTAAAAAGTTGAGTAATCAAAACCTAGGAAATAGCCAGCATGACTTTAGGACCATCTCTGAGTCACAGTCCATATTCCAGATGTAACTAATTCTGTGGCATAACTAGTTCAGTTTATAGAACATATCTGAGTCTGCTTTATTAGCCATTAGATGAAAAGAATAATATGATACATCTCAAAGGGTCCTGAGGTTTAAATGAGGTGGTGTGGGAGACTGCTTTGATCCTTGAGTGGTAGATAAAGCATTCAGGAAGTTTTAGAGTTACCACTTTTTTTTTTTAAACTTTTAATGAATGCAAAATGTCAAGGAAATTTAAAATAATTTTGCTGCAGAGTGCGTATTCAGATTCTCTAGATATTAGTTGTTTCTGTCTACATCACTAGAGGATTTGTTAAAGTTTGAAATCTTAACTAATTGAATTGACTGGGATTATTTGTGTTAACATTTCGACCAGTAATCCTCTCTGCCTTAAAATTTGGAAACATTCCAAAAAGAAATAATAATCTCTGATACAATGCCATGTTGCCTTTTTTTTATAAGCCATTTCCCACAACAGAGTATTCCATATGCTTTCTTAGATTTATTTTGGCAAATAACTGTGAAGTAGGAATTAGGAGCTGAGAATAGTCATGTAACACATTTGAAGAAAATGGAATGCTGTCTCATCTTTCATGTTTAGTCTTACTGAGGTCTTGAAGAATCCAAATTTATCAGAGACCTCGTAACCACACAGTTATTAGAGTTACTATTTTTCTGTACATCTTTCTGGGGGTATAATAAGTGGTATATCACATTTCTTGTTCCTTCTTAGAGATAGCAGCTATGATGACACTAATGTTAAACAAGCCAGATTTATTGAAAACCCACTCTATGACACTTTAGGTAGTGATTTGAGAGCCTGACATGTACTGAAGTAAAGTTGATCTTCCTTCTATGGTCTGAATATAACTTCATAGGGGACAAGGACAAACATGCATGTCCTAACACACCGAAGCAATATTGTTGGCCATTTAATTAAGAATTTCTTGAGCCTTTGAGACATTTCAAAATAGCCCAACCTTAACATGACTTAGCCTACCTTTAAAAAATATTGCTCACTTAATAAAGTGCAGAAAGTAAAGTATCTTTCCTAATGTTTGGTTATAGTTGAAAGTGTACAGAAGAATCAAAATCATTAAAGGCAAACCTCACTGCATTTGTTTCAAAAAGGGTATTGAAGTAAGTTTATAGGAGAGAAGATGTTGCTCTGCCTGGAGTCCTCCAACTTGTACTGAGGCGCCAGAGGCAAGGCTTGATCTGTGCTGGGAGCACTTTTAAAAAATAAGTCTTTCTCCAGGATTGAGAAACTTTCTGATGCCTGCCAGCCACCATATTGCTAAGAACAGCCCTGTACAGCTGCATTGCTTGGTACGGGGCATCATAAACCTTAAGGACTTAGAACTTCCTGAAGGCTATTAGGGAGGGAGGACCGACCTCTTGAGAGGGTGAGTCTCTTCTGAGAAGTTATCTGAGTCAACTGAAGGTGAGATAGAAGAGGCAAAGCTACTGCTGCACACACTAGAGAAAGGCTCTCTGCGGCCACAACCAGTCTCAAGTAGTCTGGCTTTGTTACACTGAAAATTTATTTGCATTTCATTTCTATTTGGACAGAGTACTACACTGATTTTAATGAGTGTTTCAAAGACTTAAAAAGTGATGCATTGTTAAGCTTCTCACTGTGCCAGCCATTCAGTTCGTCCATTTGGAAACTTTTCTGTGGATCCTTCCAAAGGTGATTTATATACAAGCAAATGTAGATCTCTTGTCCAAAACCCTGGATCTGTTTCAGAATTAAGGCTTCTTCTGTAAGGTGAATTGCAGAAAGATGATACAGTCTGTCTACCACTTTGTGCAGATCCTGATAGGTGATGGGAATGATTGGTGTATCCAACCTTTTGACAATGACCACACCACCTTGTTACCTACAGGACTCACATTTGAGAACTGGGCATTGTAGTTATCCTCCAAAAAAGCAACAGCAGCAGCAACTCAATGTTTTAAGAAAGCTTAGTATTTGGTGTTGAGCCACACCCAAGCTCCTGGGTCACAGGTTGAACATAACCTGCATGCAGGCAAACGCACTGATAAGCTTAGATACTACAATCATTGGCAAAAGTAAAGATTACAAAGTCTCTTGCCGGTTCTTGTCAGATTTTGCCACTGTATTTTAAGAGACTTTTTGCTTTTCCCTGGATTTTGGTCTTTCCAGGATGAGAATCATATTGGTTTTGTTTTGTTTTGTTTTGTTTTGGAGACAGGGTTTCTCTGTGTAGCTTTGTGCCTTTCCTGGAACTCGCTTTGGAGACCAGGCTGGCCTCGAACTCACAGAGATCCGAGAATCATATTGAATACCCACTGTCCCTCTTCCTTTTATATCTAAGCAGTGCAGATTTGCTATTCTTATTCTTTTCATTGTTTTTTCTCCCTTAATAGAGCTTATAGATTATTTCATATCACTGTGTAAATAACTTTTTTTTTTTTTTTTAAGTAGCTTTGTAGTATTCCTTTGGTCTGTTCTGTTTGGCCTCCTATTATAAAATGCTGGGCTGGAGAAATGGCTCAGCTGTTCAAGGCTAGGCTCACACCCAAAAATATAAAATGCCATACACAGGGTAGATTAAGCAACAGAAGTAAATACATTTCTCATACTGACCAGTTGGTTCCCTTAGTGAGGGCTATCTTTCTTCTCCCTGCATTTTCACATAGCCACAGAGCGCTTTGGTCTCTTCCTCTTCTGAGGACACTAATTTACTCTTATGAGTTCATCTAACATTACTTCCCAATGGTCATCTCCAAACACTGTCACTTTGGAGGTTATACATTTGGGGGTGGGCACAGACATCAAGTGCTTAATTTCATCATGAAGGTGTGCCATTTGCCCAAGTGTGTTGGCACATGCTTTAATCCCGATGCTTCAGGTTGTATCTCTTTAGTTCAAAGCCAGCCTGGTCTACATAGAGAGTCCTAGGGCTACATACTGAGATCCTGTTTTTATAAAAGGAAGGAGTGCTATTTAATTAACTTGCTCTTTTTTCTTTTTTTTGGTTTTTCGAGACAGGGTTTCTCTGTAGTTTTGGAGCTCTGTAGACCAGGCTGGCCTCGAACTCACAGAGATCCACCTGCCTCTGCCTCCCGAGTGCTGGGATTACAGGTGTGTGCCACCACCGCCTGGCTAACTTGCTCTTTTTTGGTGTATAATTGGGCTGCTTTTGACCAAGTAGATTATCTTGTGCACACATCACTTCACATTATGTAGAAATGTGTAGGATAAACTTGTAGAGGTAAAAGTGGTGGCTCAGAGTATTGTGCATTTGTAGTTTGGATATTTGTCACTAAAGTTGTCCAGTTTCATATTAGACCATCACTGGGTAAGGGTAACTGCTAATTTCTTCATTGCCCTTAGGAATGAGATTAAGCATCATGGAAGGGCTATTTATTTATATTTTCTTTTTTGGGAACTGACCTTATCCTCAATTTGTTGCTCATTTTCTTAGATTTGCAGAATTTACTTTTTTTCTCTAGAGAAATAGCTCTGGGCTGGTTATTGAAAATAATATTTTCCAAATTTGCTATCTGCTTTTCCAGGGTATGATTTTATACATGTGTCCAACTATATTTTTTAACCAGATAATCATCCAGTTGCCTCAGCATTATCTAATAATTTTTTTTATCTTACTGATTTAAACTGTCACTTTTATTATTTACTGAATTTCCACATGTGCTTGGGCCATTAATATCCCCTTGACCTCTCTATGCACTTGGAAACCAAGTCATTCTGTTGTAATTGTTGTAGTTTATAGTGTGCTTTCTGTTGGGTCTAATGCTCTTTCATTAATTTTCTTAGATGCTTTTCTTTTTCTGGCTTCTGGCCTGTTTGTGCATATGAATTTTTTAAAGGGTCTTATCTTTATTTTAAATTATGTGTATATATGTGTAGAGGGATTGGGTTTGTGCATGGTGGGGTGTGTGTGTGCTCATGAGGTAAAAGAGGGTGGGAGTGCCTGTAGAGCTGGCATTACGGACAGTTGTGAGCTGCCCAATTGTACACACTTTTAACCACTGAGTCATTTCTCTAGCTTGTGTGAACTTTCATAATTAACCTGTCAGGTGTGGTTTCTATTCCTCCTCTGCCAGTCATGTTGTAATTTCTGTTGGGGTCATTTTATGTATTTTATTGGGATAACATTTACATACATATTATATGCGCATAGCCCAATAAAGGTTTGTCTGTGTATGTATACATTTGGGGAACCAAAATGATAGAGAACAATTCCAATCCTGAGAGAGTTTTCACAATGGTTGACATTTTCTCTACCCACTCCCACATATGCCTGAATTCAATTACATACATTCAGTTTGCTATGAAGTTTTGGTTTTTGTGTTTATGAGAGAAATGTCAACAGTATGATGCCATAGAAAACTTTACTACTTGTTTAAGTCTCTTTGTTGATTCTTAATAGCATTTTAAAGTTTTTTTTTTTTCAGATTTATTTATTTACATATATGTATGAGTATTTTTCCTGCTGTAAGCCTATGCTCCACAGGCCTGCATTGACAAAAGAGGGCATTGTATCCCCTGGAACAGGAGTTATTGACTGTTGTGAGCCATCATATGGGTGCTGAGAACCAAGTAAGTTCTGTGGAAGAGCAGCAGGTGATTGTAACCTCGGAGCCGTCTCTCCAGCCCCAGTGTTTTTGTATTTTTTTGTTTAAAATTTTCTCCTGTTTTTCTTAACATATGGTAAATGGGGATATCAGCAGTCTTTGATGGTGAGCACAGGTTTAGTAACAAGCTTTGTTGTTTCCTATTTGAACACATATTGACTGCTGTGTGTATAGCACCTAGAGATAATTTTTTAAATGTAGCTTAGTCTTCTATCAGAAGTGTGCAGTCAATTTAGAGATTAAGATCTATGTATGTGATAAGGAGTGAGTGTTCATGGGAAGGTATTATGCTTAGAAAAGTGAACTTGACAAAAATAAACATGTCAGAAAAACTTGGGTGAAGTAAAGAGAATAAGTTTGATTTGACTCTGAGGTTTCTGATCTCATCCTTGATTGAAGATACTTGGCTGAACTCCAGAAGAATTACATTGTTTGCTGACCATCCTACCTGGCCCTTAGAAGCTGAAGTAGCTTACTACTGAAGAACCCATAAATTGTTGAGTAAGCCAGGGGAGAGGGTAGGGATAACTCAGAGAAAATGGGATTTCCAGAGTGTGCTAGTGATATAAATAGTTGATACTGACACAGGCTTACCATGTTCCAAGGGCTGTTCTAGTGCTTTACGTATATACATTGTTTTAAGCATCCCATGATGACCTGAAACATGCTAACCTATTTTACAGATGAGGAAACAGGTTACAGAGATTACTGGGAAGTTGTTGGTGATCTCTATGAACAGTTTATTTAAACAATAAAGAAGCTAAATTAAAGTTGATTAAATGGTGAGGTGGGTTTTTGTTGTTGTTACTTGGTTTTTGTTTTTTTCAGAGTGAGAAAAAAGCAAATTCATACACAATGGATGCAGATATTTAAAGGAGGAAACTGGGGGGTGCAAAAAGTGAGTGAAAACGGGCATGTTCAGGAGAGGGCATATTTGGTCCTTGTCAGAGGATTGATGCTTTCTACCAGATGAGGGAATCGAATCAGTTTGTGCTTCAAAGGAAGCTTGGTGTTCAAAGGTGAAGACATGCCTCTGACTCTGATCTCTGTGGGTTTTTTGTTTTGTTTTGTTTTTGTTTTTCCCAATGAAGTAGGTCATTCAGGCAAGCAGAAGAGCATGTGAGGGTAGGGAGTTTGAAGCACTTTACCAGGTGGTATTGATTGTTCATTTGAGGTTTGAAATCTTGAATTTAAAACTATTAGCCTGGTTTGTGACCAAATACCAACATTATTTAACAGATTGTAAAGAAGTATAGGTAAGGCATTCAGATTTATTCAGCATGAGGCTTTGCCATGTTTAACACAATTCTTATGGACATCAGAACCAGTAAAAGGAGAGATGGCTCAGTGGCTCTTGCAGAGGACCCAGGTTATATTCCCAGGACCCACATGATATGGTTTACACCTGTCTGTAAACTCCAGTTCCAGGATTTTTGGGGAGGGCATGAAGTATGCATGTGGTGTACCTACAGGCAAGCAAACACCGATATACAAAGAAATAAACAAATCTCTAATTAATATTAGTTAATTTTTTTGAGACTGGATCTTTAACTATGTGTCCTTGGCTGCCCTGGAACTCAATTTGTATATTGTGCTTTCCTTGAACTCAGAGGTCCATTGTAACACAATTCTTTAAAGGTCTTATTAATAAAAAAACAAACAAACAAACAAAAAAACCCCGAAAGGTGGCAGGGGTGAAAGCTGAAAGATCAGAGAAACAGAACAAGCCACAGTCAACCTCAC
The DNA here is from genome assembly GCF_903995425.1 of Onychomys torridus. Classification (NCBI taxonomy): domain Eukaryota; kingdom Metazoa; phylum Chordata; class Mammalia; order Rodentia; family Cricetidae; genus Onychomys; species Onychomys torridus. The sequence continues at coordinate 6,828,888 of NC_050451.1, read as the reverse complement.
CTTGACAACTCCTCAGCTGATCCTGTTTCCATGAATACTTAGACTGAAAGCCTCTGAAAGTCCTCACCCTTGAGGGTCTCAGTTGAACTGCTCTTAGTTATTGTCTCTTCATGCCTTGTATAGCATTCTCCACCCAGCCAAGTCACTTCCTGGGATTAAAGGGGTGTGTGTGTGTGTGTGTGTGTGTGTGTGTGTGTGTGTCTGTGCTTCCCAAGCAAAGGCATGACGTCTCAAGTACTGGGATTAAAGTTATGACTCTGTTCTGAATGTGGCCTTGAACTTACAGAGATCCAGACAGATCTCTGCCTCCCTAGTGATAGGATTAAGAGTGTGTGCCACCACTGTCTGGCCTCTATGTGACATAATCTAGTGGTTGGCTCTATCGTCTGATCCCCAGGTAAGTTTATTAGGGTACACAATATATCACTACAGTCCATCCTCCTATCTGTTCCTCCCTCTAGAGTGCTGTGATTAAAGGCCATCACCACCATACTCAGCTAAATAAATCTTTAAAATAAAATAGTAGGAGGTATAGACAGATGGGTAGATAGTAGATAGATAAGAGTTTCCCATTGAGAGGTTTGGCAGGTCTGCAGTCTGTGGTATAAATGGTAGGAGAACTCTTTAGACCAGTGGTTCTCTACCTTCCTAATGCTGAGGCCCTTTAATACAGTCTCCCATGTTGTGGTGACCCCCCCTAATCATAAAATTATTTTCATTGCTACTTCATAACTGTCATTTTGCTACTGTTATGAATCATAAATATCAATCTTTTCTGAGAGTCTTAGGCTACCTCTGTGAAAGGATCGTTTGAACCCCATAGGGGTTGAGACCCACAGGTTGAGAACTTATGCTTTAGATTGATGTATACCTTTTTTAAACATAATTTTTTTATTGACTCTTTGGAAATTTTACATCATGCACTCAAATCCCACTCATTTCCCAGTCCCTCTATATCCATCCTTCACCTTTGTGGCATCCTCCCCCTCCCCCAAAGAAAACAACAGCAGAAAAAAATTAACGAAAAAATACTTCACTCCTCTGTCTTTCCCACCTCTCCATCACCTCTTCATTCATCTTAGTGGCATTGAAAGCTTCTGAATATCATTCAGTATACCCTTTTGTCCAAACCATTTTACTTGCAAATGTTCATTGTGTAATGTACTGTTGGTCAGATTCAAGGCCTCTGGCTTCTAGTACATGATCAATACTAGACCCTCACTGAATCTCCTCTTGAGTATCCTGCTGTTGCCTCAACTCATGGAGATTCTGCAGCTCTGGTTCCACAGGATCAGTCACTTCATGCTCTCCAGCAGGTCATAGATGGGGTAGATGTTGGGGTGGGCCAACTGAAAGGACCAGATGTGGGCCTGGGTAGTAACTGAATGGTCAGTCAGGGACTCTGTTGGAACTGCCCCACCTCAGGCAAGGAGCAGAGCCAACTCTCCTGCGCCTTAACCATCAGGGTCAGCTCTTCTGTGCCCATGATGAGGAGTGGAACCAAATACTCCCATGGCCAGGGCAGGGCCTGCTCAGCACAGCCCCCTGATTTCAACACACATGGTTCATGGTGATAGCATGGGCCACAGACATCAACACAGACTCTGGCTGTGGTAGGCCCACCAACCCAGACATGGCCCTTTGCAATAGCATGGGACCAGATATCACCATGGCTACAAGTGGCAGTGCAGGCCACAGATCAGCATGGCCTGGGTGACAGCATGACCCTTGGACACCAACATGGCCACAGGTAGCAGCTGATGTGTACGCTTGAGGCAAAATTTCATCTTTCTTCAACCAGTTGGAGGCCTGCCCATATTATCAAGAATAATTTCTGTGTAGTCTTCTGACTACAGATATTAGCGTTTATAAAATATCTCCTTAATAACTCCTAGATTTGTGTTATATATATCAGTTAAATAACTTGGTACAACAGCCTGGCAAAAGTTGACACAAAACTGATTATCGCACCATCTTAGTTCAAGAGAAGGAACAAGGAAATAAGGCTGTTTAAAAGGTATGCTGAGAGGAGTACCAGAGAATCATGGTATCTGACACGAATGAGAGGAAGTTAAGTGAACATTTGCATAACAGAAGTCATAGCATAGAAATGCTGAGAATTTCTGTTAGTATTTGGGAGGGGGCATAATAATGTCCAAGATGATCCTGGATGTGGTCTACTGAGGTGGGAATGAGAGATAAATTTGTGGAATTCAGGAAGAAATTGAGTTAAAGAGAGTGGACCTGGGAGTATATAGAATTGGAGGCTTGCCTAGCAAGTGCAAAACCCTGAATTCCGTCTCCAGCACCATATATGTGTATATATACATATAAGGGTCAGCCTGGATGTATGAAGTCAGCAAGTGGTGATAGGAATAAAAACATATCACAGTGCATGAGCCATTTTATTGTTTGATTTTTTTTTTTTTAAATTTTTTTTTTGGGGGGGGGCACTCCACCCAGCTCACAAATCACACAGAAACTTATTCTAATTATAAATGCCTGGCCTTAATTTGGCTTGTTTCTTGCCAGCTTTTCCTTTTTTTTCTTTTTGATTTTTCAAGGCAGGGTTTCTCTTTGTAGCTTTGCACCTTTCCTGGAACTCACTCAGTAGCCCAGGCTGGCCTCGAACTCACAGAGATCTGCCTGTCTCTGCCTCCCAAGGCCTGGGATTAAAGGCAGGAGCCACCACTGCCCGGCTTGCCAGCTTTTCTTAACTTATCCCATCTACCTTTTGCCTCTTGGCTTTTCCGTTTTCTACTTCTGAAAAACTTACTCCATGTCTTGCTGTGTAGCTGGGTGGCTGGCTCCTGGAGTCCTCCCCCTTCCTCTCTCCTTCCTTCCTTCTTCCCTGACTACTTCTTTTTCCTCCCAGATTTCTCCTTCTATATATTCTCCCTGCCTGCCAGCCTTGCCTATCCTTCTCCTGCCTTGCTGTTAGCCCTTCAGTTCTTTCTTAGACTATCAGGTGTTTTAGACAAGCACAGTAGCACAGAGTTAAACAAATGCAACATAAACGAAAGTAACACACCATAAAATGATATTCTACAACATCATTTGCCTAAGGTTTTTGTTGAGTGAAAGGAGACACATGACAGCAGGGAAACACTATAGATGTAGTATATAAGTGTGTTTATTACAAATTAGGAATTTTGGAAGACAAGGGATAAGGAAGCGGGTAAAAGAGCACTATGGCAGTGTGAATTCAGAACTGGGGTAACAGGAGTGTGAGATGTGGTGGATCAGTCTCATGATAGGAGACTGTGGTATTAGTTCTAGTGCTTCAGGACTCTTTGGCAGTGGTTTGTTTTGTTTTTAATGAAGGGGAGATAGGGTCTCAATATATAGCCCACTGGTTATCCTAATCTTGTTAGAGACTGAGGTGTTTGAGAGCTAGGCCCTGGCTTCCAGAAAGACTGCTCTGTTTTATATTTTCTTTGCTCCTGGAGTCTGACCCAGTGTAAAGCCAAGGATAGCTCATTTCTCCATGCCCATCTATGTGGGCCTCTTGACTGCATTATTTAATCCTTCCTAACCTTGTTGATTTGTTGAAAGTTCATCTTAACCACCTTGTAATTGGCAGATAATCTGGAAGACAGTAGTCCAGATAACAGATTGCCTTACTTTACTAGATCTTAGTTTTTCAGCGTGAAGGCACTCAGATGGCTTCAATTTTTCTTTTCTCTGTGTGTGCCCCCTCAAGTTTTTCTGGGAATTATTTTTTATTATTATTAAGAGTTTTTTTTATTCATTTTACATACCAACCACAGATTCCCCTCTCCTTCCTCCTCCCACCCCCAGGAAATTTTTTTTAGTGTGTCCAGTTTTTCTAATTTCTTTCGAGTGAGACAGTTCATATGACTTACCTAGTTCACAGTTGTGAGGAAAGTGATTTGTTAGTCTGATGATAGAGTAAAATTCATTTAACATTGTAGTCTGTGTGGTTTTAATTGCTGTATATTATCACTTCCTAGAAAAGAAGAAAAGAGGATAAGAAAAATTTTTTTTTAAAGAGAACACTATGAGTGTTAGTAATGCGGTATTATAAACTCTAAAGTCCATAATATGCTCAACTTTTCTTGTTTCTTAGACATTACCACATTATATTTACCATTCTCCTTGTTTCTTAACTGTGAGTTTCTCAGATGCTCCTTTTTGATGACTTTGACTGTTTAATGGTGGGTTTTGATGTTTTCCTTGTGTGAGGTGTGTATGTGTGGGTGTGGCTGTGTTGATGTTGTGGGTTTGTGCACGTCCATGGTAGAGGCCAGAGAATAATGTCTGGTGTCTTCCTGCATAACTCTTTCATCTTACTTTTTGAGACAGTCTCTCACTGAACCTAGAGTTCCCTGATCCAACAAGAATAGCTGGCCAGGGAGCCCCAGGAATCCTCTTGTTTCTTCCCTGACACTTGGTTACAGGCTTGGGCTGCCATACTTGGCTTTTTTGTGCTGGGGGTTGAACTCAGGTTCTCATGCTTGTGGAACAAGTATTTACTGACCTTTTTTTGTATTTAGTCCATGGTTCTAAGTTCTAGAAAGGAAATTCACAGAGGTACAATATCATTTTCATCACATTATGTCAAGGCTACACACTACATAGTTTGCAGCTTTTGCTGTTGACTTTGATCTCTTGGCTAAGGTGTGCTTGTCAGAGTTTTCCTACTGTAAAATTGTCCCTCCCCCCCTTCTATCCTGTAGTATTTGGAAGAAGAGGTGACTTATGTAGCCTGTACTTTGAGTAGGGGAGTGATATTTTAAAGATATTTCTCCTCCTAGTTTCTGATGGTTTTATCATGAATAGATGTTAGATGTTGTCTGATATCTTTTATGCAGCCATTGCTAGTATCACATTGTTTTTCTACCTTTTGATATGTAGCTCTCAGTAGATTTAGGACCAGCTTTGTACACCTGGGATAAATCACATCTAGTCCTAACAAGTAATTCTTTTTATACCTTATTGGATCTCATCAGTTTTGTTGAGGATTTTTGCATTTGTATTTATTCGAGGGATTGCTCTGTAGTTTTCCTTACATCTTTGGCTCTGGTGTTAGGATAATGCTTTCATTTAGAGAGAGTTAGGAAGTGGGCCTTCTGCCTTTTTGAGATTTTATATATATAATTTCTGTAGATGAAATTCTAAACTGTCTTAGTAAATAAGAAACACAGAGCCAAATACAGAGCCTAAGAGATCAGAGCAAGAGCCACGACTCCCTTTAGCTTACCACTTACTGCCGTCGCTTCCCCTGAAAGAGAGCTTCTAATGTCTGACTTGTCTTTTTATTGCCTTTCTGTTCTGCCTTCTCATTGGCTCTAAACCCAACCACATGACTGCCTGTCTATACAGACCTCCAGGTCTTTATGGTTGGTACTGGGATTAAAAGTTCATGTCACCGCTTGGCTGAGTCCTTGACCATACTGATACTCTGCCTGCCATATGATTGGATTAAGGGCATGTGCCACCACTGCTGGACTTCTACTAAATGGCTTGCTTTTAGCTCTGATCCCCAAGCAACTTTATTATTAACATAAAAATAAAATCACATTTCAGCACAAATAAAATATCACCATAAATTTCTTTCTTTAATTAAATTTTTTGTTTTGTTTTGTTTTTTGTTTTTTCAAGACAGGGCTTTCTCTGTGTAGCTTTGCACCTTTCCTGGAACTCAAACTTGGTAGCCCAGGTTGGCCTCAAACTCACAGAGATACGCCTGGCTCTGCCTCCCGAGTGCTGGGATTAAAGGCGTGTGCCACCACCGCCCGGCTTAATTTTTTTATTTACATACCAACCACAGTTTTCCCTCCCTCCTCTTTTCCCTTTCCCTCGCCCCCCCCCCTTTCTTCTACTCATTCCCCCCTCATCCACTCCTCAGAAAGGATAAGGCCTCCAATAGGAGTCAACAAAGCATGACCTATCAGGTTGAGGCAGGACCAAGCCCCTCCCCACTTCATCATGGCTGAGCCAGTCATCCCACCATAGAGAATAGGTTCCAAAAAGCCACTTCATGCTCTAGGGACAGATCCTGGTCCCACTGCTAGGGGCCCTACCAACAGACAGCTACACAACTGTCACCCATATGCAGAGGGCCTAAGTCAGTCCCATGCAGGCTCCCTAGCTGTCAGTCCAGAGTCCTTGAGCTCCCACTAGCTCAGCTCTTCTGTCTCTGTGGGTTCCCTCCATCATGATCTTGACTCCCCCTGCTTGTACAATTCTTCCTCCCTCTTTTCAACTGGACTCCTGGAGCTTGGTCTAGTGCTTGGCTGTGAATCTCTGCATCTACTTCCATCAGTTACTGGATGAAGGTTCTATGACAATTAGGGTAGTCACCCATCTGATTACAGAAGAGGGCCAATTCAGGCACCCTCTCCACTATTTTATGAGTATTAGTTGGGGTCATCCTTGTGGATTCCTAGGAGTTTCCCTGGCACCTGATTTCTCCCTAATCCTGTAATGGCCCCCTCTATCAGTCTCTTTCATTGCCCCCTTCCCCAGCTTGGCCATCCCCTCCCCTCTACCTCATCTCCTACCCCCAGTTTACCCAAGATATCTCATCTATTTCCCTTTCCCAGGACAATCCATGTGTCCTCCTCAGAGTCCTCCTTGTTACCTAGCTTTCCTGGGGTTGTGAATTGTTGCCTGGTTATCCTTTGCTTTATATCTAATATCCACTTATGAGTGAGTATATACCATTTTTGTCTTTCTGTGTCTGGGTTACCTCACTTAGAATTTTTTTTTTTTCCTGGTTCCATCCATGTGCCTGAAATTTTCATGATGTCGTTTTTTACGCCTAATATTCCATTGTGTAAATGTACCACATTTTCTTTTATCTTTTCTCCAGTTGAGGACCATCTAGGTTGTTTGCAGGTTCTGGCTATTACAAATAATGCTGCTGTGAACATAGTTGAGCAAGTGTCCTTGTGGTATGATTGAGCATCCTTTGGGTATATGCCCAAGAGTGGTATCACTGAGTCTTGAGGTAGATTGATTACCAATTTTCTGAGAAATTGCCATACTAATTTCTAAAGTGGCCGTACAAGTTTGCATTCCCACCAGCATTGGAGGACTGTTCCCCTTACTGCACATCCTCTCCAACATAAGCTGTCATCAGTGTTTTGGATCTTAGCCATTCTGACAGGTGTAAGATGGTATCTCAGAGTCATTTTGATTTGCATTTCCCTGATGGCTAAGGGGGATGTTGAGCAATTCCTTAAATGTCTTCCAGCCATGATATTCTTTTGTTGAGAATTCTCTGTTTAGATCTGTACCCCATTTTTTAATTGGATTATTTGGTATTTTGATGTCTGGTTTCTTGAGTTCTTTATTTTGGAGATGAGCTCTCTGTCAGATGTGGGGTAGTGAAGATCTTTTCCCAGTCTGTAGGCTGCTGTTTTGTCTTACTGTGTCCTTTGCCTTACAGAAGCTCCTCAGTTTTAGGAGGTCCCATTTATTAATTGGTGATCTCAGTGTCTGTGCTACTGGTATTATATTTAGGAAGTGGCCTCCTGTGCCAATTTGTTCAAGGCTACTTCCCACTTTCTCTTCTATCAAGTTCAATGTAACTGGATTTATGTTGATGTCTTTGATCCACTTGGACTTGAGTTTTGTGCATGGTGATAGATTTACATTCTTTTGCATGCCAACATCCAGTTAGACCAACACCATTTGTTGAAGAAATTTCTATTTTTCATTGTGCAATTTTGGCTTCTTTGTCAAAAATCAGGTGTTCATATGTGTATGGATTTATGTCAGGGTCTTCAATGCACTTCCGTTGATCCATGTGTCTGTTTTTATGCCAATACCAAGCGGTTTTTATTACTTTAGCTCTATAGTAGAGCTTGAAGTCAGGGATAGTGATGCCTCCAGAAATTCCTTTATTGTACAGAATTGTTTTAGCTATCCTGGGTTTTTTGTTTTTCCATATACAGTTGAGTATTGTTCTTTTGAGGTCTGTAAAGAATTCCGTTGGAATTTTTGTTAGGGATTGCATTGAATCTGTAGATTGCTTTTGGTAAGAATGCCATTTTTACTATGTTGATTCTACCTATCCAAGAGCACAAGAAATCTTTCCATTTTCTGATATCTTCAATTTCTTTCTTCAGAGAAAGACTTACAGTTCTTGTCATACAGGTCTTTCACTTGTTTGATTAGAATTACCCCAAGATATTTTATATTATTTGTGGCTATTGTAAAGGGTGATGTTTCTCTGATTTCTTTCTCAGCCCATTTATCATTTCTATATAGGAAGACTACTGTGTTTTTTTTTTTTTTTTTAAGTTAATCTTGTATCCCGCCATATTACTCAAGGTGTTTTATCAGCTGTAGGAGTTCCTTGGTAGAATTTTGGGGGTCACTTATGTATACTATCATATCATCTGCAAATAGCAAAAGTTTGACTTCTTCCTTTCCAATTTGTATCCCCTTGATCTCCTTTTGTCTTATTGCTCTGACTAGAACTTCACTATATTGAATAGATATGGAGAGAATGGACAACCTTGTCTTGTTCCTGATTTTAATGGAATTGCTTTGAGTTTCTCTCTATTTAATTTGATATTGGCTGTCGACTTGTTGTATATTGCTTTTTATTATGTTTAGGTATGTTCCTTGTATCCTTGATCTCTCTAAGACCTTTATCATGAAGGGGTGTTGGATTTTATCTAAGGTTTTTTCACTAATGAGATGATCTTGTGGGTTTTTTTTTTTTCCTTTCAGTTTGTTGGTGGATTACATTGAGAGATTTTTGTTAAGTTGAACCATCCCAGCATTTCTGGATGAAGCCTACTTGATCATGGTGGATGATTTTTTTTTATACATTCTCAGATTCAGTTTGCTAGTATTTTATTGAGTATTTTTATGTCAATATTCATGACGGAGATTGGTCTGTAATTCTCTTTCTTTGTTGCATCTTTGTGTGGTTTGGGTTTCAGTAACTACAGCCTCATTTAAAAAAAAGTTTGGCAGTGTTCCTTCTGTTTCTATTGTGTGGAACAATTTGAGGAGTACTGGTAATAGCTCTTTGAAATTCTGGTAGAATTCTGCACTGAAACCATCTGGCCTTGTTTTTGTTTTTGTTTTTTTGTTTTTTTTTGTTTTTTCTTTTTTTAAGCACAACAGTTTAGCTTTAATGTTACCAGCACTGGACAGGTACTATCTTTGGGAGGTCTTTATAGATACATGTTGCCTTATGCTGGCTTCCTCTTAAATCTGCAGAGTATTTGAAAATAGTACCAGCAAACATCTTGGGAGGTAAAATACAATTTGGCTTTACAGAAGGAAAACTGAAGACTAACGGGGACTAAAGCTCAGCAGTTGGTGAGAGTCAGGGGAACAAACTGAGGGCGCCTAGTTGAGTGGAACTGTTTCTCTCAAGGTAGAAATGGTACAGGTGAATTCTGGAAATAGTTCTGTGGCAGTTAATTCGTGTGACAAAAGTAGCCTTTGCAGCTAAGTGATTTTTTGTTTGTTTTAGATTAAGTTTCTTTAGAACCTTCTGAAACGTAAAGGCTGCTTATACATTATTTGAACTATTCATGGCTAACTATTCAAAGTCATAATAGCATTTACTATATGACTCTGAAGCCAGATTTTGGGGGAAAATATCTGTGTAGGCAAACAATTTATATTCTTAAGTTTACTTAATGTACCTTTGCTAAACTAATTGGAAATATTCCTTATTTAAGTTTCAGGAGCCAAATATCCAATGAAGATAGTTTAGTTTCCTTATATAAATAAAACAGCTAATTTATTAAAGTATATAAACAGCATTTATCTTCAATCTCACAAATTTTAAGTAGCTTAAAAAGAAACACCAGGTACTAGAATTTTAATTATCCAGGAGTAACTAAGGAACAGCCAAGAGCCTACAGTTGTGGGAAAATGGCTGTTATTTTAAAAAGCTGAAAACTGAAACTAATAAAGCTCATTTGATTTATAAACTTCTCTGGGATTTTTCTAAATCTGAAATTTGTAGATCTTGTCCCCCCAGAAGGAGTAGGAAGTGGTCCAATGTGATTCCAGGGTTGGGGTGGGCAGGTACCTAGCAGTTACCAGCTGCCTCTCTAGGGGCAGTGCTTCAGGTTAAAGCACAGACAACCAATCCTACATCATATAACTCCCAGGTAAAACTTGCCTTTTGCCTCATACTGGAAAGTTTTGTCCTATGCATGTGTAGAATAGATTAGTTTTCAGCCAAAGCCTTAGGAGGGTTACTACTGCAGAATTCTGATGCCTTTCCTCTAGTCTACATAGTGTTCCTGACTTTTGTCATGACTGATGTGGAAGTGGTAGTGAAATAAACGCTTCTCTCTTGAAGTTACTTTTTGGGCATGGTGTTCTAGCACAGCAATAGAAACCATAGATATATGGCTTAGAACCCCAGTCTTGGTGTTTTCCAGCATCTAATGACAGTTTCATTTAGCTATTACTATAAGAGAGGAAAACTGATGTCAGTTACTGAGTTTAGGGGAACATTTTTGAATGGCCTCATGAGAACAGTTTAGTGAAACAGTTGTGACAGTCAGTGTTAATGCTTCTCAAAGAACAGGTGAAATGTGCTTTGAGGAAAATGACTAATTATTGGTAGCTTCAGTGGAATCTATTTGGTGGTGACTGAATTTGGAGTTGGGAGCCGTTACAATAATGAAAGGACTGGAGAGAAGGCTCAGCTGTTAAAACTACTTGCTGCTCTTCCAGAAGACCCAGGTTCAGATCCTAGCACTCAACAACCACCTTTTGATCTGATACCTTCTTCTGGCTTTCAATTTTAATTATCCAGGAGTAAGTAAGGAACAGCCAAGAGCCTACAGTTGTGGGAAAATGGCTGTTATTTTAAAAAGCTGAAAACTGAAACTAATAAAGCTCATTTGATTTATAAACTTCTGCCTGTATGTGCTGCTTATACAGACAAGCAGGCACACACACATAATAAATTAAAATCAGTGAAAAATTTTAACAGAGTAAATGAATTCGGTGGCAGCCTTGTAGGGCCCCTGTTTTATTACTTTGTGAAGAGAAAGAAATGATGGGAGTGGGTGGTTTGAAGAAGGAGAACATCTGAGGTGAGTGTTACAGAGAATGGAAAGTAATTTGAACAGAGAATGAGTAGTAGTGTGTGCTCCTAAAGGTTGGTCATGAAGTGACAGTTGTATTCATCTGTCCTCCTTTGCTAATTTCTGTTTGTACCTGATGGAGTCACAAGAAAGGAAGATTGATTTAGAGTTGGTATTTTTGCAAATCTGGAATTTAAGGAGTTTGGTGTATTGATAAGACTATCTTTAAATAAGATGGAACGTGAAATTAAAGTTGACTAAGAAAGTATATAGTAAAAGAAGATAGGTGGGGGAATTTTAAGATACTGAAGGCCCTCTAAGGTCAGATAGTGTTCATATTGATGATAATAAATTAAGATGTGAGATGTTGAGGTTGTTAAGGGACGCTGTACTATTTCTAGACATGAATCAATTCAAGTGATAAGCACAGGTGGTGAGGAGTAGACAGATGGGTAGATTATTGTAGATGACCATGGTCAAAAGAACTGAAAAACTTCAGTTTTGGAGGGTTTAATATCACTTGTGGCTATCACTCACGATAGCAGGGTCTACAAGCTAAAGAGGAAAGCTGGTGTGACTAGGCAGTTGATAGGTAGACCACAACAACAGGAAGAGCTGAGTAAACATAAGTTTTAAAACAGAGGTCTTGTGTATGTGTCTATGTAAACAGTGATGATAGCAAGGAGGAAGCAGGAAACCTAGTAGCATTTGAGAGGACAACGAGATAAGTGGTCTTTGAGATGATACAGGATTTCATTCAGAGGTAAAGCAGATGCTTTGTAAAGGGGTTGAGGATACAGGGAAGTTTGGAGCACTAATGTCTCCTAGAAAGATTTGGGAGACTGGAAAGGAATGGAGGCCTGAATCAAATTCAAAGTTGTGGAACTTCATGGTTATAACAGCTGGCAGTTGATTAAACATTCATTATTTTCTTTGACGTGGGGGATGTAAAGCCCAGTGCCCAGAACACTTGACTAATTTGACAGAAGTTAAAGATTCTGTTGTGTTTTGACTTGCCTCTTAAGTCAAGCAGTGCATCTTTTGCAGATTTTCCTTTGTGTTTGTAAGAAAAAAGCCAGCCTGGTCTACAGAGCGAGATCCAGGACAAGTACCAAAACTACACAGAGAAACCCTGTCTCAAAAAACCCAAAAAAAAAAAAAAAAAAAAAAAAAGGAAGGAAGGAAGGAAGGAAAGAAAAAGATGTAGAGGGCAGGAGTAAAAGGAAGTTGGTGCCATGCATAAATATATGTGGAGTATGTGTAATAAATTTGCCAGTTTTAAGCCTGGGATATTTGGGCTTTCAGTAGTCTGGAATCTTTGGTTGATGATCCATTGAATATTGCAGTGTCTCCAATTAGCCAATCTGCACTTAGGGAATAAGAATTACATAGTTAGTAAAAGACAATGTATCCGAATAAACAAAGGTCACATGATAATTTGACTCTTTTTTAATTATGGGTCACCTCCATGACTACAGAGGCAATTCTGATGGATAATATTTTGGGTTGTGTTTTGAGACAGAGTTCAACAGACAAGCTTACTATGTAACCTAAGATGGCCTTGAATTCAGAATCCTCCTGCCTCAGCCTCCCAAGTTCTGGGATTACAGGTATATGCAAGTATGGTTTGTGGAGCTTAAATTTAGGGTAACAGATTAGCTTTTTTCATAACATTTTAAAGCTGCATAACTTTGTGAGCTACTTTTGAGTTTACAGATTTGATACCATTTATAACTCCCTCTTGATATTCCTAAAGGGCTGCCCCTGCCTAAAATTGTACCATCTGCTGTTTTTCCCAGTGGTTATTACTTTTTCATCATATACTTAGCCAAACCAGGACAGTGTGACATTGGTGGATAGATAGATGATTGACCCTTATAGGTCATTAGAACACATTAGAAATTCAGACTTTGCTCCACACAAGGCCAATTGTGTAATTTTTGCTTTGGTCTTGTTATGTTGTGTGGACTGGCTTCTAGCTTCTTGTCTTTGCCTCCCAAGTGGCTGGGATTACAGGTGCATGCCAGTAAGCTAGGCCTCCAGTTGATTTTTGACAGAGGTACATACAATTTGCTTAGCTAGGATGGTCTCTTCAACAGATACTGCTGGCATAGTCGTTTGGATATTGATAGGCTACAAAATGAACCTTTACTAAACCTTCTACTTGATACAAAACTTTCTCCAAATGGATTCCAGATCTGTATATAAATCCTTAAACTATAAAATACCCCTTTCCCTCTGTTCTCACTCCTAGTCCCTGGCAAGAACTAGTCTGCTCTCTTTTCTCTATTTTTTCTATACATTTTTTTTTTTTTTTTCTGTTTGAGGCCAGATTTTTTAAAAAAGTCTTTAACATCTATCTAAAATGTTTCATGTATCACATTCATTTTTATAGTGAGTAGGATTTTCATGGTATGAATTCACCAAAGATGTCTCAGGGACATTAACTATTCTTTTTTTGTGAAAAAGTGAAACATTTTACTTCCTTTAGATCTTTACTTATTCAAAATAAAGCCCTTTAACCAAAAAAAAAAAAAAAAAAAAAAAATTCCTCAGGTAGAAAATTGTCAGGGAAATGAGCTAAAGGAAGGCAATTTCTGGAAACTTAAACCCAAACACTTAAACTGACTTTTATCCAGGAAGGCATTAAAAACATTTTTAAGGTTTTATTGTTATTGTGTGTATGGATTCTGCATGTATGTCTATGTACCACCTTCATGCATTTGTCAAGAAGGCCAGAGAGGGCATTGGAACTGAAGTTGTAGTTTGTGAACCTCCCACCCTGTGGGTGCTGGGAATCAAACTCCTCTGGGAAAGCAGCCAGTTTTCTCAACTGCTGAGCCATCTCTTCAGCCCCCATGAAGGTGTTTGTTTGTTTGTTTGTTTGTTTGTTTGTTTGAGACAGGATTTCTCTGTATCCCTGGGTATACTGGAACTTACTCTGTAGATCAGGCTGGCTTTGAACTCAGACATCTGCCTGCTTCTGCCTGTGAGTGTTGGAATTAAAGGCCACCACTGCCTGGCCCTAAAGGCATTTTTTTTTTAAGCAGGGAAACTTTCTTCTCATCAGCCTCAAGCAGCATTTGAGGAACTGAAAAATATGAGTCTTTCTCAGGTGATGAGTTTTTGATAAGTTTTCCCTTATTTATGACTTTTAACTGTAGAGTACACATAAGATTTACCATTAATATACATACAGTATTGTGTGCCCATTCCCAACCACTACACATTTCCAAAATATTTTCTTACCTCAGAAGGATATTCTGTGTCTGAAGTAGTCATTCTTTCTTCCTCCTGCCCTAGCTCCTGATTGCTGCCAATTTAGTTATCTCTGTAGATCTGCTTATCTAGATTATTTCATGTAATACAGTGTATGTCTGACTTAATGTAATGTCCTCAAAATTTATCTATGCTGTAGCATGTGTCAATACTTCCTTTCTGAATGATATTACATTGCCTATATGTACCATAGTTGATTATCCATTCATTATGAACTTGAGTTGCTTACATCATTTGGGTATTGTGAATAGTGCTACTATGAGCATTCATGTATATATTTTTTATTTGGTATCTTTTTTTTCTAGTTCTCTTGAGTGTAGATTTAGCACTGCACTATTTTAATTTATTGAGGTACTCACCTGTCATAAAATAATGTTTCATCATCTTTTCTTGCTAGTAATGTACAGGGATTGATTTCTTCACATCTTAGCCAATGCTTATTACCTGTCTTTTGTATTACAGCCACCCTAATGAATATGAAGTTTTGTCCTCTAGGGGAGGGATATAATTGTTTTTGAGATTGTAATAATTACATCACTTTCCCCCTCCCTTTCCTCCATCCAACTGCTCCCTTGTACCCCTCTCAAATTTTTGCCCTTTTTAAAAATGTGTGTGGATGTGGTTGTATTTTTAAATATATAAATATAGGTTGGGCAGTGCTGGCTCATGCCTTTTAATCCCAGCACTTGGGAGGCAGAGCAGTGAGTTTGAGGACATCCAGGGCTACACAGAGAAACACTGTCTTGAGAAAAACAAACAAACAAACATATATTTCCTGCTCAGTTTCTGTACTGTTAATTATATAATGTGTTAGTATGCCTATTGGTGTTGCCTTTTGTCTTAGTTAGGGTTCCTATAGCTGTGAAGAGACATTATGACCACGGCAACTCTTATAAAGGAAACATTTGATTGAGTGGCTTACAGTTCAGAGGTTCAGTCCATTATCATGGTGGGACATGGTGGCATGCAGACAGACACAGTGCTGGAGAGGTAGCTGAGAATTCTACATCTTATGCAGGCAACAGGAAGTGAACTGAGACACTGGAAGTGGCTTGAGCATATATAAGACCTCAGAGCCCACCCTCACAGTAACACACACACACACTTCCTCCAACAAGGCCATACCTACTCCAGCAAAGCCACACCTCCTAGTAGTGCCACTTTCTATGAGCTTATGGGGGTGAATTACATTCAAACCAGCACACTCTTATTCAAGTCATGTCTGGTGGTTTTGATTTACATTTGCAAGATGGTTAGTATTGAACACTTTACTGCCATTTGTTTATCTTCTTTGGAGAATTGTAGGTTAGGCTATGCTTTTCATGTTAAACTGTCTGGGTTGCCTTTTGCTTCATTTGATGCATGGATTTTAATTTTGTTGAAGTCTAGCTCATCTTCATATTTTTCATCCTTTTTTTCCCCCGAGACAGGGTTTCTCTGTGTAGCTTTGCGCCTTCCCTGGATCTCGCTCTGTAGACCAGGCTGGCCTTGAACTCATAAAGATCCACTTGCCTCTGCCTCCCGAGTGCTGGGATTAAAGGCGTGCAAGCCACTGCTGTGGGATGTTCTGTATGTCAAATGTGTTGATCTGATTGGTTAAAATAAAGTGCTGATTGGCCAGTAGCCAGGCAGAAAGGATAGGGTAGGCGGGACAAGGAGGAGAAGGATTCTGGAAAGGGAAGGCTGGGGCGGGGAGACACTGCCAGCCTCCGCCATGACAAGAAAGAGATAAGGTACTGGTAAGCCACAAGCCATATGGCAAAGTATAGATTAATAGAAATGGGCTAAATATAAGAGTAAGAGCTAGACAATGGTAGGCCTGAGCTAATGGCCAAGCAGTTTATATAATATAAATGTCTGTGTGTTTATTTTACAAATGGGATGTTGGACTAACAGGGCTTGATGACACCTGGAGAGAAGCTCTCCAACTCCACGCCACCACCGCCTGGCTCATCCTTTTTTTATAGTTTGAGTGGCTTATCTAAAACTCAACAGTCATATCTAGAGTCATGAAAATCCTCCATTTTTTTCTTCCAAGAGTCTTTATTATAATTTTACTTTCAGTCTGCAATCTTTTCTGATTCATTTTTGAACACAGGTCAGTAGGACTACATTTACTTTTCACTTGAATAATCTGGTTTCCCTTATTGAAGACATTGTTCTTTTCATGCTAAACTGTCTCAGCACCCTAGGCAAATTCAGTTGGTCATTGATGTGGGGATTTATTTCTGGACTTCGGCTTCTATTTCATTCATCTATATTGGCCTTATACCAGAACCATGCTGAATTTGATTGCTGTAATTAGGTATTAAGTTTTGAGATCAGAAAATGTGAGTCTTCTAACTTCATTTTATATTTTAAAAGACCTAACTTTTGATTTTGTTCATTATTTGACAATTTGTCATATTAATTTTTATGCTCTCTCATATTTACTTAGTATGTACTTTAAGGGCATACATTTTCTTCAAACTACTTCATCAGTATGTCCCACAAGTCTTAATTTTTGTTGTTGCTTTAATCCAAGCTGTCATTTTTTTGGTAGGTTTTTTTGTTGTTGTTTGCAATTTATTGTTCCAGTTCAGATGTGCTTTAGTTGTGTCATTGTTTAGAAAGTCTGTCACAATTAATTTTAATTTTTCAGTGCTGGTGATCAAAAGTTAGTTTTGTAAACTTCGATTGTTCTGATGTTTAAATTATACACATTTATGTTGTTTGTATCTAGAGTTTCCTAGTAAAGTTAGAGGATTAACACTTTTAGATACTAAGGTAAAATTAAAATATGAAAACAAAAGTTGTAATATTGGAACAAGGATAGAAAATGACAGTGGAAAGAATAGAGAGCCTAGAACCACTTATCCCGTGTGCATATGAAGAGTTCCTACATGGCAGAATACCATTGCAGGTAGTCATTAAAGACTTCAGCTAACCGTATTCAGATAATTGGACATACCTGGAACAAAAATTGGATATCTTCTTCACACCAAACAAAGATCAGTTTCAAACTGAATGAAGACCTTTGTGTAAAAGATTATAACTGTAGAATTCTTAAAATATGAAGGAAGAAAAGATACACAAGTTGGAAAACAGATTCTTAATCAAGATTCCAAAAGCACTGACCTTGCAGAAGTGGAGGGTGATTGGTTATTTGCAACACCTAACTTGAAAGGCCCTTTACCAGGAAAATGTAAAGAACTTTAACAAATCAACTTTAAAAAAAAAAAAAAAAGATGAGAAAAAATTGACAGGTAAGCAGACAGGAAATATGCCAAGTCTTATTAGTACTTAGAAAAATGCAAATTGAAATCTTGAATAAACAAACAAAAAAAACCTTTAATAAGAGTTCAAAGAATTGGTACTTCCAGTTGGAAACTGATTTTCTGACACCTAGTAAAGTTGGAGGTGTGCATATGCATCTTGTCAACCAGCAATTAACTCCCAGACTTCCTAGAAAATGGGGCAAATACTTTAGGAAAGTGTAAGCAGATGTGAGCATATCATAGCACCACTTAGATCTCAGTGCATTCATACAGTGGAATATGATTCCACACGGTAGATTAATGAACTAGTTCTACATATTCATTAGCTACAAATGGTAAGTGTGGATACTGTTTGGGTCCACCATATCACTGCCCTTCTAATCACATGTTGGAATTTCTTCTCTTTTAGATTCTTGTTCATTTAATGTATATCTACTCCACAAGTCTGTTGATTTCTTACAGTACTGATCAACTCTTTTCCTTATTTCCATTGATCTTGCCAAGTTCTCCAGACTCTGTGGTGCAGAAAAAGTCCGTCCTACCTTGCTAGAGTTATTTCTGGCAGGATCTTTTGTGAAATGTTTGCACAGTCAAACCAACTATTTGCTCATAAAGCATTTGCTGGTTTTGCTCTATATTCCTTTCTTCCCACAATTCACTCCTTTTGCTTTCATCCCTTCTCCCCTTCTAAACAGTGAATCTCAGAAAAACCTAATTATCTATTTTTCAGACTAAATGCTTAGCTGAGATTTCTGTAACATTATTGCATTTGTGTCTTTTATGACTCTTGTTTCTGCCCTCTTAGAATTTGTGTATCATAACCTGGTCTCTGTGTTCCACGGAGTCAGTCATCTGTTTCCCTGCATGGGAAAAATACAAATGAAAACACATTTTCTCATTACCTACCCCTCTAGGTTTTTGGGTAGTGTACCTGAAATCATATTTTGGAAGTAAAAGCAGTCATACCAATGATTTATAATCTGAAAACATTAAATGTAGATGAGAAAAACACACCTCCTAATCGGGAGTGAACAGTATTTTACTTTTTCGAGTGATTGTAGCTAGTTTCAGACCCCATTTCAGACTTTCGTAAGCAGTTGGGTTGATTTGAGTACTCTGAAGAGTTTTCCATTCACTTTACAGGTGTTTTTTTGTTTTTGTTTTTGTTTGTTTGTTTGTTTGTTTGTTTTTTAACTTAGTCTGTTTCTTCTACATTTCCAGAGGACCTGGACTTTTTAGGTTTAGGACCTCAGCCCTGCAGGTAAGCTGGATGAGAGTCCAGCAGGAAGGAGTACAATGCATCCCCCACCCCCACACCGTTCTTTATAGAAGGCCAGGTTGGCTGAGTTTCTATGGTCCTGGCCCTCTCTACCATTGGCTAGCCACCACCTGTTCTGTTTGCTATCTTGTTTTCTTTCAGGCCTTTATGTTCTGTAATGTCTGTTTACATTCAGGTTATACAGTTTAAAAACAAACAAAAACAAAACACACCATGAATGCTCACATTTTCATCTTTGCTTTCTGGTAATATCTGATTCCATTTAAATTTGTGACTATTCTGACATTCATTTTTCTTGATATCTTCTTGGTTCTCTGCTGCTATTTACAGATTATAATACACTGTTCTCAATAACATTTGTCTTATAATTAAACTTATTATTTTCCAGTAGGTGGCTCATGTGCACCACTTTGGTTACTCAAATTGACATTTGCTTTTAGCAGCTGATTTGGAGAAGACATGGTGGTGTGCTTCTGTATTCCTAGCACTTACAAGGTAGAATTAGGAGAATTGTGAGTTTGAGGCCAACATGAACTACATATGTATAGTGTTGGAACTAGGTTAACAGTTTGTCTTTTTTAGTTGGTGAGACTGTCTTGATATTGTAGCTTAGACTGGTCTTTATGTTGACCAGGCTGGACTTGAACATGTGATCCTCTTGCCTCTGCCTCTACAGTGCTAGAATTACAGGCTCAGGCCAGTCATACCTTAGCTTTGTCTGTCTTTATAAAAGTTTCTTGATTTAACTTTGAGTCCTTATAGACATAAAATAGAAAACTATGTAAAATAGAAAATATGATTATTACCTAGTTTTCTTAAGGAAACAAGTGAAATAACAGTTTTAAATGTTACAAAAGAAGTAGTTAGTGTATAGAATCATTTTTAGCATAGCAGTCTTTGGTCCTTTTTGCTGTTAAGTTGCTATGCGGTATAGCTGGAAGTTTTCTCTGGTCCTGCCCAGCTCCCGCAGCCCCTGGTCCCGCAGCTGCTTGGACCCAAATAAACACATAGAGGCTTGTATTATTTATAAATGGTATAGCCTAATGGCTCAGGCTTCTCATTAGCTAGTTCTTACATCTTAAATTAACCCATTTCTATAAATCTATACTTTCCCACATGGCTCGTGGCCTTTACATCTTGTTTTGCATGGCAGTGTCTAGGAGCATCTCTTCTGCTCTGTCTGTGCGGTCTAGACAATTTGGGGAATTCTTCTGTGTATTTGTACAAAAATAATTATAACTTCTGACTGAACCACTGATGTAACTATGCTTAAGATGTCATCCTCCCATGACTGAGTAAACTTCATCCCTCATAACACCTTACAAATGACCTTACATATTGAGTATATACTGAGATTTTTATTACTTTATCAATTATCAAGTCTTGACAGTATTGTTGCCATATTTATTCCATGTTGCCTTGTATGAAAATTTCCAGAGTTCAATAATTCTAGAGAGATTTATATTCCATCTTTTGGAGGAAACATAAGATTATTTATTATCAGTAAAGAATCTTTGGCAAATTATTTTTGTTTACTGATTTCCTAACATCTTAATATTGGAAGTTTATGTAACCTGGAAATGTTTAGATATAAGAAAGGGACTTCTAGCGGTCAGAATATGAGCATGTTTAATGATTTACAGTTGTGGCGTGATAATTAGATAATTGAATCAACTTAATATAGTTTCATAGTCCATTATTTAGTCACTTCTGAGTTTCATACTGCAAGGCTACAATATGTGATCATGATCCATCATGGGACTCAGTTTGGAAAACACTGCCGTACAGATTGAAAGGCAAGTTTTACCCTAGGTGTAGTATCTAAAACTAGATTTATACAGGTTTACTGTAGCGTAGTGCCAGCCTTGTAAACTAAACCAGCAAACAATTTGTTTCTTGACTCTGCAGTGCTTGCATAGTCATTACATTTCATTTTTGGTGTTTTGGACTTAAAATTTTTAACTGATTGGAAGGTTTTAGCCCAATCATTATCTGTGGTATGGCTGACAAAGGAAAATTTAGTATTGATTAGGATGTCATTATTACTTATATACTCTTAAAACTAAGATTGTATTAGTAAATGATAACGTTGCCAATGGTGAGTGTCTCATGTTTCCAGGTTATTAGCTTTTTCAAGGAATTGAAACAAAGCCTGCAGATCTGCACAAATACTATGGAAACTTTATTCAAAACAAAGCAATAGAAAATACTAGAACATACTGCAAGGCAACAGCAGGCCATGTGAGTAAAAATACTCAGAGGCCCAGATTATTTTTCAGGGCTTCCTTTTACAGGGCTCAGAAAGAGCTGTTTGGTGATCTAGGAGTATAGTGAGGTTTGTTCTCTGTTTTGATTTATAGATTAGGTTGCATAATCATTTTCCTATGCTCATGTTTCTTCCATAGTGCAACTGATTTTAGTCATATACACACCCAATTATGTAGAAGGCATATGATAGCAACTAGGGGATTCTCCCTCAAAGTTCACTTGAGGACACAGTTTTGCCTTATTATATAGCTTACTTAAAAGTTGTTCACGCCAGATCATCCCAGGTTGCTAAGCTGTTCCCTCTTTTTGCCTGCCTTAGTTATATAAATAAGTAATAAATGAACCTATGAGAACCTATGAGGGTAAATAAGTGTTTACCCTCAAACTGATGGCCTGAGCTCAAGCCTCTGAACCCACATGGTAGAGGGAGTAAACATGCTGTCTCCGATTCACATTGTGTATTGTGGACACCCATACATATACACATTAAATAAACAAATAATGTTAAAAATTTTATATATACCAATTTTTCAAGTTAACTATCCAAAGGATGTCACTAACCACAATATCAATCCTTGGTAATGAGAGTATTTGTAATATGAAAAATATATACCATGGTTATTACAAAAAAATTTGCAAGCACTAATAACTTAGTTGCTTCATTTATATTTAATTCCCTATGTGTTTTATATATTTTATTTTTAAATTATGTATGTGGAAGGGGTGCTGTTGCATGTGTGATTAAAGGTACCCTTGGAGCATTAGATCCCTTGGAGCTGGAGTTACAGACAGCAGTGAGTTACCAGATGTGGGTGTTGGGAACCAAACCTGGTCCTTTGGAAGAGCCATGCACACTCTTAACTACTAAGCTATCTCTATAGTCCCACATGTTTTATTATTGCAGAACTAAGAAACTTAACAAAACAAGGTTCAATTAGAGGCTGGAGAGGTGAGATGGAGAGTTAAGAGTATGTACTGTTCTTCCATAGGACCAGAAGTTGGTTCCCAGAACCCATGTCAGGTGGTTCACACAACCATTTCCAGCTCCAAGGAATCTGATACCTTCTTCTGGATTCTGCAGGAGAACCTGTGCTCATGTGTGCATTACACACACACACACACACACACACACACACACACACACACACACAGTTATAAATATTTGAAAAGTTTTTAGTCAGAGGTGTAGATAACTTTTAATACAATATAAAAGCTCTTGAGTGTCCTGAGAAGTATACCTAATTCAGTAAAAAGACATTCTTTTCTGACCTTATTCAATGGCTTACATTTGAACAGTTAAAGATAGTACATTTCACATAAGAAGACTAGCGGCATAAAGACAGAAAGTTTTGGTGTGTGTTCAAGAAATAAGTAGTTAATTGTCGTAGAGGCATTATTTTGAGCAGGGGAAGAACTAATATCTTTTGCAGTCAGTACCTTCTGATGGATATGAATGGAGCAAAAATAGGCACAGAACATTAAAAAAATCATTGAAGTGGCTTAGAGGAGAAATAGGATTGAAGTAGGGCAGCATCTATGGAAATGGAAAAGGCAACCTTACCCAGTCAATTAGAATAAATAATATTTGACTACTATTTAGATTAATTTATTCAAAAATACCTTGAGTGTCTGCTCTGTAATCCCAGGAACACAAGTATGAACAAAACTATACTCTGCCTTCACAGAGGTGCTGTGGGATGCTCAGACATTAGACTTCAGTGCTAGCATGGAGGAATAGGTGCTAGCATGGAGGAAAGCCTTGTGTACTCTGAGAGTACTGTGTACTGTCTGCTTGATCTCAGAAAGTGAGTCGGGGGAGAAGTGTGTTTAAAACAAAGCAAAACCAACCTGTATTGGTTTGGAGATGAGAGAGATTTGCTGTAGCTGGGTCCTGGAATTGAAGAGGGAGGAGAGACTTAGAAAAGAGGAGCTGAACCATCCAGAGCCCTGGGGTTCCTGATACAGGCTTAGACAGAAGGAACTATGGTTTGATTTAAAGCAAGAGAAAGTCTAGATCAAATCACATGTTAGATGAATTAGTTTACTTAAGAAGGTTAGAGTTACTAGAGAGATGACTCAGCCATTAAAGGCTAGGCTCATAACCAAAAATATAAGAAAGTTTAGTTATAAGTGAAAACTTGAGCAAAGGTAGAGAAAGTGACTCAGAGAAGCTTAACATATGGAAAGGCAGGGAGTGCCCTTGGACCTGTCAGAGTTTTGGAATCAGGCATGGTCATTAATAAAACAGTTGCTACATGGCATGCTGTCTTTCCTTTTCTCTTTTGTGTGCTTCCTGTTCTTTTTATGCATTGGCTACTCTGCTGCTCTAACCACAAAGCTGACCAAATCCTCACCAGTTTTCCTCACATTGCTGGATCCCTTGGAGAGATTTTGAGTGGCTTCTTCAATCAGTTATCTACTGTTAGTCTACTCAGCTATTGCCAGGAGGGGATAGTGCTGTATAGCATTAACAGTTACTGTTATAAAGCCATACCCTCTCATAGTTAAGGCATATAGTAACTTATATGTTGTGCAGACTTCTCGGTAAGAACTTTAGACAGTTATTTAGGCTGCAAAGTGAAGAATGGAGAACAGAGAGAAGAGTCAGAGGCCCCTTTAGGAAGAGTACAGTAATCCAGGCACTAGGTAATTTTGGTCTGACTTAGACTGTTGAGTAACAGGAAAATGGATTTGTGGTAGATAACGTTTGAGTCTCCAGAATGCATAGGTTGGATGTGGGAGTGTGAAGAGTCAGGGATAATGTGCTATGTTCTTGGCTTGATTCAGAGATGATGAAAGCAGTTTCTGAGCTGAAAGAACATAGGAGAAGCAGATTTGGTGGGAGTTGAGGGAAATGGTTATTTTTGTACATGTAATTTGAGATAGCTTTGAGACATCTGAGTTTTCTGATAAACTCTTGCATGCTTGTGTCTGGAGAAGAAAGGCTCAATAGTAAAGAAATATTTGAAACTCTTGAGTTTTTGGTATTAACTAAAGCTCTATGGGTAGATGAAATTACTCGGGGAGTGTTATAACAAGAGATGAGGACCAAGAAGACAGCCCTCAAGGAAGTCCTATTTGAAGGCCAGTGAAGAACAAGGCTACAAAGGAGACTGGGTAGGAACAGAAAGTAATGAGAAAAATCAGTAGTATACAGTATTTTTAGGAACCCAGGCAGAAGAATGGAAGGCAGAACAGTGTCTGGCCTTCTTTGTTGGGTCCGGAAACAAAATTGGGAGATAAAATTTATGAAGGCAGTATAAAGCTATCAGATCCTCTTAAATACATTCAAAGGTAGGGTAAAGTAGAAGTAAGCTGCTTGCTTATAAATTTTGAGCAATTTTATGAAAAAACTGAGGAGAGATGAAAAAGTATATAGCCTGTAGGCCACTTAAAATTAAGGTTCTTGATGACTTTCCAGAGGGTTCAGGAGATAGAGCATAAAAGAGATTGCCTAAGGTATGATGAGTAATCTTGACATCTTGCTTGGCAGTTGCTTATTACCAGCAATAATATATGCTACTGTTTTATCTCTCAAATATTCTATTGTTAACATTTTTAAACAATCTTTGTAGTTTACTATGTTAAGAAAAAGTATTAGCCATTTTCTGGCTTTTTGGTTTTTTTGAGACAGGGTTTCTCTTTGAAACAGTCCTAGTATCCTAGAACACTCTATAAACCAGGCTGTCCTCAAACTCACAGAGATCTGCCTGCCCCTGCCTCTGCCTCTGCCTCTGCCGCCGCCGCCGCCGCCGCCGCCGCCGCCGCCTCCTCCTCCTCCTCCTCCACCACCACCACCACCACCACCACCACCACCACCACCACCACCACCACCACCACCTGACCATGTTCTGGCTTTTTAAATTGGAGTATACTAATAATTATTTCCTCATGGTTATTATTACTGAGAACTTTAATACTCTCGGGGCCTTTTGTCTCTTAAGACCATTTGTTCTTGTAAATCCAGTGTGCTGTTTGAGGTTGCCTTGTTTGTCACTGTATTAAGTCACTTGGTATTTTTATTCATAGCTCCTTTTTTCCCCCTCTCCCTAAAGTGTACTTCATTGTGTTAAAACTTAAAAGATTGTTAAAGGCTCTGTTTGGAATATGTTAGGAGAGTATGTTTATCCTGCTATGCTTTAACAGGAAAATAAAAATCTGTGGATGCTGGTCACCAAAATGTGTGATGATTTCTTGCTGCTGGAAGCTAGGTTTGTAGTGGATTCTCTAGTACTAGTTGACTGTCTTCTAATTCTGTCGTTCATCTCCGATACTGCCTACGGAGATTGAGGCCCAGTCCTGCAAGATTGTTTGCTCCCACTGTAGATGCCATCTGCAAAGCACAAGTTGTAGTTCTTTGTCCCACGTTTTTCAGCTTGACACAAGCTAGGATCATTTGGGAAGAGGGAACCTCATTGAGCAAATGCTGCTGTCAGTGGTCCCATAGGCAAGTCTTTCTGTCCGTCCTCCCTTCCACCCTCTTCCTTCCATAATCTACTAATTCCAACTAGTG
This sequence comes from Onychomys torridus, assembly GCF_903995425.1. Taxonomy (NCBI): domain Eukaryota; kingdom Metazoa; phylum Chordata; class Mammalia; order Rodentia; family Cricetidae; genus Onychomys; species Onychomys torridus. The sequence continues at coordinate 6,803,247 of NC_050451.1, read as the reverse complement.
TTGTCCATAAGTTCATGGGTGTTAATCTATCCACTGGATCATGAACAACCTACTCGTTGCCACACCTCCAAGTAGAATGATTCTTTTTTCTCCAGTAGTTGTCAACTGCCAATAGCCTCTCAGTTAGGGTTGGAAGCCTCCTGAATTCCCTCATCCATGCTGTAATTTTGACTGGCTTGTGCTTGTGCAGGGACTGTCATTTCAGAGAGCAATAGCTATGGCATGTCCAAAAGACAGCATTCACAGCACCTTCTCCCATCTGTCCTGACTTTTGTATTCTTTCTGCTTCCTCTTGGATGTTTCTTGAACCCAGGGAAGGTGAGGGATTGCTGATAAAACTGTCCCATTTAAGGGTGAAACTTTAAGGATGTGACTGCTGCCCACCACAAAAAGAAGCTTCTGACCAAGGTCGAAGCATCCTCCTGGGTCATTCTTGTGCATTTCGGAACTCCCTGTGCCAGTGGTTAGCTAGGGCCTCTTCTCTGGATCCTCCCCTTCCACTGCTGGGAGTTGTGGAAGTGCCTGTGTGCCTTACTCTGGGTGAGATTCACTCTGACCATCCTTTCTCTTCTCAGTTGTGTTTTTTAAATCCCTACTGGGAGCAGCCACATTTAATTACAGAAATTGTCTTCACACATAGCACTTTTTTAAAATTCTGAATATAATTATATTGCTGATAAGATAAACTGGTGATAATTATATGTGGAATTAACTAATATGAATAAAATTCTTTGGAAAGTAAATCTGATACATTATCATTTGCTATTCTTAATTTGTGGTTTAGGAAGTATCTCTGGTAGTGGTTTGATGTGATCAACATTTTATTACAAGCCTTGAGAATCTTATTAGTAAAATATTTGGCAAATATTATTAGAAATGTCAGGCATTTGAGTCTATCCCCATAAAGCATTTTATTTTATAGGACTAATTTCTTGGATAGATGAAGAGTCAACCCATATTAGTAGTACAAAGGTGCTTTTAAAACTAGGAATTCTCAGGATTGGTTTGAACCCAAACAAGGTCCCTTTTTCCTTCTTGGAACTGTAGATCTAGTAGTAACAAGCAAAGCTTTGTGTCTAATTGAGACACAAAGGAGACTTTTATTGTTGGTTAAAAATAGAAGTGAGAGGGAGAGACTTGAAAATCAACTTCAGAGCCTGTTGGGGTCAGGAGGTTATATATACAGTATAAAAGAAATGAGAAGTTTCCAGTATGAGGCGTACTGGATTTTTCCTCTTGTTGAGTGAGCCTTAAGTCTCACTGGAGAGCTTTTGGTTTTGGCCAAGATAAAATGCAGAATTGTACAGCCTTGTCTCAACTGTCCCTGGTATACAACACAACTTGTGCACCTAAAGGTTCAGGGATCAGTGCAAAAGAAGACCCATCACCTTAAATGTGGATAGCACCATGCCTTGGACTGGGTTCTAGAATGCATGAAAAGGAGAAAGGAAGCTGAGACTCTTTCATCACTCCCTCGTGATGGACTCCTACTGTGAGCTAAAAGAGCCACTTCTTTCTTTAAAAAAAAAAAAGATTTTGTTTATGTATTTTGTTCCAGCAGTGTGTGAAGTACACAGTATACTCCTTTCATGGTTCTTTTTGGCGTTATAACAGTAGTTTTATATACTGTCCTGGCGCTGGCAGGTAGGTCATTTGAAATGCAGATTGTAATGAAGTTAGAGGTTGTCTGACCAGTTTGGCTAGCCCACCTGAAGAGTAACTTCTGGCCCACATGGGACATTCTTTAGCAGATAAGGAAGATAAGAGCAAGGTGGAAATTTATGGGGCTATATAGGCAGTATGAAAAGGAAGCAGAAGTGTAGATCACTGGTGAAGAGAGCATTTGAGTAGCATCACTGGGCCTTGAGGTGATCCCTAGTAATTTTATTTGAGGAAAATAAAAACAATAGATAAACCCAGGAAATTTCTTCCTGTATTAAAATATATGCAGTTGATAAATTTATGAGTATAAAGTATTCCTATGGGCAGCAAATTGGACTTGGTGTGTTGTTTCCTTTTTTTTTTTTTTTTTTTTTTTTTTTTTTTTTGTGGGGGAGAGGACATAAAGGTGGGAGTGGACCTGAGAAGACTGGGGTGCTAGTGTGAATAGGTGCACTGTAGTTAGAGTGTTCCTGCCTGGCCCAGTCAGGACAAATCTCTCTCACCCGCCAGTCCCACAGCCGCTCAGACCCAACCAAGAAAGCACACAGAAACTTACATTGTTTAGAAACTGTATGGCTGTGGCAGGCTGCTTGTTATTTACTTCTTCTCTCTTAAATTAACCCATTTCTGTTAGTCTATACTTTGCCACATGGCTTGTGGCTTACCAGTGTCTTTACATGTTCCTTTTCATGGTGGCGGCTGGCGGTGTCTCCCCCCAGCCTTCTACTTCCCAGAATCCTCTACTCTCTTGTCCCGCCTATACTTCCTGCCTGGCCACTGGCCAATCAGAACTTTATTTACACAGAGCGATATCCACAGCAAATCAATAAAAATATTATGTTATAAAAACAAAATACCTTTTTGAGTACCTTGGAAAATGGCGTCTTCCTACAGATCAGGTCACCTGTTTTTACTCAGTTGAATGTCATTGAGAAAAATTGGCATTCCTTTAAACAACTAATGTTGAGCAGCCTAGAACCACTTTCCTAATAGTTTAAGATATTTGTATTTTGAATACAAAATAATGTTAGTATCTTGGATACCAGGTAACATTGTGTTCTGTTGCTTCAAGTACACTTTGTTTTTCCCTTCTGGTATTGTTTAAAAAGTGGCCTCTCCACTGAGGGCTGCCACTTTCTTGTAATGAAGCTGCTTTCCAGGTTTTTGAAGGGAAGGCTCCACTCCCCAAAGGGCCCCATCATGCTGCCTCTGTACTACCTCGAGGCCCAGCTATATACCTATCCCCGTAAAACACTCGTTCTGAAGGGTAACTGCTCTCTTCAACAGTCTTTTACCTGTCTTAACTGTCTTAACTTGAACTTCCTCCTGTCTGTTAGAATAGGGAAATGAGAAGGAGGGTGGAACTAGGGAAAGGAAGAAAGGAAAATGGCGGGTGTGAGATCCTCTGTTAAATATTTATATATTGATCCCATTCAAGGCATAGTGACAGTAAACGTGGTTCCTTGTGCTCTTCAGACATGATCAGGGCTTACACTAGCTGCCAAATGCCAAACTACCAGTAAAGCACCCAGCCTAAGTATCTACAACCATAAATCTCTGGCCTCTAGAGTCTTGAGTCATAAGACGTCAGTTGTCAGAGCTTGGAGTGTGGACTCCTGAGTCTGTCAGCATAGCCACGAACTTAGCACTCAAGCACTCAGGTCTGCCCACAGCAGCAGAAGGGCTGCTCCTCAACCACTGTGTCTCTGAGGAAAGCCAGGGGCAGGAAGCTGGTTGCTGGCACCTTGGTGAACCATTTCTAGTTTTCCTCTTCCTTCCTCATTCTCCTGCAGGCTAATCCCAGTGTTTGTCCCACCTTCCAGACCTTCCACGTGACTTCCTCACCACAGATTGGGACCCGGCCCTAGGCTGCCCAGGATACTTACCGAGTTAATTATTTTCATCAAAAGTTGTCAGTTGGGTGTGGGTGGTTTACACCTTCAGTCCCAACACTCAGGAAACAGACAGGTGAGTTTGAAACCAACCTGGTCTAAAGAGTGAGTTTCGGGACAGCCAGGGCTACATAGAAACTGTGTCTTGAATTTAAAAAAAAAAAAAAAAAGTTCTCAGAATTTTTATTGTAATTATCATTGCCTTAACACCACCTGCCTATACCACCTCCAGCAAACACACACACACACACACACACACACACACACACACACACACACACACACACTCTCTCTCTCTCTCTCTCTCTCTCTCTCTCTCTCTCTCTCTTTGGATTTTACTAGGTTGGTGAATGGTAGCTTAAAGCTGTCTTGCTTAGAGCCGGGCAGTGGTGGTGGTACATGCCTTTAATCCCAGCTCTCAAGAGGCAGAGGCAGGTGGATCTCTGTGAGTTCAAGGCTAGCCTGGTCTACAAAGTGAGTTCCAGGAAAGGTGTAAAGCTACTCAGAGAAACCCTGTCTCAAAAAACAAAACAAACAAACAAACAAAAGATGTCTTGCCTGCATTTTTGTTTATCTTGTTTTGTTTTAAATGGAGTCTGTTACCTGGGCTACTCTCAAATTCCTGGGCTTCCAGAGTGCCAGGATTATGGGTCCAACCTACACATCCAGTGCAGGCATTTTGGAATAGAATACTTGCATAGTAAGGAAAGAGAGATTTGTCAATATTTTGTTACTCAATGAGAAAAAAAAAAGATAGCCTTGACTTTTAATCAGCAGGTGGTAAGGAATTGTGGTCAAAACTGAGATGAATTATTTGATGCTCTAAACACATCAGAAGTGAATTATTTGTATAATAATATATGACCCCTCCCCCTTCTTGATCTTATGTTTTCTGTCTGCTTCCTATCCTTTCAACCATTATAGTTGTGCCAAATGTTGCTGTTGGGTGTTAGAGGATATATTACACAAAAAAGACCCTTGTTTGTTAAACAGATGCAATATGTGCTAATAATTTACTGCCTGACTTTCATGTTAATTATAATTATTTGCTTACATTTGTTCTTTTGTGTGTATGGGGGTTACACGTATTTTGGAGGTCAGAGGTCAACCCCAGATGTTCCTCAGGAACTAACCACTATATTTTGAGATGGGGCTTGCTGATATGGTTAAGCTTGATGGCCAGTGAGCCCAGGTATTCTCCTATGCCCAGCTCCTTCACACAGGACTGCACATGATGCTCTACTTAACCCAGCTTTTTATGCTGTCTGGGGCTTGAACTCAGGACCTCATATTTATGTGACAAGTTCTTTACTGGCTAGCTCATCTCCCCAGCCCCTCTGTTATTTTTGGTTAGGTTAGGTTTGGTTTATTTTTATTTTGGTTAGGTTAGGTAGCAGTTCATCATAATAAAATGGTTTTGAAGAACCAGTCAGTAGTTCCTTACACGTAACATGTACTGAGCAAAGCTTCTGTAGTGGTTTAGTTTTTTGTGATGCACTCTTCCTAATGAGGATAACCTAACAGTCTGTGTTACTGAGGTGCAAGGACTTAGATGTTAATGCTGCACAAATTCATTCTCTATGTCATCCTTTCTTTTGTTTTGCAGCCTCGGTGAATATTTGGATGAAGCCATTAAACTAATTGCTTGTCATCATGAGCAGAAGCAAGCGTGACAACAATTTTTATAGTGTAGAGATTGGAGATTCTACATTCACAGTCCTAAAACGATACCAGAATTTAAAACCTATAGGCTCAGGAGCTCAAGGAATAGTGTGGTAAGTTTTTATTTCAAAATAAGGCAAACAGTCTTTAACTGCTGTCTTTTCTCTTCTTTGTAATATAGATCCTTCGGTAAAGAATCAAATTTTCTCAACGGAAAAAAAAAAGAAAGAAAGAAATCAAAGCTATGTAAAGCTATAATGTGGTAAATTTTCCTCAGAGATTACTGATCTTTTTTGTTATTCCTAAGCTGTAATTCTTGAAATATAAACTATGATTAGATACTTACTTGGTCAAAGTCATGTACTTATATCAGGAAAAAGGAAGTGGCAGGCTTATTCATCCCATGAGTACATCTATTCCCATAGCTGATTATGAGATACCTCACTTAATCTTCACTTTTGCTCTGTAGTGAAACGAATTTCATAAATCTTACTACTTCACACTGGGTAATAAAGTCAGCTAGCACATCTCACTATGTTTCAGAACTTACATATCTTTAAAGTTGATTTACAAGCTAGCCTCTACAAAAATGCTCAGGTTTTATAGATGAACATAATTCTTTAAAAATTGAAGTAGATAACAGTCCTTGGGATAGTTCTGCTACTGATTCAGAATCACTAAGTTAGCATTATAACCTAGTGTTTGGAGAAATGCTAAGCCGTACCCAAGCATAATTACATCCTTATTACTTCTTAAACAAAATTTGTTTAAAATCTGTTAAAAGAAGTTGGGAGTGTTTATGATCCAGCATGTTTATAAGGTTCTAGAAAAGCTCTTGCATATGTCCAAAATACATGTACATTAGGCTGTTCTTTGAAGCATTAATTCCAATTGCAGAAGTTGAAACAGCATCAAGTCTGGCAACGGGAGAATTAAAAAATTAGGATACAGTCAAACAGCAAAATACTGTACAACATTTAAAATGAACTGGAGCTGTATGTGTCAGATGGGCACTATCAGAAGTATAGACCCAAGTAGTAAAACAATCTACAAAAACACCATATTGTATTATTTCTCTATAATATGTACAATATGCAAAGCATTCCATATACTTCGGGTTGACTACATATGTAGAAAAGATAAAAGTTTACCTCTGAGAACAGAAGAGGAGAAGTCTTTACCTGTAATATGTTTCTCTTTTTAAAAAAATCAGAATTATGGTAAAATATTAAAATCTTAACAGTTGTATAATGGAAACACTGGTTTTTATTCTTTTCTAAGGTTCTCAGATCTAGTATTCATACTTATTAATACCTTGAGTTTTTAGTTCCTCCTCCAAACAGAATGTTAAAGGACTTGTTTTCAGTCTTTTGTGTATGTCCTCTCAGTGTAGCTTCCTTTACGTACTCACTGTCTTGTGTCCTAAAGGATTAAAACACTATAATATTCTTCAATAAATAAATTGTAAATGTTTTTAGTGTGTGTGTGTGTCTGTGTGTGTTGCCTGCATGTATGTCTGTGTGCCACTTGTGTGCCTGGTGCCTATGGGGGCCAGAAGAGGGTATTGGATCCTTGGAACTAGAGTTACAGATGGTTGTGAAACTCCGTGTGGGTGCTGGGAATCAAACCTGGGTCCTTTGGGAGAGCAGCTAGTGTTCTTAACTACTGATCCATTTCTCTAACCCCAAAAGCCGGTCGGTGGTGGCACGCACCTCTAATCCCAGCACTCGGGAGGCAGAGGCAGGCAGATCTTTTTGAGTTCAAGGCCAGCCTGGTCTACAGAGCGAGCTCCAGGAAAGGCGCAAAGCTACACAGAGAAACCTTGTCTCGAAACCCCCCCTAAAAAAAAAAATATATATATATATATATATATATATATATATATATATATATATATATATATAGTTGTGAGCCTAGCCTTTAGCGGCTGAGCCATCTCTCTCTCTCTCTCTCTCTCTCTCTCTCTCTCTCTATATATATATATATATATATATATATATATATTTTTTTTTTTTTTTTTTTTTTTTTTTTTTAAGTAGAGCTCATGAGCATATAACGTGTCTTTTCTTGATAGAGGTGCAAGGTGAAGGAGTCATTTAGACTTCAGACTAGTACTGGGAATTGGTGCATCAATGGCTCAGTGAGTAAAGAAAAAACCTGCCATTAAGCCCAACTACCTGAATTCTATTTCCAGGATCCATATGGTGGAAGGAGAGAACCAATTCATACAAGTTGTCTTCTGTCTTCCGCATGACACCCCTAAACCCCCCCCCCCACGTACATACAAAGTAGATACATTTTTTTAAATGCACTCATGCCTACCTATACTGAGTGATCTTGGGTGATACATAGTCTTGGTAGAAAAAGTAAGGAGTCTATGTGATTGCTTTGTAAATTTGGTTTTAGAGCTTTGTGTTTAACGTTTATTTCAAATTTCTTATTATAGTGCAGCTTATGATGCCATTCTCGAAAGAAATGTTGCAATCAAGAAGCTCAGCCGGCCATTTCAGAATCAGACTCATGCTAAGCGAGCCTACCGAGAACTAGTTCTTATGAAATGTGTTAATCACAAAAATGTAAGTGGATAGTTTGTTTCATAAGTATAAATGAAATCAAGATTTATTCATGAATACATGTCTGTCAAGGCTTTTTTTTTTAATATTAGGGACTTTAAATTGCTTGAAATATTATTTAAAATCTACAGACTGATCTTCCCCCTCCCCACCCCCTACCCCCATTAGTAGTAGTACCAAAAGGGAAAGAAAAATGACTTCTGAAATTTAGATTGGGTAGTTTTCTGGCATTCAATTTATAGAAAGAGTTTTAAGAAGGTAATTGTTTGAAAAGCATTTTATTCAGAATTTTTCTCATCATAGTTTTTTTGTTTCCTGCAAAGCTGGCATTTCAGAAAACTGTGCAGAGATGAAATCATTCCCATTGTACTTGGATGTTGGAACTTAACAGGACACAAAATTCAAACTACTTCTCTGCACCCAGTTCTGACTTCTTTTAAGTGGTATCAGTACTTACTTTCAACTCAGATAACTGCTGATAATAATAGTTGAACAAAAACTTTGGAAATATTTACAGAGAATGAGGAAAGCATTTCTAACTTGAAGATAAAGCTTTCGTTCATTTTGAAAATGAACAGTCAAACTTTTTTCCCCCATGCCAGAAGGGCGTCAGATCCCATTGTAGATGGTTGTGAGTCACCGTGTGGTTTCTGGGAATTGAACTTAGGACCCCTGGAAGAGCAGCCAGTGCTCTTAACCGCTGAGCCACCAGCCCCAGTTAAATGTTTTTAAGTTTGCATTAAGCATACTGATATGTTTGTGATTATCTTAATGGGACAGTCCTTCCAACGGGAGGACATAAACTAGGAGAGAATCTCAGAAAGGGCAGTTTATAAACTGAAAGTGCTGGCCTGAGACATGTTATCCAAAGGAATTTATAAAATATAATGAGTTCCATACTTTCTGGTGTAGAAAATACAGTTCATCACATTTTGAGAGCCAGCCATGTATAGAACCTTTGTATATTAAAGTTTACCAATTCATTACTTATGGGAAATATGTAGATGTTAAGGATTGGGCCTATTATTTGGGAAGCTTATGGTGTTGTTTTGAAGATAGTGAAACATGATGAGAGTTAAATACCACCAAGCAGTAATAATTTAACTGTCAGATAGTAGAGGGCAGACAGTGCATGCTGACATCTCTAGAGGGAGATTTCTGTGAGCTTCAATGAACTGAGAAGACTTGAAGGGCAGGGAGTAGACTTTAACTGACTATTAAGATGGGGAAAAAGTTAGGTTTTGGGGGAAAGAGGCTGACAGGAAGAGTGGTCATTATCAAGGAAGAAATTGCAGTTTCTTTTTGCAGGTGGGAGTCAGACATGGTGCTTGTCAGAGTTCTGCTTGTGGCCCTACCTCTGCTAGAGCTGCTCATGCTCCTAGTCTCTGGACCTAGTTTCTTTGAGGGCTGTGGAAACTGCCTTAGTTTTTCTTGACTGAATTTAAATACTCCTTCCCCCGACCCTGGGTGACAATAAAGATGTTCCATCTGCTAAATGGAGAGCAAGGGAAGCATGTCTTGTATGCTTAGCCGTCTACAGTTGACCAGACTGGGTTCTTAACATAGTTTGTTCATTGAACGAATATAAAACTAATATGGTTAAAACACCATTAATCAGCTCCACCCTGCCACCCCTGGTGTATGATGGATTTTTTTTTTAAAAATGTTTTATCTTTTTAGTACTTTGCTGTTCTGCACAGATTATTTTGAAGTGATGTTTCCGATGTTTTTGTCATGTTTAGTTTCTCTTTTAACCTGGTCACTCTGATGAGACACTTAGCACACAGTATCTGATGGATTCCTCTAGTAGCTGTTGAGGCTTGTCTCTCTATTGGACATATTAAACCACTTGACTCACACTGTCTAAGATAATTGCCAAAGGCCTAAGAGCAAGTCACATTGCATGCTGTTGACCTGGGAAAATTAAGTATAAAACTTTCTGTTCCCCTTTAGATAGCAGTGGTGAAGTGTGGTTGTCCTTCCCAGAGTGTTGGGGGTTACCCACACCACCCCCATCTCTTCATTCTTACTTTACATTTACTGGCTTTACTTCCCAGAATTGCTCAGATTGTCTTCATAATAGCTGGAACGGTTAAGTATATTGTAGAAATTGACATATATAACTATCAGAATTGTTCAGCTTCCCCTAATTCTTTGTGTTCACATCTAAATTATTAGAGACATTTCACAAATACCTTTTTGAAATCTTTATATACTATGTCTGGTTGCAGTATTCCTCCATTACTGTTATTCTTTGTTGTTGTTTTGTCCATAGAGGGAAATAATGTTTTTCAGTAGGTTTTTACTTGGTTGTGGTAGTTATTAGTTCTTTGATATCTAGCCATATTCCATCCAGTAGTCAGTCCTTGACTTTTGCTTGACTGTCTGATCTGATTAAGATATTTATTTGCTTTCTTGAAAAACAAAACAGCTGTGTTTCCCATTTGCCTTAGAAGCTCAGTAAAGCTACAGCTCAAATACTATTCAGTTCACCAACTTAAAGTATATAGTCAAATAGTTTAATATGTTCACTAATATATGTAACCAGGAAGAAACCCTGTGTCCTTTAGTTTTCCTCCCCGGTCTCCCACTCCCAGCTCTAAGCATTCACTAACTCCATTTTTTATTTCTATATATGCTTTTAGCCTTGACTATCCTGGAACTCGCTCTGTAGACCAGGCTGGCCTTGAACTCACAGAGATCCACCTGCCTCTGCCTCTCGAGTGCTGAGATTAAAGGTGTGCACCACCGCCACCCGGCAGATTTGTTTAAGGATTTATTTATTTCATGTTCATTGGTGTTTTGCCTGCATGTATGTCTGTGTGAGGGTGTCAGATCCCCTAAAACTGAAGTTACAGGCAGGTGTGAGCTGCCATGTGAGTGCTGGAAATTGAACTCAGGTCCTCTAGAAGAGCAGCCAGTGCTCTTTATCACTGAGCCATCTCCCCCACCAGTTATTCCCTCTGTCTTAAGTAATTACTTTTACCCTTTCTGGCTTAATGTTTTTCTGAATATTTACTGACAGATGCCTTCTGTAAGCAGAGTTTAATACATACATGAATGACATCCATTCTCTCCCCATGAAGATTATGTCTAGAAAAACATTCCCTTGCTTAAATTGCCAGCAGACATTTAAAAATATAAGTCAAGTGCATTGTTGCATCCTTGCCTATGAAAGCATGTCAGCTAGTTCTTTCTAACAAGGACCCTGTGTGGTCTGGGATGAACTTGTTATGAGAATAAGACCCTGTTACAGTGTGCTGAATGTAGGAATGACATGGGTAGTAACTGAGGGCCAAGTAGGATAGTTGTCCTTGAAAGTCAATGGAAGGGCTTCACATCACACTTTATATTTATGAATACTCTATCAAGCACTTATTTAATATAAATATTTACATAATTTGTCATATAGTCAGTAAGACTTAGGACAATTTCATAGCAAATGTGAGAAGAAGATGCAAGCTTACACGTATCCCACCCCCAAAATCAGTGTCTACCACCTGAGTTTTAAAGCCTGCTTTAATGGTTCACTCAAATTCCATAATTTACATTAGATTACACTCTTCTGTTTTTCTTTTTGGTGCTAGGAAATTTACCCAGGGTCTCTGCATGCTAAGTAAACGTGACTACCGAACTACACTCTCAGCCCCTAAGGTTCACTTGGTGTAAGAGAACCTATGAGTTTGAACTAGTGTATGGTATTTATATTTGTGTGTGTGTGTGTGTGTGTGTGTGTGTGTGTGTGTGTGTGTGTGTGAGAGAGAGTTTGAACTAGTGTATGGTATTTTTATATATAGGTATGTATGTGTATTTATATTTCCATCTTTATAGTACTCATTTTTATTTGCCCCAAAGATCTTCTGTTCTTCCTAGTCATTCTTTTTCTGTTCTCCAATTCTTAGCAATCAAATTTTAATAAATATATATATATATATGTTTATTTGTGCTTAGTATGTAAACTGGAGTGGTTTTAAACTGATAGTGAATTACTGTAACATGTGTATTTGCAGTTCCCAAATGAAGCATTAGGAAGTAGTTTCTGATGTTTTTATTTCTTTGCTTTTGCTGCAGATAATTGGCCTTTTGAATGTTTTCACACCACAGAAATCCCTAGAAGAATTTCAAGATGTGTAAGTGTGGTAATTAAAATGCTGTTACTATAAAGTTTTGCTAGTACCTATCCATAGATTGTTGCTATACACTTTAGCTGTCATCTTTTTCTACCCATGAAGTTACATAGTCATGGAGCTCATGGATGCAAATCTTTGCCAAGTGATTCAGATGGAGTTAGATCATGAAAGAATGTCCTACCTTCTCTATCAAATGCTGTGTGGAATCAAGCACCTTCACTCTGCTGGAATTATTCACCGGGTTAGTAGAAAAATATCACCATGTTCTTTTCTAAGGATTTTTTTTTAAATTTTGTGTTAATTATTTTGCTTGCATGTATTTAAGTGTACCACATGCATGCAGCGCCTGCAGAGGCCAGAAGAAGGCGTCAGATCTGCTGAAACTGGAGTTACAGACAGTTGTGAGCTGCCATGTGGGTGCTAGGAGCCAAACGTTAGTTCTCTGCAAAAGCAGCAGTGCTCTGAACTATTGAGCCATTGTCTCTCCAGCCTGCCATGGTCTTTTTCTTTTAAATCATTGAAGTGAAATTCATATAACAAACTATTTTGAAGTATATGACTCAGTGGCATTTAGTCTGTTCACAATGTTGTACAACCACAACCTATATCAAATTCTAAAAATTTTCATTACCTTTCTTCTAAAATAAAAACTTAAACTATCACTTTTCACCTCTGTCTCCTCACACCCTAGCAATTCAATGTCTCTGGATTTACCAGTCCTAGATATTTTGTATAAATGTAATCATGTAATATATGGCCTTTCGTGTCAGGCTTCTTTGACTTAGTATGATGTGTTTGCAGTGTCTATGCTGTAGCATATATTGCTATGTACTTCCTTTTTGTGAGTGAATAATATTCCATATGTCGTATTCCACAGATAATTTATGTGTTACTTCCTTTCAGTTTAAATAGTGTTTCTCTATGAAAATTCATGTGCAAGTATTTCTTTGTTCTTAAGGGTTTTTTTTTTTTTTGTTATTGTTGTTTTCTTTTGGTGGAATTACTGTATCATGTGTTAACTTTTTAAGGAACCATCAAACTGTTTTTTGGGCACATTTCACATTCCCAGAATCCATATTTAAGGGTTCCAGTTTTTCTGCAACTTTGCCAATATTTAGTACCTGACCTTTTCCTTTTAGTCATCATAATGGATATGAAGTGGTTATTTTATTGTAGTCTTGATAAACATTTTCCTAATGGCTAATGATAGTTGTCTTAATTATTTTTCTATTGCCATGACAAAACACCATGACCAAGGCAAGTTAGAGAAGAGAGAGTTTACTGAGGCCTTAGTGTTTCAGAGAACGAGTCCATGACTAACCTGCTGGGGAGCACGGCAGAAAGTAGGCGGGCATGGCACTAGAACAGTAACTGAGAACTTACATCATGCTCTGCAGGCAGCAACAGAGAGTACTAACTGGAGTGATGTGGGCTTTTGAAACTCAAAAGCAACCCCCAGTTACACACCTCTTCCAACAAGGCCACACCTCTTTAATCTTCCCAAACAGTTTCACCAACTGAGGACCAAGTATTCAAATATATGATCCTATAGGGGCCATTCTTGTTCAAGCTATCACAGTGGTCAAACATCTTTTCATTTGTTGGTTAGCCATATCTATGTGGTTGTTAAAAAAAAAACATGTATTTTTAAGCCCTTGGTTCTTAATCAGTTGTGTGGCTCTTTGTTACAGATTGTATATGTGAGAGAAAGAGAATGAGAGAGAGAACGTGTGTGCGCGTGCGTGCGTGCGTGTGTGCGTGCGTGCGTGTGTGTGTGTGTGTGTGTGTGTGTATCCCAGTTCTATATTTACTAAACCTTTACCAGACATAATTTATACATACATAGATTGGTTTTCACTTTGCTGATGAGGACTTAATATGTAAAAGGTTTTAGCTTTAATGAAATACCACATTTTTTAAAAAAAATTTTAAGTGCCCTTGTGTCTTGCATAAGGATCTGCTGCCAAAGTGAAGGTCATATTCAACATTATCTCTTTTAAGGGTTTTATGGGTCTTCGGTCTATTTTTAATTGATTTTGTACAAGGTATGATGCAAGTGTTTATCTTTATTCTTCAATATGTAGAAATCTATTTGTCCAAGCTCTCAGAGAATTGTACTGATACCCTTTCAGAACCTAGCTGGTCACAAATATATGGTTCTCTTCCTGGACTGCCAGTTTTATATAATTAGTCTTTCCTAATTTCTGTTCCTATATTGGAATCACATTTTTACAAATATTTTGGGGTGTGTGTGTGTGTGTGTGTGTGTGTACACGTGTGTGTGTACGTGTACGTGTGTGTACACGTGTACTGCTATTTGGATGCTAGAGGCCAAACTCAGGTCCTCTACAAGAGCAGTAAGTGCTCTTAACTACTGAGTCATCTCTCCACCCACCAGTTTCAGATGTAACTCTGTACCGCTTTGGAATGGGAAACTGAATCCTGATTCCTTTCTCAGTAGTTTTGAAACTGCTTGAGTGTATATGAATTTGAAGGTCAGCTTTTTCATTTCTGCAGAAAAAGCCACTGGACTTTGAACAAAGATTTCATTGAAACTGAAGATTGGTCTGGTGGTTTTATCATCTTGGCAGTATTTAGTATTCCAATTTGTAACCCATAATATCTTTCCATTTCCTAAGTTGTGTTAGCCTTTAGTGCTGTAAGTTGGGTAGCTGAACTAGCAGGAGTTATTTTCTCACACTTCACAGTGCCTAAAACTGAATGGTTTTGGTGAGGTCCATAAACACTATCTTCACATGGTCTTTCCTCTGTCATGAGTTGTCATTGTGCTTCTTTCTAACCCTCTCACATGTTCATACACTGATTTTTTTTAAAGACCGTGTCAACTGCACTGTACTTTTACTTCTCTTCAGTCTGGACAGCTTCCCCTCTCCAGTTGCTCTAGTGAGGACGTACAGTCAAATGTTGAAGACCAGTAGCAGAATCGTCATCTTTGTCTTGCTTGTCATCACCATTGATTCGTGTTTCCCATTATTACAACAGATGCCTGAAGCAAGGCAATTGTTTATAAGGAAAAATTGTTTGTTTGTTTGTTTGTTTTTCGAGATAGGGTTTCTCTGTGTAGTTTTGAAGCCTGTCCTGGGTCTCACTCTGTACACCAGTCTGGCCTCGAACTCACAGAGATCCGCCTGGCTCTGCCTCCCGAGTGCTGGGATAAAAGGTGTGTGCCGCTGCCACCCAGCTAAGGAAAAGAATTTATTTAGCTCAGTTTTGGAGGCTGAAAATCTGAGATCAGGTAGCCTCATCAGCCTCTGGTGAAGATCAGCATGGCAGAAAGCAAATCTGATTGTGTGTAAAAGGTACTAAGAGTGTAGGGTGCCTTACTGTACACTAACTCCTTCAGGAGAGCTCACCCATTCCACAAAACCAACATTAGT
This sequence comes from Onychomys torridus, assembly GCF_903995425.1. Lineage (NCBI taxonomy): Eukaryota > Metazoa > Chordata > Mammalia > Rodentia > Cricetidae > Onychomys > Onychomys torridus. The sequence goes on along the minus strand of NC_050451.1, from coordinate 6,787,930 downwards.
CTCTTCTGAGGACAGTGTCCACGACTTAATTCCTTTCTAATAGTCCCCACCCTGTACAGGTTCCAGCATTTCCCTTGGGGGACACATGCAAACATTCTCAAACCATCGCCACCATTAGATATGATAGCAGTTGTGAAGCTTGGTACATACTCTTTCTTATTGTAAAAGTCACGCTGTCTAATCAGAGGTTACAGCCTCCATAAAATGTGCTTAATACATAATGCATGCCTAGGTCCAAGGGTCCCCTGAACTACCCCCATTTTAGACCATCTGGTTACAGATCACCAATCCTACCATCTCCCTGAGTTTTACTCTTCCATTAGCATGACCACGGGACTCCTGGTGGTGGTACACTTAAACTGTTAGGTTACTGTAAACTGAGTGGTGAGAGTCAGAACCAACCAAAGAAAGAGGTTTGTAGGGAAATCTGAGTCCAACATAGAGCTTTTAGATGTTTTGTTGGCTCCAAAGTATGACAATGCAGTGTTTCCAGCCAGAGAAGCTCACCCAGTCTTTTGAGATGTAGATATTTTATTTGGTCACAGGAACATAGCACTGTCCTAGCTGACAGTCAACGGTCATTATCTGATTAATACCAATACATTGACTCTCCTTTTCCTCCAAGGTTGGAACTTTGGCAGGTTCCATCATAAATTATGTTGTTGGGCTCTTTAGGACCAAAACCCCCACACTAGCAGGACAGTCATGTCAGACAGGATATTCCAGGTGTTAAAATCACCTGTAGTTTAGGACAAAGGCCAGACCCCCTCTTACAGAAGATTAATTCTTCTCCACTTATCTTAGATTTCTGATTTGCATATTTTTTGTCATTAAAGAGTGTTGACTTATCCAAAGGTTTATGCACCAATTTGTTACTGTATGTATGGCTTCCCTTCAACTATCTACAGTGATAGATTTTTGTGTTTTGAACTACCCTTTATTTCTGTAATAGATCCAAGTTGGTCATAGTGTATAATCTTTCCAGTATACCATGGTTTGCTAGTATTTTTTGTTGAGGATTTTTACCACTGGGTTCATTAATGATTTAGTTTCTCATTTTTATGTAAAGGTGGTTTTATAATCTGACTTTGGTATCAAGGTATTGGTACTATAAGTTAGGAATCATTCCTTCCTCTCTTCTTAACTTTTAAATTCATTTTGGAAGAAGATGTTAGGAAAAATAAAGTACAGCTGTAGATACGTTCTTACTAATAGCAGACATTCTGAGGTCTGTTGGTGTAATGACCTATAGCTTACACTGGGCAGTGTTGGAAACTAGGGTGGAACTATGCATGTGAGAGGCATGGAAGTATCCATAACAAACTAAAAATGGACAGAATGAGAAATTACATTGACGACATTTATTTCAAAAGTCTCAGCTGGTGGCTTTCATTAACCTCTGCTAAAAACAGGTTGTTTCTGGAGAAGTTTACTGAAGGCCACCAGCAGCCATTCCTCCTGGGAAATGGAAGACTGAGTATTCTGAGCCAAGGGTCTTAACAGACATCACAGGGTCTATTGAAGCCACTCCTTGGGTCACTCTTGCCACTGTCTTAGGCACTAAATTCTAGCTGTTCCTGCCAGATATCCCCTTGCAGTCTTTTCCTCAAGCAACTACCAAAAAATTGACATGATAAACTGTAGCTGCCGGTTTTGCATCTAGTCCTCACAGTCCTCCCCCCCTTTCTGGATTCACCTTAACTCTGCCATTCTGTGATGGCTCACTTGGTTTAAGAAACTATCTAAAGTTTTATTCCTTCCAAATATTGCAGAGTTAGGTATCCCTGTAGACACTTAGACACCCTTGCTGAGGGAGACTTCCCATAACTAGTTCTAACTGTGCCAGCAGAAGAAAGCTGCCTAGTAATGCACTGGCTTAACATGCTGGCCTACAGATGACACACATCACCCCTATTCAGTGCATCAGCAAATGTAGCCATAAAGACCTGCCTACTTATAAAAGAGCAGGAAAATGTGAGGAGAGCAGACTCAGGAATGTTGGTGAGTACCAGTCCTGCCATAGCCTGTGCTTGGCTGACATACTGCTGCTCTCTGTTCCACACCTCCGTAACAGGGACACACATTAATGTCTACATCAGATTCAGGCATAGGCCTTTGGACCTAGAGACACAGGAACTGACTCTGTCTTCCCTCTTCTTGAGTTCCCTCAATAGATCAGTCAGATGGGGCCAAAGTAGCCACAGCAGTCTCATTGGAAATCTGAAAAGTACAGTGGTGGATTAGTTAGCAGTTGAGATTCTGCTGAATGGACATTGTAAGTGTCCCTCTCTCTAAGTGGGAGTGCTCACTTATTAGGAGTTGAATCTGATTTCTGCACAGTGCAACCTGTTACATTACCTGGCTGCTCCCTGTGGGAGTCTTCCTTTTCTCCTTAAATATATCTCAGCACTAGGGAGATCTCTTGTGAGTTAGAGGCCAGCCTGGGCTACAGAGTGAGTTCCAGGAAAGGTGCAAAGCTATACAAAGAAACCCTGTCTCGAAAAACCAAAAAGAAAAATGTATTTGTTCATAATCGTTCCAGAATATGAAGTATTTCAAGTTTTTTTCTAGACTAGAACCAGCTAGTATAAAGAGCCAGTAATCTTGAGCTGTAACAACAGATATGGAAGTGATATTAAAGTTTGTAATTTTTTTTTTTGAGCATGGGCATTCCTTTGTTTTGTATACTGTATTTGAGAAGTATTAACAACATTACATTTGCAGAACAGGAGTGATAACATTTTTGTCTTCTGTTGTAATAACCTTATATTGTTAGTATGCTTAATTTCTAAAGTCCTTAGAGTCTGTTTCCTAAGCCTGTGCATGGTGGCTTGTCAGAGTAAGTTAGAAACAGCAAACAAGCAATTCCTGCATGTAGACATTTAAAAAGGGATCTTTGTCTTAAGGGCCTTTGCTTTTGTTTGTATCTGCCATTCATCTGTGCATGTGAGATAGTGTGACGGTGAGGCGGATATGAGTGTTCATCAAAAGCTAACAGGCAAAAGCTTGTCAAGCCCTAAGTATTTATGCCACTGCTTTCATTTTAATAAGCATCACACAGATTTCCTTATGCAGGAGCCAAGTGGCAGTTTTTCGCAAAGACATTATATAGCACTACCAGCAGAAAGTAATTTTATGGACCAGTGGCACCAGCACACTAGTGTCTGCTACATGTGAACAAATGTTTGTGATTTTATGTGGGAAGTCAGGAATGAGCAGACTGATAATCACTTTTTTGGTCCTATCTATTGTACTGAGATTGATTGGACTCCCTCCCCATAAAAAGCAAACATGTGTGACTATGAATGTTCAAATAACATATGCCAAGATTATGTCAAGATCATGTGAATAATAGCAGAATGTTTCATAGTTTTAGAGTGATCTAGAGCTTATTGTGACTTTAAAGTGAGATTTTTAATGCTGTTAGTTTAGTATGCAAACGAATGTAAATGCTAATTTATAGCTTTTTACCATGGTAGTTCTTTTATTGTTGTTTGTCATTGGTATTTTAAGACAGAGTCTTGCTGTTGCCATAATTTGCTTTCTCTTGCTGTGATAAAACACTGACCAGAAGCAACTCGGAGAAGAAAAGGCTTATTTCATCTTAGATTTTCATGTAACAGTCCATCTCTGAGGAAAGTCAGGGCAGGAACCTGGTTTAGTAACTGAAGCCGATTCCATGGAGGAGTGCTGTTTACTGGCTTGTAGCTCCGTGGTTTTCTCAACCTGTTTTTATACAACCAGGACCACCTGTCCAGGGAGGCACCATTCACAGTGGGTTGGCCCTCCCACATCACTGGTGAGGAAAGTACTTCCCAGGATTGTCTACGGGCCATTCTGGTGGAGGTGGTTTCTTGGTTGTTGTTCCCTCTTCCCAGAGAACTCTAGCTTGTTGTGTCCAGTTAACAAGAAAGTGAGCAGTGCACTCTGAGTCTTGGACTTCCAGTCTTTCTGCCTTGGCATCAGGTATTGGGATTACAAAGGATGAGCCACTATGCCTAGCACAAAAGTTCTTTTTCGTTTGTTCAATTTTTTATTTCTTTTGTGCTGTTGTGCCTGTCTTTGTGATGGTGTAGAATCCTCTGGAACTGGAGATACAGTTGTGAGCTGGCATGTGGGTGCTGGGAATTGAACCCGGGTCCTCTGGAAGAGCAGCCAATGCTCTTAACTACTGAGCCATCTCTCCAGCTCCACACAAAAGTTCTTAAATGAGCTTTAAAATGTCTTTGCAAATCTCTTGCTCTATTTGACCAAGAATTTCTAGCTAATACTCATTTCTAGGAGATAAAACATTACTGACTTCCATACTGGGTTTATGTTATGAAAATATCTTAAATCTGACTTCTTGGGTTTGCCTATTTGTGTTTAATCTCTGTAGTGATGTTGCATTGAAAACAGTGAACAATTAACAAACTGTTTGACAGATTATGTAGCTCAGTTGAGCAGTAAACCTTTGTATCTGTCTTAGCAATTATTTTAATGTTTATTTCCTGAAGGACTTAAAGCCTAGTAATATAGTAGTCAAATCAGACTGCACTTTGAAGATTCTTGATTTTGGACTGGCGAGAACCGCAGGAACAAGTTTTATGATGACTCCTTATGTGGTGACTCGATACTACAGAGCGCCAGAGGTCATCCTCGGCATGGGCTACAAGGAGAACGGTCAGCATATACTTTCACTTTGAAATACTCTTTTTATTTAGTTTATCCATAAGTTTTTTATACTTACATTGAAGTGCATGGAGTTAAACGTGCATAAGTGTTTCAAACGTGTGTCAAGAATCTGCATATTTTACCATAAATATTTGGGAAAGCATGGGTGTCTTATCATGAATGTGAATACTTTCCATCAGTACTGCCCCTAGAGAAAGAATTCTGAAACCAGAATTTATGCCCATTGCTTGTCTGTAACTTTAACTTGAGTGAGCATATATTTCTTAGTAATTTAATCTTAGTAGTAGTTCTAGTGTATATTAGTCATATTTGCTTATATCTTCAATATTTTGTCAGTGTTAATAGTAGCACTCACTAAACTGAGAGCTACATTAAGGCTCAACTCTGAAAAGCTAATAGACAATATAACCTTTCAGGAAGCACTAGTGTCTCATGAAAGCCTGTGTTAAGCCTTAAGGAAATTGAATATATTATTATATGTGGATATATTGAACTTTTTAATGTGGTGTATTTCTAGGGAAGAGGTTAGAACAGTGGTTCACTTTGAAGCAGAAAACTATTAAGTCAGTCTTGAAGATTCTTTATACATATATACATACATATACATACATAAACACACATACACGTGTGTATATATATATATAACCATTGAAATTGGGGCCCTTGCTTAATTTCCTCTTCTTTTTTGAGCTAATTAAAAACAAATAGTTTAGATATCAACTAATTTAAGTAAACATGTTATTCTGTTTTCTTAGTCTTGATATAAGATTTAAAAATTTTGTTTTGAGAGTTGATATTTCAAGTGACCAGAATGTAGATTGGTAATTGCTTCTCTGTGAAACTTTTGCTTATCACGTAAATTGCACCATGAGTTAGTGTCCTTAAATATGGTCTTGATGTAGCTCCTTACCAGAAATGAGAGAGCCAAGAATTGACATATTGGGGCTGCAGAGGTGGCTCAGTGAGTAAGAGCACTGGCTGCTCTTCTGGAGGACCCGGGTTCCATTCCCAGCTCTCCCATGGCAGTTCACAACTGTCTGTAACTCCAGTTCCAGGGGATTTGATACCCTCACACAGATAACTATGCACATTAAATAAAAATAATTAACTTTAAGCCGGGCGGTGGTGGTGCACGCCTGTAATCCCAGCACTCTGGAGGCAGAGCCAGGCGGATCTCTGTGAGTTCGAGGCCAGCCTGGGCTACCAAGTGAGTTCCAGGAAAGGCACAAAGCTACACAGAGAAACCCTGTCTCAAAAAACAAAACAAAACAAAAATAATAATAATTAACTTTAAAAAAAAGAATTTGGCATATTACCCTCTCTTAGACGAGAGTCACATAGATCATTTCATTGCTTTTCCTGCCTGTTCCCCCAGCAACCCAGTCAAATCTGTTTCCTCATAACTACATTAGCCAGTGGGGGGTGGCATACAGATACCCTCTTTTCAGTCACACACACACACACACACACACACATATTGAGATTGATTTCATGTTTTGTTTTTTACAGAGAACCTCAGGTTATTTTGGAAAGTTTAGGGTAGTCTAATCTATTTTAAAATGCCTAATAGCAAATTCAGCCCCTTGTAGCAAGTTTTCTAACACAGTGATCTGCTGGAGATTCTTTGTAGATCACAGATTTGTAGTTGCTTTGGTAGTCTAAACTAGAAAACTGGAAAAACACTTGTGTTTACCAAGGTTTCTTAACAGATAAGCTGTTCTTTCTCTTCATTTGTTCCTTTTTGGGTAGAGGTAGGTATTAATGTAAAAAGAAGTCACAACAAAAACAACTGACTTTTAATTCAGAAGATACAGACAAAGCTTTTTCAGTTCAATAAGCCTGTGAAATCCAGTTTGAAATTTTCTGATAAACTTTAGATTAGCATTTTATTAAGTTCAGAGACATTCTCTTTTTAATATTCTAAATTATTTCTGCTTATGCTTTTTAAATTTAACTTAAAGCGAGAGTAAAATGCACAGTTAAACCTCAAAATAGTGCATCTTATTTTTATACTTTTATGACCTCATATATATTCTTAACTTTATTTATGAAGTTTGTTTGGTTCTACTTTATATTTTACAGCTTTATATTTCTCAATTATAAAATGTGTATTTTTTAATTTATTCAATTTCTGTGCATAGCTCTCACTTTAAAATTAGATATGTACTTAAAATGCCACACTTCATATTTTCTTTTGTGATTGAAAGCTTTTTAAAAAGTATTTTGTGTTTTAAATTATTCCATTATTTGAACTTCAAACCACCTTTTCTTTTTGTGATGTTCTGCAGTTTTTAGATAATGCAGTCATATTATGCTTCTTTGATTTTAATGACCTTTTGCTTTGCTTTTCCTTCTTTTGTGCTGCAAACATATAGTGGATTTATGGTCTGTGGGGTGCATTATGGGAGAAATGGTTTGCCACAAAATCCTCTTTCCAGGAAGGGACTGTATCCTTGTGCTGCTGCAGCAGATTCATTAACTAGGTGATGAACTTCCTTCTGTTTGCTAATGAAAAGGAATATATTCTACATTTGTACATACAGTTTTTTTTTCTTTTAATAGATGTAAAGTTTGTGGCTGTTATAGTTCAAAAAATTGTGGACCTAAGAAACTGAAGTGTTTGTAGGCTGCACCTGGCAGCAGGACATACAGTCTCTGCTGGTAGTCAGAGCACATTCACTGTCATTCATTTTTATTTCGTATTGCTTTTTATAATTTAAGTGTATATGGTGTACGTGTTTTATTTTAATGTTTATATAGTTTTCTTTTTATTTTAATCAAAATCTTTATGTTAATGTCATTGCATTTTGTTTTCAGTTGACATTTGGTCAGTTGGGTGCATCATGGGAGAAATGATCAAAGGTGGTGTTTTGTTCCCAGGTACAGATCGTATCCTTATCTTTGGCCTAAAATGTAGTTTCTAAAGGTCAAAATGTATGGTACCGCGTCAGCCTGGTCAGGTGGAATGTATTTTGTCTCTCCCTAATACAAAGTATTGTTAAATTACTCTTCCAGAATACCACCTCTTACTTGACATAGACTTCCCTTTTCCTCATTTATTGTTTTATGTGTTAATTTTAAAAAGTGCTCAAGTGTGATTAATTACAGTTCCTTGGTGGCTTTGAGTTGATTAACAAAAAAATTATGGCTTCCACTAAAAATTTCTAACACTTGAGTATGTCTGTAACTTTTTTGAAGGCATCATGAATTTTGGAATTATCTGTTGCTCCTGACTGTCTTTTTGTTTGGTTCCCCGTGTCTTTCTGTCACTGTTCTGTATGTTGTGTCTTATTGTCTCATTGCATTAACATAACATGCTGAGAATGTCAGCAGAAGTTTCCTATGTTGGTAATTAGGTTGGGATTCATGCTTTTAGCTCATCAACTTTTAATATTTATGTTAACAGTGAAGTATCTATCAGTGAGTAACACAGTAGTGTTTTAGGTGGAAGGAGAATATTCACCATGTTGTAGTAAGAGTGTTTGGGACATTAGTATTTGGAGATTTAGAGTATAGGGCCTCAGAGGGAACAAGACCAGGAAATTCTGGTCTACAGCATATTGAGATACTGGTATCATTTTCATGTATTTCAGCGTTTCACAAATGTAATTAACATAGGCAGACCTGAGAATGGCAAAAGAAAATGCTGCTTCTATCCAGGTCATCATTTTTATCACTAGTGTAAAGAACTCAAAAAAGCAGGATAGACTAGAAATACTTCTTATTCTCTAGGAAATGCATGTACATTTTTGAAGAGCTGGGGGAAGGGCAAATTTTAAATATTAAAGTTTTGTGCAGTTTGCATTTTGAGTTTTATGAATATAGTAATGATAATTTTTGAGTTATTTTTATTTTGAATTTACTTGTTTATGCCTCTTTTATGGTGAAATTAATGTTTATATACACCAACACACATGTGCATGCACACACAATAAATAAGATTAACGGAGCTTATTTATTGATCATTTTTATCCACTTGCAATCATTGCCTTTTGCAAGATGGCTTTGAGGTATAAAATATATAATGGCCACATTCTTTAAGTTTTAAACACTTTCCGTTTTCTTGTATTTAATGTGGATAAGATTAAAATGTTGAACATTGGATACATGGAGTATTTTTCTTAGCTACTTGATAATAGATATTGATCAGTGGAATAAAGTTATTGAACAGCTCGGAACACCGTGTCCTGAATTCATGAAGAAACTACAACCAACAGTAAGGACTTATGTTGAAAACAGACCTAAATATGCTGGCTATAGCTTTGAGAAACTATTCCCGGATGTGCTTTTCCCAGCTGACTCGGAGCATAACAAGCTTAAAGGTAAGTTATGTAAAGTGTGTGCACCAAATTGTGTTTTGGGTATGCATGTGTGGTAAGAGTGCTTAGTCATATTCTTTAAGGGATTTATCTCAAAATTATGTCTGCTAGTGGAACATAGGAAGGTTTTGTTATTTTTGCTTTTTAGCTAGGTATAGTGGTATTTGCCTTCAATTCTTGGATTGGGAGGCAGAGACAGGAGAATTTCTGAGTTCAAGGCCGGCTAGGGCAACAAAATGGAGACTCTGCTTCAAAAAAGAAAGAAAAAAATTGTTTTTTGTATTTTTATAAACCATGTATGTGTCCTGGTTTTATAGTAAAAACTAATTCTTTAGGTGTGGAGGTCCACAACTAATCCCAACACTTGGGAAGCTGTGGCTGAAGGATTGATTGCCAGGAGTCTGAGACCATCTTGTGCTTTGTGAGTTCCAGGCTAGCCTAGGAACATAGCATGACCTGGTCTTTTTTAAACAACAACCAAAAAAGCAATAAACAAAACAGGGACTAGAGAGATTGCTGCTTCTTGCAGAGAACCTGAGTTTAGTTTCTAGCGCTCATGTGAGGCAGCTCACAACAACCACCTGTAAATCTAGCTCCAGGGCACTTGATGCACTCTTCTGGCCTACCTGGGCACCTGCATTCATGTGTGCGTGCACATACCCCTTCCTTCTGTGAACATAACTAGAAAATGTAATCATTTTTTAAATACTCACAAAAATAAATAATAAAAACATTATTTTTTAAAATATAGAATTTGGTTTGGCTTGATTCAGTTTGAGATAGCTATTTACTGTGTGATCCTGCCAACCTGGGACTGGAACTAGGCTGGCCTGGAAATTGTGATCCTTCTGCCTCTGTGTCCTCAGTTCAGCAGTTAAGCATATACACCACTATGCCTGGCAAAGTTGTTTTATTTTTTTTTTTTTAATTTTTTATTTTATTTTATTTTCGAGACAAGGTTTCTTTGTGTAGCTTTGGAGCCTGTCCTGGAACTCACTCTGTAGCCCAGGCTGGCCTCGAACTCAGAGATTCTCCTACCTCAGCCTCCCGCCTGCTGGGATTAAAGGTGTGCACAACCACCGCCTGGCTATTAATTTTTTTTTTTTTTTAAATAAAAGATAATCTCGTGTTTGTGATTTAGCTCAATGATAGAGCGCAAGGCCCTGGGTTTGGTCCTCAGCTTGGGGTGGAGGGGGCAGACACAGGGCTACTCAAAGAAACCTTGTCTCAAAAACAAAAAGATAATAATTGGAGAATATCATGAACATGTATATATTAATACCATTATTTTTGCAGCCAGTCAGGCAAGGGATTTGTTATCCAAAATGCTAGTAATAGATGCATCCAAAAGGATCTCAGTAGATGAAGCTCTCCAGCACCCATACATCAACGTCTGGTATGACCCTTCGGAAGCAGAAGCTGTAAGTTCTTAAAATTTGAAGAAAAAACTGTATTCTTAGAGCTATAGTTAAAATTGAGTTTGAAAGAGAACTTATCATTTTAAATAAAAATATATGTGATAATGTTTTCCTAGTTTTGCATGAAGAAAACCTTAGGTTAGGCACGTTTTAAGCCATCACACAGTCAGGTAGTGTCCCACTGTTTCTTTCTCTATTGAATTGATAGTTAATTAAAGAGGAGCTAGGATGTCTGTGGGAGCAGCCTTAGTTAAAACTAATATTTTATCCAAAGAAGAGCAGAATTCTGTAATACAGGTAAAATGTGACAGTTTCAAAAGTTGGAAGGAATCTTACAGAACTACTGTCTGGAAAGTTAAAGTTACTGATGATTGATTGGTCTTTGTCTCATGATTGACTTTTACAAGTCATATGTCTGGCTGATATTTCAAATAATTAATAGCATATATTCTTCCGGGTAACTGACCCAGTTGTTACTGCCTTGTGTCTTTCAGCCACCACCAAAGATCCCTGACAAGCAGTTAGATGAGAGGGAGCACACAATCGAAGAATGGAAAGGTAATGCTCAGCAGACTCCAAGATCCTGAAGCATCTGCTCGTGTTAAGGAAATGAATGTTGCTCTTGGTTTTCATAGCTTATATTAGATAATAAGTTTGTGTGTGTGTGTGTGTGTGTTTTACTAAAGTAGACAGTTTCCTTCCTTTAATTTCTGAAATTCTCCACCTCAGTCATAGGCACATTAGTGTTTTCTCCTTTGTTTCTACATCCACGTTTGGGGTGTCCTAGCTCTAAAACCACCAGTGGTTGTGTTCTGTACACACTTGCTTGTTGATGTCCCCATACTCTCTTGGTCCACACAGCTACCTGCGGGGTTTAATAGCTAGTAAGTGGTAAGCCATAGGGAAATCGGTCTCAGTTTGTGAGACACACTGAAGGTGGACCTTCACAGAGTCTGTTGCTGTTACCGTGTGTTTATGTGCACACATTTAAATAGAGAGAGAACAGCACAGTCCATAAAGGGGACATGCTGGACCAAGTGGTGTTTTTTTTAATCAAAGAAACTAGTTTCTGCTTCTGTCAACATGATACAGGGGTATCAGTCCACTCCCACTCTAACCAGCAGAATGGCTTAATTGATCATCTTTGAACATCAGATCTAGTTTTTTTTCTATTTTATGAATGTGATTTTATATATAGATATGCTTTTTCTTCTATTATTTTAGTGTACAAAGTAAACAGGTTTCAATATAATATTTTCAGATATGTGTATCATTCTGTTGTTCATATTAACCACCTTTTACCCCTCATGCCCTCCCTTACCCTCTCACTTGTCACTTTTCTCACCCTAATTGGCCCTTTTGTGTCATATATATTTATATTGTCAAATCCAGTTCCTATAGGAAGAAATGTGCAATAATTATCTTTCTGAGTCAAGTTTACTTAACATGATACTCTCTGGTTCTGTCCGTTTTAATGCAGATGGCATCATTTCATTCTACTTTATGGCTGACTAAAATTACCTTGCATAGATATACACCACATCTTGGTTTTTTGTTGGTTGGTTTGTTTGTTGAGACAGGATCTCACTATGTAGTTCTGGCTGGCCTGAAACTCACTCTGTAGTCCAGACTGATCTCGAACTCATCAAGAACTGCCTGCCTCTGGAGTGCTAGGATTAAAGCCATGTACCACCACACCTTGTCTCACTTCGTTTTCTTTATTCAGTTTTCTGTTGATGGGCATCTAGGCTAATAGCATGTATTACTGCTGTGAATAGTATCTCAGTAACAGTGGGTATGCAAGGATCTGTGAGATTCTGCCTTAGATTCCTTTAATGGAATTCTGTTTTTTAAAAGTTTTGAGGAACCTGTAATAATTTCTGTAGTGACTATTCTAATTTCTGTTTCCACTGATATGTACATGAAAGTTTCTTTGTACCACATCTTTGCCAGCATTTGTTGCCATTGGTTTTCTTGATGGATGGTAGCCATTCTGATTGATGTTGGATAGAATCTTGATACTGTTTCTGTATGTACCTGATAGCTTGGAATGTTGATTCATTCTTCTCTTCTCTTCTCTTCTCTTCTCTTCTCTTCTCTTCTCTTCTCTTCTCTTCTTTCTCTTCTCTTTTCTCTCTCTCTCTCTCTTCCTCTCTCTCTCTCTTCCTCTCTCCTCCTCTCCTCTCCTCCCTCCCTCCTCCTCCTCCTCCTCCTCCTCCTCCTCCTCCTCCTCCTCCTCCTCCTCCTTCTTCTTCTTCTTCTTTCTCTCTCTCTCTCTCTCTCTCTCTCTCTCTCTCTCTCTCTCTCTGTATTTTGTCCATTTGTGTTTCTTTTGAGAATTTCTTGTTCAGGTGAAAAAGAATTTTCCCGTTTACTGGTTAGGCTTTTACTTGATTGAGTATTCACCTTCTTGCTGATGCTTTTGATGGTTGTGAGAATGTTGAAGTAAAAATATACCTGTGGCCCAGACTGACATCAGACTTGTGATCTCCCTGCCTCAGTCTCCAAGTACTAGAATGTGTCACCATGCCTGGCCTCCAGCAAGGGATTCTTTATAAAAGGCTTGAACTTCAGGAATTAATATAAATTCTTAGAAATTCTTTACATTTTTGGTTTGTACATTTTTCAAGGAATTACTTGTATGTAATTTTTCAAACAGTATATGACCCAAAGGTGATAAAATAATGGCAATGGACAAGTCAGAATCATGAAAACAGTAGGGTGTGGGTGCATACTGCACCCTGTGCCTTTCCTCAGTCAACACTGTCTTTGTAGTGACCTGCTGCTGCCCCCACTCAGGGATATAAGTGTCCTGGAAAGGGGTGTTGGTGCCAATGTCTTTTGTAGGCTACTTGGAAGGAGCTGAAGCTGTTGCTGCTTTTTCTTTAATAGAAATATCTTTCTGTCCATTCTGATCTTAAACCCTGCTTTGGTTATAAACCTGTGTAACTACATCCTTGTTGCATAAGGCCAGGACTCAGGAAGTAGAAGGAAGATAAGCACAGACCCCAGCCCTCACTTAGACAAAATTAGACAAGCATCTGTAAGGCAGAATGCTGTATGGGTGATACCCTAAAGCAGGTGTTGGCTTCTGGCAGCAGCTGCCTGATATCCAACTCAAACAGTTGCAATGGAGAGTTTTGCTTTCTTTCAGTGTAGTCTGTGGTTAAAAGTCAGGTCATCTGTGAATCAGAACTTGACACTCACTTGATCTGCTATCATTGCAAGGACCAGCTTGATGTACTTAATGGATACCTAAGTTTTAACTTATAATGTACATATCTTCTGATGTTCACTCTGATTTCAGAAAATTTACTTCTCCTCTTCTTTTTCAGAACTGATATACAAGGAGGTGATGGACTTGGAGGAGCGAACCAAGAATGGAGTCATAAGAGGACAGCCGTCTCCTTTAGGTTGGTTACAATATAAACCTGTTGTGGTTGTGATTGCAGTTTACGTGTTGTGTTACAGTCTTCAGTGGCCTGGGACCTGCAGTTCTTCCCATGCTCACTCAGTTTGATGATTCAGTTTGAAAACACTGACACACTCTTGTCTCAGTATGTTTGCGGTTGTCTCTGTTGTACTGATTTAAACCCTGTTTCTTTGGCACTGCTCCCTTGTCTTTAAAGGATTCTCTTAAAATTCACTATGCTTTGATTTGAATAGTCTTCAATTAGAATAAATAAAAGCTGCACTACAAAATTTGTTGTGTGTACTCTCAAGTACTGGTGTTCTTTTCAGTACTTTTGTCACATTTGGAAACAAGCTTTTGGTGGACTTCTTATATCTGAGTGTTCTGGTCATCATTCTGCAGAATGGGGACCATTTTGGGACTCTGAACTCTGTTCACTGTTTTTACTCTGTAAATGTGTTCTTAAGAACTTTTATGTACTTCTAAATGACCCTTTAGTAAACTTGTGACTTGAAAGCTGCTACCTGTTGTTGAGTTGCTTTAACATACTCCTACCCCAGGATGAGGCCTACCCCTTGAAAGGATTTCTGTCAGTGGGTAAGGTACTCATGTTTATTTGGGGAGAAAGGTGGTTTTTTTTTAATGCAGCAAGTGCTTGCTAATACTATTCTTAGAGAAGAACATTTGCTCCTGTCTCTGTTTAGTAAGTCTGGGTATGTTTTTGCCTGGTGTTTACTGGAGTCAAAGAAAGACTAGAATTTACCTATCTAGGCTGGTTACCCTGGAAAGTCACACAGTCTCATAGCCTGGAACAGTTGATTAAGGTGCCTCCTAATCAAAATGTTGTTCTTTTGTGATGGCTTCTGCTTTGCAAGATATACCAGAAGTATCATTTTGACATTGTGGGTTTTCTTTTTTTTTTTTTTTTTGAGACTATCAGAACTAACACTTTCTATACTATACTAGTTCTCAAACCTTTGTTTTTTGTTTTTTTCCAGTCCTTTGGTTCTTTGAGATCTTCTTTCCAACAAAATGTAGACAGTTTCATATGTACTCTCAATTCTTTCGGAACACACCCTGAGCCCATTCATGGATCTTGCTGTATGTCTGTTCTCCATGTTACTTGAACTTCTAACTGCTGTCTTAACTAACAATGCAGTAGAAAGGACAGGAGTATAGTTTCTCGACATTTTAATAATTCTTCCCTCAGAGCTGTGTTAAGAGAGAGAACATTAGTGTTAGGTTCAGCACGGTTCAGCACCTCTTCAGCCCAGGAGAAGTAGTATGTTGACACTGGAGGTAGGCAGCACAGTAACTGATTTGCTGTTTTGTTTCTCATAGCACAGGTGCAGCAGTGATCAACGGCTCTCAGCACCCATCATCTTCGCCATCTGTCAATGATGTGTCTTCAATGTCCACAGATCCGACTTTGGCTTCGGATACAGACAGCAGTCTAGAAGCATCAGCTGGACCTCTAGGCTGCTGTAGATGACTACTTGGGCCTTGGGGGGGGGGGAGGGATGGGGAATTGGTTAGTCATTGATAGAACTGCTTTAAAAACAATTCAGTGGTCATATTTTTGAGTGATTTTTCAGAAAATGTAGAATTCATTTTGTAGTAAAGTAGTTTATTTTTTTTAATTTCAAGTGTTGTAATTTAAAACCTAAGTTGTGTTTTTAAACAGCAACAAAACTGTATTGTATTTTTGCTGTAATTAACTGTATAATGTAAACCTAATTATTTTATCAT
Organism: Onychomys torridus; assembly: GCF_903995425.1. Classification (NCBI taxonomy): domain Eukaryota; kingdom Metazoa; phylum Chordata; class Mammalia; order Rodentia; family Cricetidae; genus Onychomys; species Onychomys torridus. Next base: position 6,772,358 of record NC_050451.1, on the reverse strand, counting down.
GGTTTAAATTTTTTGCATATTTGCTTTATCTTATGCTGCTGATTTTTTTTTTTTTACTGAATTTGTAAGATTTTTGTTTATCAAAGCAACTATTATGTGGTGACTTGCATATATCATGAATTATTTAAGATGTTTATAAGTTTTTTATTAGAATTTATTTCAGATGTTTGTTCATGATGCTGTCCTTAAGGGTTATGTGCTTATCAATGAAATAACCCCAGAGGAGTAAGGGAAAATAACCTTAGCCAGTTATATTCAGGAATAACTACTGTAAATGATGAACGTGTTAGGAAACCTCCACTGTTTGCTACTGGCCAATCCCAGTTTAGTTACAACAGTTAGTAGGCAACCTTACCTAAATTTTGGCAAATGCCCTGCCATCTAAATAGTGGAATAACTCAGAGCATGTCTTTAAAGATGCTGAGCACATCCTCCTACCTTTCAGAGCTCCCCACCCCAACCCCACAGAAACTCAAATCAAGAAATGTGGTATATTCTGAACACTGTGGCATGCTCAAAGCTTTTGATCGTATACAGTCAAGAGGATACTTCATGAATATACATTTCAATGCAAATGAACTGATGGTTCTCTTGTACTAGCTATGAGCCTGCTTCTGTATACACTGAGTTAATCTCAGGCTATAGGTCCTGGCATTGGTCAAGAGTCTGGACTTTCCTTTTATACAGCTTCTGGCCTCTGGACCTTTCCCAGTTCCTGTTCCTTGGAGGGTCAGTCTGTTGAGCACCAGTTTATGGTGTTTCTGGCCATTTTGATTCTACCTGTAGCATAATCCTATTTTTACTAGCTGTCAGGAGGTTCCAAAGCCTACTTACATTTGTGTAGGTGATGTTTAAATGAGCAATATACCGTTCATCTGAAAATAGTAGCACACAGCCATATGTAGGATGTCATTTTCTAAGGACTGTTCTTCACAGTGAGCAGAGCAGGCATAGTGGTGGTTCTTTAGTCCTGAGTCTTTGATTTTCATACCCGATTTCAAATATAATCCGCAGTGTGGACATTGAGTAGTGTAAGAATGGTGCTGCTCCTGACAAGTGTGTGTTAACTGTTTACATTTTATATCTATAGAATCCTTTCTCTGTAACTGAATTTTTCCTAAGTAAAATGTCATCAAGGTCTCATTATTTTTGAAATGATGTCTGTGATGCCCAGGTACCTTTGGTATTGTCTGGAACAAGAGGGATTTTGTGTAATGAACTGGGAAATGCATACTTTGTGAGCTGCATGGTTGTAGAGAGAAACCCCCTTGGAGCTCACAACCAACAGGAGTAAGAATAGGCACAGCTCAGCAAATTTCTGAAAGTTTGCTTAGCTTTTTTTGTTTTTTGTTTTTTCCCCCCATATATTTAGTGTAGAATTACTTTCAAGTAAGGTATTTTTGGTCATTGTTAATGTGCAATACTTAAGATTAAGATACATTAACCTTTTTTTTAAAAAATACTTTGAAATAGAGCAAGTTAGTTAATCATGATTTCTAACCTCCTTCCTTTTAGTGATTCCTTTTCTCTACATATAACATGGTGCATTAATTTTATCAGGCAAGTATGAATTTGAGACTGTTATATGACTCTTGGGCTGTAGAAGTAGAAGATTGGAGTCAGGATTTTAGCACAAATTGGAGCATGCATGTTCTTATTTTATATTAGTTTTACAGCTAACTAGTTTTTGTTTTCCCTAGGATAAAATGTGTCACTATTGCACTTTAACAGCTGACATGCTTCATTTGTTTTCTGTGTTTTATGTTTGATTGCTGAGAAGCCGTCTTTCTTGATGCAGATTTTGGTTAAGTAAGAAATAACAGTTGTTCTGATTGTACATTTGTTGTAATTGCCAGCTCCCACTTGCCAGCCATCATGTTTCAGTTGAATTAAAAGAAAACAAGCTTTCAATGCTTAGTGTAAACTAAAATACTTAACAAAATTATACCCTGAAAGTAAGGTCTGTTTGTTAAATGTGTGTGCCCCAGCTTTTTAAGATCCATTGTTTACACGACTCTCCCTCTTTGCTTAAATCTGTTAACACAAATCATATTGGTACTTTTAGAGTCTTAAAGCATCTTAAGTATTTTTTAAGGACTTCCAAGTAACATTTCCATTCAGCAGCACTTGTTAAGCCACCCTATAATTTGACTTTTCAATTATATATGCTTAAGCTTGTTGTCCTACTGTCCAAAGGTTACTTAACTGAGAATTAGCATTCAACTTCATAGGTTAGGAAAGAGACACTGGTTCTTCCTCCATGTCTTCCTGGTTACAGTTCTCTTACCCCAAGATATATTGACCATCTGTAAGATGACCATGTTGTTGGGATTGCTTATTATAAATAGAGCATCTCAACTCTTGTGCTATCTGCTAAGCGGTTTTTATTATGTCATGCCATGCTGCTGGTTGCCAGCTCAGAAGAGTGCACACCAGGAGCAAAGCCCAGTGCATTCACACCCCATTTGTAAGAGAAGCCGTAGTCCCTACCAGTACAGAGAAGCTTGATTGTGTACAAAGCAGCAGCTTGCCTGTCAGCCTGTAACACCCTCTGTTACCTCTAGACATGGAGGCAGAGTGGCCTACTGACAAAATGAGCAGTAGGCAAGTGAAGCTGTTTCCTGAGTTACAAATAGACCTTGCTGTACACCATTGGCCAGTTTCTGCCACACACGTGAAGATAAGCATCAGTGTTGCCTAGGCACTAGCCTGCAGAGCATTTTGAGACGAAAAACATAGTATATTTTCAGAAATACTGTTGTAGTTTGTGAGTGTTGCTCATTAGTCACACACTAGCTGTAGAGTGGATGCATGATGCCCCATGACCCCAGTAATTCTTCCCAGTGAGTAGCAGCCCCAGCACCATCTCCATAGCCCTCTTCAGCATTGCCTCCATGCCTGTCCATTTTAGTGTGCATCATGTTTCTACTGATCTCTTAGGTGTTTCCTGGACCACAGGAAACAAATTTGTCTTAATAGCACGACAGATGGAAGAGATAAAGGGCATTGAAGCAGAAATGTGTAGTTGGGGTAAGATAGGAAAACTTGTGTCCTAATTAATTTCAAAGTAACTGCTCTTAGTCAAAGTGCTCTTAAGGGGAGTCTAGTAAGAGTAACCTTCTGGGCATTTCTCGTTTAGATTCTCTTTGTTACAAAACTTCTGAGAAATAGTACCTGTGGATTAGTTTTGCACAATGTCCTATTCTCACAGTGACTTCAAATTAAACTAGGTTTTTATTGAACTACCTCACACTGATTTTCTATGCTTTCCCAAGTAAGCTGTTGCCCTTAATGTTAGATCTTTACTGAGTGTAGATTATAAATGTGTGTTGCATACGTTATAGTCACTGTTGACAAAATACCAGAATGTGAGGTGCATACCTTGCATCAGTACGAGACAGTCCTGTGTAGTCTTCCACTGTGTCTGGGGAATTGTGCTAGATGTGCTCACTGACATCATCACTGGCTTTTGTAAGAAACCTGCTCAAGATAGCAGTCCACGCTTTACATTTTACAAAAGCAGTAAATCTTAGTAAATTTTACGAAGAAATAAATTACTTTTGTAGGCCCAATATTTGGTATATTTTTGAGAAGCTGTTAATCTTATAGCCGAATGAAGTTAAAACTGAAGTAGCTGTCTGCCTGGACTATGACAATATTTTCTCATTACAGTTTATCCTGTTAATAAGGTTTTAAACCTGAAGACCTAAGGATGATAATTAGAATTTTTCTCTCTCCCTGTACATGCCATTCCTTCTTCGTCCCTCCCCTTCCCTGTGTTTGTTTTCCTCCCCCTCTCTAGACAAAACAGAATGGGGCACTTTGTAGGGAATGCTGAGATCATTATTGTGGTTTATTTGTTCATGCCCTAGTCATTACATGCACCACTGGATGTAAACAGTGTTATCTAGTATGTCAATTGGTTATAATATTTTAAATAAAAAAGAAAAGTGGTATGAAAGTAAGAGTTTTTCATTGAAAGCAAAACAAATTTGTGGTTTTTCCAGGTGTTTTTAGGGTTTCCTGTGGATTGAGGTAAGGTTATTAGTAAGGGCAGGTGTCTTAGGTTTAGATTGTGTACACATTGTCACCCGGTTACCACTGCTGGTGTATGGCTTGATCTAGGTTTGCTGTTCTTGTGTTTGAAATCACTAGAGGAACTTTAAGGAAGGAACTTGCTCCAATGCCCTTGATCTAGTAACTGCATAAAACAGCAGCCATTGTGGCCACTTGGCAAAAATCAGTGTCATCTGAGTCTGTCAAAGCAAGCAGGAGATTTGAGCTTGGAGCCTATTGTGTCTGTTCTGTGCACAGGGTCTCATCACTGCTGATGGGTGAGCTGCTGTAGGTGGACAGGCTCTCCCGGAGTGCTAACCCAGCCTGTAGAATGGCATTCCTCCATCTTGTCTGGCTGCTGGCTGCACGCACAGCCTTTGTATCCATGCCATCCTTCCCTGCCTTTGCACACACTTCTGAAGACACTTTGCTGTTTGACACCTGCTGCCTTGGCAGCCATGAAATGACTGCGCTGGTGTGTGCTGTTACTGTCCTTAGGTAGAAAGGCAGAGTAGCAGAAATTGACATCAGAATGTTAACGAAGCTTATTTTTAGTTGAGTGATCAAGATTTCCACCCAGTCATAAAATGTAGTTCTTTGTTTGGTTAATATAGGTATTGCATATTTTAAAGTATTGTTTTAAAAATCAGCCAAACATATCTAAGTGAGGATGATTTACTTGTACTGATTTTGTAGTTAAAAATATTGCCAGTATTTGAACTTCATTTGAAAATAAGGTACTTCAAACATGCTTTGAAAATGTTAAGTTTCCAACACAACTTTTATTTTACCAATTATTGAAAACATGCTGTTGAGGGGCTGGAGAGAGGGCTCAGCAGTTAAGATCACCGGCTGCTCTTCCAGAGGTCCTGAGTTCAATTCCCAGCAACCACATGGTGGCTCACAACCATCCATAATGAGATCTGGCGCCCTCTTCTGGCCTGCAGGTGTGCATGCAGGCAGAACATGGAGAAAACTATACATAAAAGTAAACATTACTCTTACTCTTGAGACACTGCTGGAATCTGGAATGAGAGGAGTCAGAGAAAAATGTATGGAGAACAAATACTGTAGATACTGTGCTGATGGGAACAGGCAGGCACTGACGAGAGGAAAGGAGTATTGTGCAAAGGAGGTGGGCCTTGCTGTGAAATGACTTGGAGACGAAGAAGTACCTAGGCGGAAATGAGGGCTGATGGGCAAGACTAAGGTGTACAAAGATAGTAAGGCTGGAAAGTTGAGGTTCAGAATTGGAACACAGAACAGAACAGTAGGACTTCTCTGTAAGCAGAACCCATTGCAGAATGTGAGATGAGACCTGTATCTTAGGGTCATTATGAGGACAGATCCTAGACTGGAGATGTGAACATGGGCCTGGAAGCCAGATACCTTGTTGAGAGAGCAGTGAGGTGGAAAAGAGCACTTACTTAAGCATGTTGCCAAACTTAGCATGGGGAGCTGAACCCTGTACTGCTTGGGGAGCATTCATTACAGTGGGCCTATAGCCAGTGCATCTTAGAACTTGTACCTCATCCTGTTTACAGGGTCTGTGGCAGGTACAGTGTCACTTCTTTTTGTCTTAGGAAGGGGACAGTTGATTGCACCCTAGCTATCTCTGGGTATCTCCAATTTTGTGTGTTCCTGCATGAGACCTGTGACATCTATGTATCCCAGCCCCACGTTTTGTATCACGTGGTGGACAGTGGGAAAGGGAGATGCCTAGTGAGTAACAAGCACGAGAACACCCAAGTTGTCTGGAAGAGAGGTGTGGTTATGCTAAGGATGCTGCACCAACTGGATGGTAAAAAGCGCTTATAAAAATGGGCCAGGAAATGGAAAGAGTCATGTAGATCAAAATAGACTGAAAGGGAGAAGCCAAAATGCATGTTCTCCCTGGCAAAACAAAAAGTCTTAGCAAGGGGGTGATCTGAAGCCTGGGGACCTGTCTTGAAGGGAGAAAGTTCAGTTCTCAGTGGCACTGAAATATGCTTGATCTTCTGTCAACTGATAATGGTGTGCTCTCAAGGTGTCCGCTGGTCATGTGTACTTTCCTGAAAGGCCTGTGTAATCTGCGAAGAAACGTAAGTGGTGTGGTAGAGAAATGCTGACCTGAAGGGAAAGCATGTTATGTGGTCTCACTTCAGAAGAACCACATGCCAAACCCTGAGCTGCCTGCTCTAGGCCCCACCGTCCCAAACACCATGTGGCTGTTAAGATTTCCTACTGTGTTCGGGTGCTTTCTTCTGTCATTCCCATCTGGTTCTGTCTGTCAGCTAAACCACCCCATTGTATATACTCTTGTATCCTGTGTGTGTGCCCTGCACACCCACCACACTTGCCTAGAGGCAGTCATTCTTGCTGTGTGAGCCTCTTGATTATCACCTCCTGTGGAGATCTGCCCTCCGGGAATGGTGTGGCTACTGCCACCTTCATATCACAACTGTAACCCAAGATTCTCACCCAAAGGGTGACATTCCCTTTGGAGGATGGTTGCTGGGGTGGGGGCCGAGGGCTTCTCCAGTGGGGTAGCTGCCTCTAAGTTGCCTGTGGTCCTGTAAGACGTGGGTGGAGCTAATTCTTTGATCTGGAGGTGCCCTATCTGGGATAAGTGGGTGTCCATGTCTCCCCAGGAAGTCATGCAACATAACTGCATAATTCTTGCTCACTTTACCAAACAAAACCTGTGTGTGGGGGGGGGGGGGGTGTCAGAGGACAACTTTAAGGAACTAGTTCTTACCTTCCACCTTGCAGAACAGAATCTCTTGTTTCTGAGCCTGTGCTGCATGCCCCAAGCTGGCTTTCGAGCTCCAGGATGATTTGCATGTTTGCCATCATGATTGCTTGCTTTATTCTCGCTCCTGCACAGATAACTGAGTGAAGCAGCATGTTCATCTGATAGTTGATGCTATCTCATGCTCTGCTACTGACTCCTTGCCCCACAATTCCCTTGGTGGGGAGAGTCTGGCCACAGATAACAGTGTTGGGTGTAGACACTTAACATGCAAGCCCATGATAGACTTCTGACAATGCAGTGTTCATAGTCCTCAACATGCGGCTCAAGACACTGCATACAATGTGAGGTTATTGCAATAATTGGATTCTGGCCTCTAGTCATAGCATATGGCTTTACTCCCTCTGCGGTGTTTGTTTTCTCATAAAACAGGAGGCAGAAGTCACTGTGAAGACTCACCATCCACACAGGTGGAGCACCCTTGGCAAATAGTTGGCCTTTGTCACTTTCAGCTAGAGCTTCATTCTATAGCGGTCCTTGCAGTTTAACTAACCGTGGTCACTCTTGTTTGAACAGCAGCCAGGTCTAAGTACACCCCAAAAGAATCGGATATGCAGCAAATGCTGCTTCCCTCTGGTGTAATGTGCTGGGTAGCAATCCTAACACCTGGGACTCGCCCTGGCAGTGCCGCAGAGCCAGTAGACTAGGCACCCCCAGTCCCCTCCCATGGCTTGGCTCCTGCCTCTTGTTCCTCTTTAACACTGGGCCCACAGACACCAGAAACCAACCAATAAAAGCGAATAGGATGCTGACGGGAAGCCTCGGCTCAGCAGGATAGCTTATGGTTGCAGCTGACCTGGGGCGAGGCCAGCTCTGGAAGCTTGCCACATAGGTGAGGTCAGGGTTATGATTTACAACTTCAGGGTTGGCAGGCCTGGGCTGTGACCTTTCAATTCTGACTCCAAAATGGAACTAGTCTGGAGACAGAGGTGTTAGATGCCATTGTGGTCAATCAAGTATTTCCTCTTCACAGGATGCTAAGGTAAATGCCTCCCTCCTTTCCCAAGTCCCCAGAGATGCCATGTACGTTCCCCCTGCCTGTCTTCCTGCTCCTGTGTCTTCTCAGGCCAGCTTCCCCGTTCTGCCCAGGCTGACTCCCCATAAGCTCTGTCTTGCCTCTTCTGTTTTCATGTCAGCAGTGGGCCACCAGGATGGTAACTCCTGACTTGAAAAGCCTCGCTTCTCTGCACCACCCATATCAGGATGTAGAAGGATGTGACGGCACTTTTCCTCTATTTTCTTCCCCTTGGGCCTTCTGCCAGCCTTCTAGGATCAGCTGTCCTTCACTAGTGTACCTGCATCCACTGGTGCCCACCCTGCAGTGATCAAAGTGCAGGCCTTGTTTAAATGCAAGCCAGTTCACGTCAGTGGAGTGAAGCTTGCTCCCTCCACTGGCCCCAGCAGGTCTACCCACCACCATTCTTCTCTTCTGCCTGCCCTGGTCAGCTCAGTATCACTGTAGTGAAGTACCCTAGATAATTATACAGAGAGAGTATTTGTTGAGGCCCCTTGTTTGGGAGAAGGGGGTTGAGCCCCCAATTGGTTAGCTAGGATGCTTTGGTCCTATGGCAAGGCAGCTCATCATAGAGTACGTGGTGAAGAAATTTACTCCATGAGCCATGAAGCAAAGAAAAGGAGGCCCCACATCCCCTTCAAGGGTGCATGGCCTTCGGGGATAGTTGATGTCCCAACTATTAAACCATCCCAAAGCTCTTCTTGCTCAGAGGCACAAGCACTCCTTCCCAGATGTTCCTCCTGCATGCCTGTGCAATCTCAGTTCACATGTCATCTTGGAGGGACTTCCTGGCCAGCCTGTCCCAGGTCTCCTACTCAGAGCATACGCTAATCAGATGAGTTTTGTGTTCCCTGTGCTTCCTTATAACCTATCAGAGCTTGCATACTACTTTCAAGCCAGCATCCCCACAAGCATGTGGACCAAAAGGAGGGATGCAGGCTGATACCACCTTCTGACTTTTAACTCCACTGCCTGTGTGTGGTTAAGAGACATGTCCTTAACTTCCTAGTGCTCCCCCTTCCTCAGTAAAGGTTTATATTATTTGCATCCCTTAAGAGCAAATAAGTGTGTGCCAGGCGCTGGGATCTGTCGGTATGGCTGCCTTCTGTAATATCATCGTCCTTGAAAGCCTGAAGAACTAAGATCAGAGCAGTTTCCCCACTGTCGCAGCAGTGGGAGGACAAGCCCAGACTTGGAGCTGCCAGAGATTTCTGTGACTGTATCTTTATCACAGACCACGTGTCCTGATGGCATGGTTCAATTGTTACAGGCCTGGCTGGAAAGCCTGGGACTCCTGGGACAGGGTGAGCACAGGGGCAGGTGTCAGTGGTGGCAGAGGCAGTAAAACACGCCTCCATTCCCGAATGTTACTGTACAGAGTGAAAGGTCAGTCCTGGCTCATTTAAGCAGTTAAAGAAGGGCTCATTCTTCAACCTCATGCCATTAAATTGTAGTCTTAGAAGAAAAAGAAAAAAACCTCTCCGGTTTTTCTTTCCTGGATGGGGGTACTAGGCATGAAGCCCATTTGTCAAACTTAATATGTAAGCCAATTGTTTTACTTTTTCATGTAAAGTTTCTAGTTTCCTGTTTCTCCCTCCATGAACACCGGGCTTTGTACCTGCTGGGCAAGCACTCTACCCCTGGAGCCCCTACAATTTTCAGTATTCTCTTTAAAGTCAAATCCAATGTTTACCTGTGTCTGTGCACATGCACGTGCATGTAAGCATGTATGCATACATGTTACAAACATGCGTAAGTGTATATGCATCAGAGGACAACGTGCAAAAGTTGGCTGTTGCTTCTACCATGAGGATCCAGGATACTGAACTCAGATCTGACAGGCTTGGTGGTGAGCACCTCTACCCACTAAGGCGTCACACAGGCCCCAAACTCATCTTTTAAAAATGATTTTATTTTTTAATTTTATGTCTGTTTTGGCTGCATATATGCAATTGTACTGTGTGCGTGCAGTACCAGAGCCCCGAACAGAGGACAGATCCCATGGAACTGGAGTTACAGACCATTGTGAGCCACGTGTACATGCTAGGAACCGAACCCTGGTCCTCTGAAAGAGCAGTAAGTACTCCTAACCAATGAGCCATCTCTCCAGTCCCCAAAACCAAATTTTAAAACATGTCTGAAGTAACCTGTGGTCAGAATCCTAATTTATCTTCAAACAGTTCTTACTTCACAATGATTCATCCCTGCTTAACTTGGTGATGTTTTTAGCAATAGCCTCTGCTCACTCTTTATAGAGAACTTCACCAGATTTAAAAAACAAACAAAAAAAACCCTCATTCCCCACCTGCTCATGTTCATAATTCATTTTTGACTTAATATTAGTGAGGTTATTCTTGTATAAGTATGGCTGGAACCTATAGGCTTGGAACAGTTTGTGTAAACATAACCTAATGGGAAGAGAATAAAAGGATGAGAGGTTCCAGGACGAAGAACCCACCATGGGTGAGCCTCGGGTGCTCAGTGCTTTACACACAGAAGTCCAATGTCTAGACAGGTGGAGAGTGCCTTACAGAGCTGTTATTAAGTTTCCATAAAGATCCTACGTGCCTAGATGTATTTTGCCAGCAGGCGGCAGCCTTGGCTTGTGAACTGTCTCTCCTGTTGGTGCTGGCAGGCTGCGGGCCTGCTGTGGTTAGAAGGCCCTTCCTCCCCACACTGGTCCTGGAAGCTGGTGGCATTTTTGCTTCAGGTGAACTCAGCAGAGTTCTAAAACTGTGGTGAGAGAACACAGCAGGATCACGGGAATGCACTGGTGGTCCCACCTAACTTCTCCCAGGCTACGTCCCCTCCCATGGAGGAGTTGTAGACCATATTGCCATGTGGGAGGTTCTGCGGAATCAAAGTCACTTTAGTTTTCCTTCTCGGAATACAGGGGAGGGTGGTGTTCTACCTTTGGGCAAGGAATGCGGGCTGGCTGCAGCGGCACAGACTAACAGCTCCATTGGCCCCTTAGCACTCCCAGTGACACTCTGGCCCTGACCTCCGAAGCTGGGAGGGTCCTTGGCAGGCATCCCAGTTGTAGAAATCTCCAGTCAGCTTCCTAAGGACAGTCAGAGGTCAGATGTCAGTCTGCCTTACCACGGGGGTAGGAGCATATGGCCTTGTATTAGTAGCCAGTGCTACCTGGTAGCATTGCCATCCTGGCCATTCTCCTGCCTGGGTGTTGTCAGACATGATACCTGAGACCAGGCAAGTAGACATTAGAGGCTTAATGACCTTTCCATATGGTAATCAGAACTGGGCTACTTGGGTGACTTCTTTAGTCCCCTACCCTCTCCACACCCCACTCACCAGAGGTTACTGCTTAAGTGGGGAGCAAGAGGTTACACATGTAGACACCAAGTAGAAGAAGCAATGGCTGTGTGTGAGGCCAGTCTTCTCCCAGCCAGGCCTGTGTGATGATCAGTCTTTATTGTCTGCTTGACTGCACTTAGAAACTTAGGAGACGGACTTCCGGGCATTTCTAGAATATTTCCTCCAGAGGAAGGAAGACCCATGGCCTAGTGGATATGTGACCAGCTGTCTCAGGTTCCCATTGCTCCAGCTCGGTCAGTTCTCACGCCACGCCAGCTGAGGGCCTTCCTAAATTGTTTCTGTATTTTGTTGCAGCTACCAGAATCCATCTGAGCTGCCTGTAGGCTGGTGGTGGGGTAGAGGGGGACACTTGAGGTCTGAGGATGTCTAGAGGAGTGGATAGATATGGAAATTATGTGGCCACTCTCACTCCCAGATCTGGAAGGTGGGCCAGGCCCAGTATAAAGTGAGAGACACCTAGAGGGCCCACCAGCTCTGCTCTCCTGCAGGCCCAGCCCTCTGGAGCAGAGCTGAACCCCTTGCAGAGGGCCGCCCAGGGAACCTTGCAGGGCAAGAAGTAGCCACAAAGGCTCTGAGGTGGGAGAGCTGAAAGAGTGGCGTCCCCAACCACAGTGCTGGGACCCTCAGGAAGCTTCACCGGGGGACACTCAGCCTTTCACTGGGTAAACTCACTTGGCACAGACGTGAAGAATGAGGCTGGTGACAGGCACCATGCTTTCAGAGCACATTTAATAAGGAGTGACGTTCTTGGCGGTGGCCCTGCCCTTAGGTGCCGTCCTTACGGATGGCCATTGGGGATTTTTCCTGGATGAGGGGCTAATGCTCGCCTTGGCACTGTCCCCTCTGACACCTGCTGGGACCCAGAGGTTTGGAGAAGCATCCAGATCCTGCCTGGACTATGTGGGGTCCTGACAGTCCCTGGGGGCTGTCAGGCTCTTTCTACTTGGCGCTTGGGGACAGATGGCCCTGCTGGCGGACTGGCCCAAACTTGGAGCTTCTGGCTTCCTCTGCAGCCTGTGGCCAGCCCTGCAGGGAGAGTGAGCAGACATATACAGACAGGTATTTCTGCTCCTTTCACTCAGGGGCTCTGGCCCCTTTGGTCCCCACAGTCAAGCTTCCCAGGGTGGCAAAGAACTCCTCCATCTCCCTCTGCAGCAGCTGGTTCCTGCGCTCGGCGTCCTCACGCGCTCGCTCTGAGTTCCGCAGCTTTATCTCCAGCATGGCGTACTTCTTCTTCTCCTGGTCTAGCTCCTCTTCCAGACGAGACATCTGCTTCCGCAGGTCAGCACTGCCCTCCTCGATGCTGAAAGTCAAGAAGAGAGAGTATCAGACTCCAGCTGTAGAGACACTGTCACAGACCCCAGCTCCAGGGACACTGTCACAGACCCCAGCTCCAGGGACACTGTCACAGACCCCAGCTCCAGGGACACTGTCACAGACCCCAGCTATAGGGACACTGTCACAGACCTCAGCTACAGGGACACTGTCACAGACCCCAGCTATAGGGACACTGTCACAGCAAGAATGGCCCTGGGTCTCACCATGGCAGAGGTGACAGGAGACTGCGGAGGGAGGAGGCCCTCTCATAGCCTTGCCCACTCCTGCAAGCCACTGGGGGCTCCCTACAAGGAGGCTTCCTTGGATTTGTGACCCAGAAGGGCCACCCTAAGGAAGCCTGCCTCAGCACTGGGACTAGCAGGACCCTGAGCCCTCACCACCTATAGCTTTTACCCCTCCAGCCCTGTCAACTGTCCTGGGGAGGGATCACCTGCCATTAGGAAGAGGAGCAGAGGCCCCTGACCTTTCTTCCTATACTCTTACCCATACCTCCTGCTGCTGTCTATGCAGGGCTCTGGAGAAACATAAATCCAGAGGAAATGCCTGTCAGCCCTTCATGTCCTCCTTGGGGCAGCTCCCATGAGCGTCCTGCACATCTAGCAATTTCAGAGCCAACACAACAGTCTGAGCCCCATGGCATTGACAAGCAGATGACAGTGGACCTGGCATCTGCTGAAATGCAGAGGTGACTCCCCTCGACACATACTCCCCAGAGCGCTGCAGTCACTACACAGGGACAATCTGCATGCAACAAAGCACCAGGAAACAGTGTGTCTATGGACTGGGTATCAGCCTCCCTCTGCCCCCAGACACCGAACACAATGCTTAGAGAAAGGTGAGCTTCCTTCACCATAGCAATGGGCATGCTATCAGAAAGGGGACCTCATGGAGGATGGCACTGAGGTGAGGTCTCACTAGCTTCTGTCCCCAGCTCTTCTTTGCTTGGTCCTCCCTTTCTACGCTATGTGAAAGTGACCCTGTCTAGGCTCTTGGTGCTAAGTCCTCGTATTAAGCTCCTGGCCTGTTCATGAGCATCTCCAACTGAATAGTCCCAACATGGAGCTCCTGACAGCTTCCTCAAGTCATGCCCTATCCCATCTAGTTCTTCTGCCCAAGGAGCACCTGCCTATTGTTCCTCTCTTCAACTCTAAACCTGTATGCCAGATGAGCTCTTCCCACCCATCAGTGAGCAAGGCCCATCCAATCCATCTTCAGAACATGTGCCAAAAACTCCTGTTTCTCCCATCTTCACTACTGTCCCTGTGGCCCATGTCACCCTCCATGGGCCTGGACTCCTCTGGCCTCCTAATTGGTTCCCACTGAACCTCCAGGAAGCTTTCTTATCAGAGAAGCCGAAGTCCTTGGGACACTCCATCAACTTCTTCACACTCACCGTCCTCTGAATAAGTCCAAGCATCCTCCAGGTTAAAAGGCCCTGCCTTACTTCCCTGCTCAAGGCTGGCACAGCTCTGAGACGTGCATCCCTAGACTCACCCCACGCCTTCCTACCCTCTCTCAAAGAGGCCCATTCTCCCCCGCCCCAGTGTTATTGTCCTAGCATGTCAATGTATCTAATGAGTCTTGTGAATGGTCTCATCCTGACACCCCCAAATAAGAGTGAGGCAGGGGATTCTGGCGAGTTTGTGACATATCCCCCAGCATCCAGAGCAGTATCTGTATTTCACAAACAAAAGAGTCTCTCAGGGAAATACTGGGATGGCAGAGACTGGACAACAGGAGGCAGTAGAGGCATGTTTCCAAAAGCCTGCTGGATGGGACAAGGTACAACAGCCCCTGCCTTCCTGGGCTAGAGATCACCCTCATTACAAACTCTCCTTCCAAGCAGCCCAGGCCACTCTGTCAGAGTATTACAAGGGCCTCCACTGTGCCCCCCCATTCTTCCCAAGGAGGGGGCCTGTGTAGTTAAGTAACAGAGATACCAAGGCACCAGGAGTAGGCTGGTTTGCACATTGGGCAGCCCTCTCCATGGCCACCCAAGGCTCTGTTCTCACCCACGTGGTCCTGGAGTCACCTGGCTCCTGACTCCCGTTCTACGGACCAGCTAACATTCTCCCTTGTCCTGCTGATCTCGGTAGGCATTTGTGGAGGCCTCTGGCTGACCCACTCCCAACCCTGACTATCCTAGGGTCATTTTCCAAGGAAAGCAGCCTGGAGGCCGGCTGCTCTGAGCCCTGCTCCTTGCAGCTGCCTCGGCAGCCAGCCTACGCTTGGCTCTTCACCTTTGCAGGTTCCTCTCGTACTCAATCCTCTGTTGACACAGCTCTGCCCTGAGCGCGGCCACCTGGCCTTGGAGAGCCCGGCAGCGGCGGACATGAGCGTGCGGGGGGCTGCCTGGGTCGCTGGGCTCACTGCTGCCACTGCCCGCACATGCCTCATCCAGGCTGTGGCCCAGGTCTGGTGACTTGTGGTCCTCACTGCTGCTGGGGAGGGGAGAGGGCTCAAGAGCCCACTCGGTATGCAAGGAGCTGCAGGCAGAAGAGTCGCTGGCCCGGCAGGCCGTACAGCTGCTGACAGAGGCCTCTCGGGAGGATGAGGCTGCAGACCACACCATGCTGGCCATGCTGGCCGTGCTAGGAAAGTGGCTGGATGGGGGC
This sequence comes from Onychomys torridus, assembly GCF_903995425.1. Classification (NCBI taxonomy): domain Eukaryota; kingdom Metazoa; phylum Chordata; class Mammalia; order Rodentia; family Cricetidae; genus Onychomys; species Onychomys torridus. Next base: position 6,757,207 of record NC_050451.1, on the reverse strand, counting down.
ACATTGTCATAGGTGGAGAGTCTCTGTACTGAGCCTGCATCCTTGAGCCGGTCCCCCGATGAAGCCCGACGGTGGCCACGCAGAGAGGATAGACCATTGATGAGCCAGTTTCCACCAGAGGAGATGATGGGTACCTCTAAGGATGACCCGCCCCCTTTTGGGCTCTCTGACCGTGACCCCTGCCGAAAGGAAGACTTCCAGCCAGGCAAAGTATGCATCCTCTTCCCAGGGCTGGTGGCCGCCGGGCCGGTCTGGCTGCCAAGGCGTGGGGGAGAAGTTCTAGAGAGTACTGCTGCAGCTGGCCCATCCAGAGATGAGGTCCTGTGTGTGGGCAAGCCAGGGCTACCAGGCTCCCCCTGGTGATCCCTGGTGACCTCCTCAGAGCCCCACTCCACTGTACTCTGGGCAGTAGCACGTGGTAAAGCAGGTTCTTCGAGGGAGGTGGCGGTGAAGAGTTGTCCGTGTTTGCGGATGAGGACAGTCATCAGATGCTGAACCAAAGACGTGCCTGTGAGAAAGAGAGAGGAGAGGCTGGCAGTGAGTGGTCCAGTCCACACCTCAAACACACTCGGGGGCAGCTACAGCTCAGACACAGGATGCCTGTTCCTGCAGGGCACCTTCATGTGCATCCAAAAGAGGACTGTCATACCAGCCAGGGCCAGGCTCAGACAGGCCTGTGCCCACAAATCCCCTGAGCATGGAGGAAGCATAGCACTGCCCACCTAGGAAAAGGTAGGTGCCATGCAGACATGGTGCTCATCGAGGCCACAGGATGATGGGTGGCAGAATGGAGCTGGAAATCAGAGCCTAGCAGGTCAGAGTGCATTAAAACCCAGTTTCTCCTGTGCTATTGCTGCTGCTGGATGCACTTTAATAAAGACCCTCTGAGGACACAGAGCTCTGGAACAGAGTACACACACGTGCACACACACACACACACACACACACACACACACACACACACATGCACACGCACTCACACACCATGCATGCGTGTGTGTGTGTGTGTGTGTGTGTGTGTGTGTGTGTGTGTGTGTGTGTGTGTGTGTGTGTGTGTGTGTGTGTATTTTTTTTTTAATTACTATTTGAGGGCTGGGAAGATGGTTCTGTAGTTAAGAGCACTTTTCTTTCTTGCAGAGGACCTAGGTTCAATTCCCAGCATGCAGAGAGTGGTTCATAACCATCCATAATGTGAGTTCCTAAGGATCCAATGCCTTTCTCTGACCTCAGCAGGCACAGGCATGCACATGGTGCACAGACATGCATGCAAACCAAACACTGATACACATTTAAAAAAGAAAGAAAGAAAGAAAGAAACCTTTTTAAAAGTGCTAATTTTATGTGTGTGAGTATTTTGCCTGCATGTATTTATGTGCACTGCATGTTTGCCTAGTACCTGTGGAGGTTAGAAGAGAATATCAGATCCCCTGGAACCACAGTTACAAATTGTTGCAAATTGCCATGTGGGTGCTAGCAACCAAACCTGAGTCATCTGCAAGAGCAGCCAATGCACTTAACCACAGAGCCATGGCTCTAGGCCCTATAAAGTCTTAATGTATGTGGAGATATGTATACACACACATAAACGCACATATGCACAGTGTTGGCCTCCTAACCCCTCCATCATCCCAGAGATGCAGGGCTCCCATGGCGGTGGTATGGGGCTCAGCAGTAAGGACAGGGTCATCCAAAGGTCAACACTGTCTACTCCATAGCCATGCTCCCTCCACCTACCCACAACCAAATACCAGAGTTGAGAGGTTCACCAAGGATGAGAAAGACCATGGCCTGGGTGGACGCCACATGGAAGGCTAGTGGTCAAGGAGGAATCCCAAGAGGTACTTCTCAGCCAGAAAACTGGGCCCTCCCAGACTGGGCTGTGTGGCTGCTGCTGGCATTGACGTTGGGACCCATGTCCTTAGTCCTAAGCCAGGACTTCAGGAGTGTCCCCCACCAACTAGATGTGAACATGCTGGGCAGCAAGGTCCTTATACGGGCTCTGTTGGGGACAGTCTTCCCAAAGGCCTGTGCATTCAGGCTCTTGTTTCCCCTGGCCTCTCTCTACATGGGCCCTCAGCAGGCTTGGCTGACAGGTCCTTGGTGAATCATCTCCCCTCGCCTGGCCTCCGTTTCCTCATCTGGGACTTAAGGACAATTATCAGACATTGGCCTGTGTGAGGACTGCAACCGAAGACCGATGAACTACAGCATGGAGGCTGCTTACTCCTCCCTTTCCCTCTTCCTTCTTCTGAGAGCATGTCTCATGGTGTCCAGGCTGGCTCAAATTCCCCCTGCCTTAGCTGCACCATGTTGCTTTTTTAAAACATCATTTCCCGGCTGGAGAGATGGCTCAGAGGTTAAGAGCACCGATTGCTCTTCCAGAGGTCTTGAGTTCAATTCCCAGCAACCACATGGTGGCTCACAACCATCTGTAATGAGATCTGGCGCCCTCTTCTGTATACATAATAAATAAATAAAATCTTAAAGACAGGGGTCACTGGCTAGTCTGAGCCTTGCTATGTAGATCAAGCTGTCCTCAGACTCACAGAAAAAAAAATCATATAAAAAATAAAATAAAATATCATTTTCTTATTACTTATCACAAAAGAAAATGGTGCTTGCACAGGTCTGTCATCCAGGAACCTAAGATAATCACTTCACTGTGACAGTAAAGCAGAACACATCAGTGTGGGCTCAAGGACAAGGACTCCTGCTTCCTGGCTGCTCTATCCTCTCTAACCACTGGCCATTTTAATTGTTTCCAATAACCAGCAGCTACCAGCCACAAGGGGATGGACGGAGGGAAGGAGCCTATGTCCCTCGAGATGGAGACAGGACCTTTAAGCTATTGTCTCCTAGCCTGGCTCTGAGCTGTGCTGGTGACTAACATGAGCCCAAATTCCCCCAGCCTTGGGCACTGCCAAGCCACCTCCCTTTTACCTTCCATGATGGTCACTGGATCCTCTATCTGAGGCCGAAGGATGTTAGGGCCAAAGACTGTTGCCAAGTTCTGGACGCTCATCTTGTTGACATTTGAGTGGGCCTGCACTTCATCCAGAAACCTGCAAAAGAGAAAAGAAGCAACTGGAGAAGCAGCAAATCCTGAAGCCCAATCTACTGTGAGCTCCAAGCCCTGCCTGGCCCCACCCACCATACCACACCCTACCAAGCTCAGCCCACACCTACCTCACCTAGTCCACTCTACACCACCTAGCCACCCACCGCACTGACACTCCCAGCCACACCCCTCAGATGCACTCACCATACCATACCAATGATGCCCACCCCATACCAGCCAGCCCCCCGCCATACTAAAGCTCTTCCACAAGCCCCATCAGTTCACTCTACCACACCCTGCACACCTACGCTTCCATGTGCCCCCATCTGTCACAGCTATGAACAGCCAAAGCCCAGCCACACCTGTACAAAACCCACCCCATCCATACCCACTCAGCTACACTATACCCACCCACCCACTACACTATCATGCTGCCTCCAATACCCAGGCATATCCCATAACCACCCAACCTGCACCTGCATATATCCATGCCCCCTAGCCACACCCTGTACCCCCAGCCCCACCACACGGCCCCATCCTATCCCCACACTCAGCCAGGCCTCCCAGGCTCTCTAGGGCTGCCGGGGACAGTCAGCTGCAGCTTATGTGATCGAGGAAGAAAGCTCCTGAGATCTAAGACTACTATGAGAAACCAAGGCCAAAGGACAAGATACGGTCATCCTTGGTGCAAAGGCCCGGAAGCTCGGACCCCACTTAGCGCTGTGTGAGTGTCATCCCTGCAGGCCCCTACCAGTACCCAGAACGCGGCTACATGAGGTCTATAGCTGTGGGGAAGGGAAGGAGAGGACCCAGGAAGGCAGGGGCCAGCTCCTTCTGAAAGGACTCACCGACCGCCTCCTGCAGCTCTCCTCTTCCATGCTCCTTGCCATCCCAGCACGCGGTGAGGGAGGCGGTGTGGAGAGCGTGAACAGCCCTCTGCACAGGTTTGTCTCTCCAGGGGTGGAGGGAACGAGCAGAGCCAGAGTAGCTCCGAACAAGCCACTTACCTGCAGATGTATCTGAGCAGGTTGTAGTTGGCCTGAGGAAGGTTGCTCACTTGTTTAGCCAACTCCAGAGTCCCCTTGTAAAGGAAAGAGAACATAGAGTTTCAAACACGAGCAGTAAGGCCTCCTCTGACTGGAGGAAGACGGGACAGGAGGAGGGAGGGACGTGTGGCCAGTCCCAGCTGACCTCCTCCATCCCTCCATAGTGTGGCTGTGACCTCTTGAGGAGACTGATTCATGTCTGGGAGAAGGAGCGAGGGGTGAGCCTCTGCAAGGCCACAGAGGAATGTCTCAGCTCACTTATCGGGGCACAAATATTTACCAGATAACAACTCTCCCTCCACACAGTCACAGAGAAGGCAAACAGTCTTTCTGCTGCTGCAGCTCAGAGCTGCAGATGGCCCCCGCAAGGCCAGGAGGCAGAGGGTGGAGGGGAGGGGGCCGATACCGGTCCTCAGAAAACAGGTAACAGAGCTCCTTGGTCTCAACACTGTGCAAGCCTGGAAGACTGAGCCAGGTGAAGCAGAAGAATGGTGTAAGGTGGCCAGAACTGGGTGCCCCGTGTTAAGAAGGATCTGCATTCCACCCCACCCCCTCTTCTGCTTCGGTGATAAATATCTGAGGAAAACCAGAATCCTACAGAGAATGCACAGCACTTGGGGGCCCTCCTTCCCCCACACAACAGCCCTCCAGTCAGGACCTATGAGCCACTGATAAGTCTTGACTCCACAAGCCTGCTGCCCCCCAGCCCACCCCCAGGATATGTCCCGGGAGGCACTGACCTCCCCCTCGTCCTTGGTGAGCAGCTGGGCGCAGCTGAGGAAGTCCTCATACCTGGCGAAAGGGATGACAGGCTCTGGGAGCTCCCGAAGGTAGAGCTTCAGCAGGGAGGCCACTGTGTGCACGTCTGTGGTGCTGGGACAAAAGGGGGACCTGAGTGAGGACAGGTCCCCAGGAAGTTGCAGGACTAACACATACCCTGTACCGCACTTGAGACCAGGACAGAACCTGGTCAGGTCAAGGTGTATGCATACAGCCAGGCTCCTCTGGAGCCAGCTGCCCCTGGTCAAGGTCAGACCCAGGCTGTCTCCAAGCCCAGGCAGCAGGGCTCCTGTGGGGAAGATGAGGAGAGACCAGAATCTCCAGCTTGGATCTACTCACCAGCCCCACACCACTGGCTCAGAACCTAGTCTAGTGTCTAAGGGGTGAGGAGAACTCTCTTTTGTGTTCCCAGTGTGGGACTTGGGAGATGTTCTGCTGCAGAAGCCCAGGGCATGGTTGTTCCGCTCAGGACAGTTGCTCAGGGTGGAAGGAATTACCTGTGACCTGGACCAGCTCACAGGAAGCTCTCCTGGAGTACAGCCAAGCCTTTGCTTGAACTTGCTTAGTTCCTGGGATGAACCTTGGCTGAATCGGGAAATCTGTATCAGAGGAACCCCAACAGGGCTGACCTTCCTACTGACAGCAGGTATCTAAGTACTGACTGGGCAGGTAAGAGAGGTCCTTGTCTCTGGTCTCAGCTCCTCACTCCATCTCTAGGGCCTTGGATGTCCACAACAGGACTTAGTCTTTACAATGGCTCAGAGATGCCTAGGCTGAAGTGTGTGTGTGTGTGTGTGTGTGTGTGTGTGTGTGTGTGTGTGTGTGTGTAGGGGGCGTGTTCGAGGGTATTCCCAGGTCAGGCTCACTTTCTCTTTTCCTAACTACCTGGGCTCTGTGGGGCAGTTCTGGCTACAGCTGGCTCCTCTTCTAAGCTGGCACCTCAAGCTACACCTGGGCCCCAGGAGACTTTCCTAGGCCCTGGCTTTCAGCCCTAGCTTAGAATTCCACAGAGAGGGCATTCAAAGATGGCCTGGGGCCAGCAGACCTTGGCTGTGCTAATAAGGTGGCAGTTGGCCATGGCCATGTACCACATTGGCATCAAAAGCGCCAGGGTCCTTGTGGCAGACATTTGAGATTACGGACTTCCGTATGAGCACAAGCACCCAGGATCCATACTGTGGGCTTCTCCTGAGCGCCCCTCTCAAGCCAAGCATGCTTCTCCTGCCCACTGCCTTCTCCTGGGCCACTTTCTCTGTCCACGCTCGAGGCCAGTGCCCTTACCAAATGGGACTCTTCAGGGCCAGCAGCTGTGCTGCCTCGGGGAGACAGGAAGTGGGACTGGTTACATGGTAGCCCCCTCCACTCCACAGACCTTCCTGCCTGCGTTCGTGTTCGAGGCCTCCTCCCACACCGTCCATCACCCACAGAGACCTGCGGCTCAGCTGAACCCCATGGCCACTGCTCCTCACACTCTAGCTCTCTGATGGCTCCCTCTGCAACCTTCCATCCCCACTCACTGCTGCTCTGTTCTTTAGCCTTGCCTCCAGCGCCCCGGAATTCTCTTCCCACACCACTATGAATCCACTGCACCCCCAACACATTCTCACCAGCACCAGAGCATTCCAGGCCGATGGGCCTGCACCCATCAGCCTGGGAGTCTCACAGTGCATGCTACGTGCAGGTGGTGGACTGAGGCAGGGCCACAGAAGGCCCAGTGGGTCAGCAGACTGCTCTGGTCAAATCAGCTGTCTCCATGGCCCATGCCTCCACCTGCAGCTTCCCATCTTCTCCTTATTCCCAAAGTCACCTTCTTGCCCATGCCAACAACTGCACACACACACACACACACACACACACACACACACACACATACCCCTCACTGGCTCATAAGCTCTTATCTGCACCCCCATCCTCTACTGGCTTCTTAATACACACACACACACACACACACACACACACACACACACACACACACACGTACACACCTGGGCCTGAATGTTCCTATGGAGAAAGGGTAAGCAGATGAAAAGGAGTTTTGTGGTGGAGGAAGACCAAGGGGGGGAAGGGAGGGAGTTACAGCCCAAGGCAGAGTAAGTCCAGGACCGGGAGCCCTGTCATGGAAGCCAAGTTAGTTGGTGGAAGGCGGCCTCCCTGTGAATGAGCTGTACAGAACAGAGCTCCAGTGCTCACAGTGAGCAGATGGGCAGGGGAGCAGAGCCATTGAGCCTCTATGAGTAGGGGGCAGTAATGCCCTAAGGTGTCCCCAAGAGTGAGCTAAGGGGAACAGAGCCCTGGAGCACACCGTGAACAGGGACAAGGCAGCAGAGCCCCGGTCCCCGTGAGTTGGTGGACACAGCTCTATAAGAACAGCAGAAACTGGGAGAGAACGGTCTCAGAAACAGGAGTTTCTGAGCACTGACCCTGGGGAAGGACACTGCTGAACCACCTACCTGGGAGAAGGGACTGTTAAAAACCCCAGGAAGGAGGGGCCATGATGGAAGGGGCAGAGCCGCAGCCTGGAGCAAGGGCCTTGTCATGGTGCCAAAGCTGAGATGTAGGTCTATGGAGCTGAACTCAAGGATAGGAACCAAACTGAGCCCAGCAGGCACCAGGCATTTAACAGGAGGCATGGTAAGCTCATGACATTAGAGAGTGGGTTAGGCAGAAGGCTTGGTACCTCGCCAGGAGACCCCAGTGAGTTTGAATATCACGGTGAGTTGAATATGGAGGTCTGACATACTTCCGGTGTCATCCAACACTACAGCAGTGTGTCTGACCCTGGGCACTTCTAAAAGCCACTATTCCCCACAAGCTTCTACAAGCTGTGGACAGGGCTTCACAAGGCTCCAGGAAAAGAAAGGGACTCCGATGCCCAGTGGTTAGTCCTGAGCGCCACAGCTAAGGAAAGAAATGGCAACATTCTGGTTATGGCCACGGGTCTGGGAAGAAGCTGGACAGATGACTGTTACACTCTGTAAGAGCAGGAAAGCCCAGGGCTGAGAGCACTGCAGGGCTTGTCTTGCGGCAGAAGGATCCTCGGTTTGAGCAGAGATATCAGAAAAGGCAGCTCTATGGATGTCTGATTTGCTTTGATGGCTTGATACAAGAACTCTAGGCAAAACTGATCTGTGATGGAGAGAGAAGGGAGCTCACACAACCTCATAGAGAGGCAAGCCCCACTCCCCGGCTCTCAGGCCCTGGGCAGCGGATGTAATTGTCTTCCCCTTGCTGTGGGAAAGCCTCAGTGACGACTACAGATCCAAGGTGGGCAGAAGCGACTGTCCACCTGTCCTAAAACCTGACTGAGACGGAGCTCAGCTGCTATGCCGTCATAACATTATGGAAGCTTGGCTGGGTCGCTGGGAGGAGGCAGAGGGAAGAGCCCACTACAGTAAGCCTAGAATCCTAGATGCAGCTGTACCTAAGCCACGCTGGCCGGGCAGCTAGCTGAGACCTTCTTTCCTCTACCTGGTGCAGAGAAGAGCTGTGGCAACTACCACATGGCTGACCTTGTTTGTGGCAGACAATCTCAAGAAGACAAGGGGACCAGCGTGATTCTGTGCCCTCGGACTCTGCCCTCTGAGCAGACTGGCTAAACGTGCGTGAGGCAGCCAGCACACCGGGCTCTGCTCAGAAGCTGGTGCCCGGGAGGGAACTACAGGAGTCTTAGCAACTGGTTCCACCTACACTGCCCTGTCCCCAGAGCTCACCTGTCAAACAGAGGCTTCTCCCCACAGTCGAAGGAGTCCTGCAGGTCCCTCACCAGGTTGGCCTGGCCGGGCATACGGAAGAGCCCCTCTTCACTGAGTCCTCGCTCCCGGATGAAGTCCACACACTGCTCCACCAGCAGAGGCGCCAGACGGGGACCATACTTCCGCTCATGGTGCACTGTGTCCTCCAGCCGCTGCCCAAAGATCCCTGGACACAGAAAGGGATTGTTCATACTCCCCTGATACTCTGATCAATGGTAGGTGAAGGGTGTCGGGGACAATGGAAGGCAGAGAATGCTGTGTGGGCCAAAGGAGGCTCTTCCCAAGGAAAGAGATTAGACACTGGGAAGGCACACCCAGGGGGCTAGTCAGGGCTGTTAGGGAAGCAGCAGGCATGCAGCTAGCCTGGCCTTTAGGGCTTGTCCAAGCCAGGAGAAAACGGCCCTCAAGAAGCATTGTGTTGGTGGATTTGGAACTCACTCCAGATGGGAAACTATGCCATGCCCAGGCACAAGAAAATGAGCAGATCCCTCACGGGTCAGTCTCCTGGGCACTGCTACAGAAGGGAGGAAAGAGGCCCGGCTCACAGGACGAGCCTGTCGACACACTAATGTGCAAACATCATCCCAATCAAGAGCATTCATCAAAACAACTCGATGAGCATGAGCTCTGGATCGCTTAGCTCAGTGGGTCAAGCTCGACACACAAGTCTGAGGACCTTAGTTCAGATCTGTGAAAATCTGGACACAGTAGCACACGCATGTAATCCCAGTGCTCCTATGGTGAGATAGGAGGATCCCTGAAAACTCTCTGGCAATGAACAAGAAACCCTGTCCCCAACAAGGAGAGACAACCAAGGTTGACTTCTGTCCTCACATATGTACTAACACACACACACACACACACACACACACACACACACACACACACACGAGAGAGAGAGAGAGAGAGAGAGAGAGAGAGAGAGAGAGAGAGAGAGAGGAGAAAAACACACAAGACACTGCCTCACATACCCCACGATGCTACTACTGTCAAAAGAAGAGAAACTGAGCCGGGCGGCGGTGGCGCACGCCTTTAATCCCAGTAATCAGGAGGCAGAGCCAAGTGGATCTTTGTGAGTTCAAGGCCAGCCTGATCTACAGAGCAAGATCCAAGACAGGCACCAAAACTATACAGAGAAACCCTGTCTCAAAAAACAAAAAACCAAAACAAAACAGAAAAAGAAAGAAAGGAAAGAAAAGGAAAAGAAGAGAAACTGGGAGAGCTGGCAAGGAGGTAGAGGAACCAAAGCTCTATGCACAGCGTTGGGTAGCGGAATAAAGCACTGTGCACCACTCAAGGGGATGGGAGATGGTGCCGCTGGGATACACATGCAGTGCAGTGGGTCTTTCAAGGAAACAATTCCAACTCCAGTTAGACACGGGAAAAGACCGAAAGTGGGGTGATGTGTGCACATGCACAGCAGCTTTCCAAATAGCAACACAAGGTGGGAGGCACTCAGCTGTCCTTCAGGACACACAATGTGCCGTACCTACAGATGGGACGTGGCTCTGCCTTACAAAGTCAGGAAATGCTGACAAAGGCTACAACGTGGATGAATTCAGATGGCACTGTGCAAAACGAGGCACTCACAGAGGAACGAAAGCGGTGTGAGCAAACTGGTAAGACTCCTACACTGTCCTGCTCAGAGACAGGGAGTGGAATGGAGGTTGCTGGGGCTGGGAGGGAGGGGGCCGTAACTGTTGAGCGGTACAGCTTCGAAGATGGTGAAGGATGGTTCCACCGCCATGTGAAGAAGGCTAATGTGACTCAGCCTTATGAAGGGTGAAGCAGATGGTAAAGTAGGTATATTTTATGAAGATTCTTAAGAACAGAAACCATAATCGTAAGCCTAATCAACGAGCTCCTGAATACACACCGTGTAACTTCGTTCATGTGAAGCCACAGACAAGTCGAACTGATGTCAGGCCGGAACTTGGCTCTTATGGCTCAGTGACCAGAGGTGCCTCAGGCTTGTGGGGTGCCAGCACTCCTGGGTGTGAACCTGACACACTAACTCAGTCACACACAGTTAAATAAAGCAAGGCCACTGAACGGTGCCTGAATAATTTGTACACTCTCCAACATACCATACCTCAAAAACATTCGGGAGAAAAAAAAACCAGAAAGAAAAAAATCCAAATATGTAACGAGGACCAGAGAGCAGCTTCAGGTGAGGAGGATGAAGGAGAGAGGAAGGCAGAAGGGCTTCTGGGTAAGAACACTGATAATTCCTATACAAGGCTAGAAGTTTCCTGGTAACCCAGGCAAAGAGATTAAGGAGTCAAGATCTGTAAAGCTCTCTGCCCGAGGGATACACAGCTGGAGAAACTCTGGAACACTGGAGAAGCCAGTGGTTCTCAACCTTCTCATGCTGCGACCCTTTACTACAGTTCCTCGTGCTGTGGTGAATCCCAACCATAGAATTATTCCATTGCTACTTCATAACCATAACTTTGCTACTCTTATGAATCATAATGTAAATATCTGATATGCAGGATATCTGACTGCGACCCCTGTGAAAGGGTTGTTTGACCCCCAAAGGGGTCACGACCCACAGGTTGAGGACCCCTGCTCTAGCGGGGGAGGGTGTCTGGTCTTTAGAACGTCTGGTGTTATTCACATCCTCACTGTGCTGACTTCAATGGATAGCCTTCAGGGCATGTGAGGGGCATCACGCCAGAGCTCCACTGTGTTGAGGGCTGTAGTTTTGTGGGACCTGGATCATGAGGCAACCCAGTTCATCCACATGTCTGGCAACCTCCTTCACTCCCCACTCCAGGGCTGGAGAAATAAGACACCTCAGTCCCTGGTAAAGCCTTTGCCCAACGTTCATGAGGCCCTGCATTCCAAACACTACAAATAATATAAAGATATGGCACTGCAAATGCTGTTCCTTTGATCTGGAAACAAAGCATACACCTCCTTTTCGGGAAAGCCCTCAGGACACCTCAGGTGGGCACCATCAATACTTCAGAAGAGGTGCACGCCATATGCACATGCAGTTTGCGATTGTGTGTGTGAACATGTGAGCAGGTCAGCTTGTGTGTGCCCGGGGCAGGATCTGAGTTCAGCCCATTCAGTGTGGCTCTGGGAGCAGCAAACACCCAAGCTCTTCTGCCTCACACATACACTCCATCCGAACTGATGATCCCACGGACAGGGATCATCTGGGTCACCGCAGAGGAAGTGATAATGGCAAAGAGGGAAACCTGCCTCCTCTGGGACTCGGCAGGCTAGTCCCCTGACCATGGGGAAGGGTCAGAGCCTGGAACCCAGGGACAAGTTGGCTACTTGGGCACCTCAAAGCAGGCCAGACTCAGGAGGCCTTGAGTCACCTCTAACAGTGTCCTAGCCTTTGGGGTTAGAACAGATTGGTCAGAGGACACAGAGACCCTGATCTTTTTTTCTCACTCGGGACTCAGTCACCCACACTCAGGGCCTAGGATGCCCAAGTTTACCACCTCCTATCACGTTGGGCACTTTTTTTTTTTCCCCGAGACAGGGGTTTCTCTGTGTAGCTTTGGAGGCTGTCCTGCCACTCGATCTATAGACCAGGCTGGCCTTGAACTCACAAAGATCCACCTGGCTCTGCCTCCCGAGTGCACCACCACTAAAGGTGTGCACCACCACCGCCCAGCTTGCTGGAAACATTTTTAAAATTAGCTTTTTTTTTCTCCCTCTCTCCTTTGTTTTGAGGTCCCCATGCTAGGCAAGCTCTCTATCACTGAGCTGCAGCCCAGCTCTTGAGTTTCTCCTGTAATATCCGTGCTTACAATGGCAACAGGGCTAAGTTCCCACATGGCAGGAGTGGCCGAAAGTCCCTTTGACAGAAAGGCCCTGCCCATCCTCGGCAGTGTGCAGGATTCCTTACTGTCTCCTCCCCTCTTATGCGGCTTCACGCTTTGAGGCGTTTATCTGCCTCATCCGCTTTAAGTCTGTGAATACAGACTTCCCCAAACAACACTAGAGTCTGGATAAGTGGGGAAGCCGTGGGACACCATGGCTGTTGTAACCAGAAGAACCACTGCTTCAAATGAGCAGGCAGAGAACACAGAGAGGAAGAGCCCATGAACAAAGTGTCCCCAGGTCAGACACTCCCTGCCTCCTTCCCATCACTCATATGGACCTTTCATTCAGCTTTACTTCCTCTCCAATGCCAGCTTTCACACAGCCACATCCATGGGTAGTTGGGTTTTTTGTTTGTTTTGTTTTGTTTTAACTCTTTGGGGGCCCACCACCCAGCTCCCAAATAAATATAAGGAGACTTAACTTAATGAATGCCCGGCCTTAGCTTGGCTTGCTTTCTAGCTAGCTTTTCTAACTTAAATTATCCTGCTTCTCTTTAACTACATTTTGGCTCTGGGCTTTTTAACCTTTCTTTATTTTATATATCTTTCTTTTCTTCTTACTCTGTGGCTGGCTGGCTGGGTGGCTGGTCCCTGGTGTCCTCCGCTCCTTCTCCTTTTCTTGATCCTCCCTTTCTAGATTTCTCCTCATATTTATTCTCTCTGGCTGGCAGCCCCGCCTATCCTCTCCTGCCTAGCTATTAGCCATTCAGCTCTTTAGTAGACCAATCAGGTGTTTTAGACAGGCAAAGTAACACAGCTTCACAGAGTTAAAGAAATGCAACGTAAAAGAATGTAGCACATCTTTGGAGTAATAAAAAAAATATTCCACAGCATAAACGGATGTAACACACCTTGAACTAACATTCCACAACACTCATGCATAGGCAGGGCCTTCTATTTCCATCACTTCTTGAACCCCAGCAGTGGAAGGCACTCCTTTCTACATGGCCACTGGCAGAGGTGGAGGGTAAGAACATAGGAAGGACAAACATAGTGTGGTCTTTAGCCTGTCCCAAGTCACTGAACTCAGCTGCTGGCTTCAGCTCCCAGTGACTGAAGGGCAGGGAGGAAAACCCAAGATGTGCCCAATTCTCTCCACAGGCTCACAAAGCTCAGGTGATGTCAACCAGCCCCTTTCCTGCTCCTTGTGTCCCAGGCATGTGCCTCTCACTGTGTATTTGTGCCTGGCCCTGTGCTAAGGACGGAAGGCCCCCTATCCTCAGGGGAGGCAAGCCCAGACTCCCAGTGAAACTGCACACAGCACCATCCCCTAAGGAGACCATGACCCGAGTGTATAAACCGAGGGTTTCGGCACCAGATGTATAAACTAAGGACATGACTGCTCCAAGGTATGGCTGAGGGGGAGATTTTTATTGTGGGTACGAGGGAGAGTATAGCCAGAGGCATCTGGAAGAGTTCAGAGCAGAGAGAGAAAGTAGTAGACTGAACATGGCCAACCGACTGGACCCGGCCATGAGAGGAGAGAGAGGGAAGAGGGAAAGGGGAAGAGACAGAGCACAAGCAGAGGAGACCGGGGGAGGGGGGAGGGCGAGAAGGAGGGGCCCAGAGAAAGAGACCAGAGAAAGGGCCCACCTGAGACAGCAGACTTCTAAGGGAATGAGGAGCCTGGGGAGGGAAGCCCTAGAGCTGGAGAAGTTTAGGGTAGAGGGTGAGAAGAACCAGCATGCCCACTTGTGCTGAGAGAACCTGGAGGCCAGCATGCACTGCTCTCGTATGCTAACAGGCGCCACAGATGGCCATTTGTCTCTTTCAGACCTGAACTAAGTAGCTGGCAAAACAGAACAATTTTAACAATACGCTAGAATGAAAGTTATGTGGATGCCCCTGCTCCCCACACCGCATCTCCGCACACACCTTCCGCACTCTAATGTTTTCACTTGAAGGTGCCACTACTCAAATCGCCAGCTCTTGTGCTGGGGTCCTGGTCGAATAAAATGAAGTTTATGTGAATACCATGCCAACTGATCTGATAGGCAGGTGACAGAAGCAGAAAGAACACCCCAAAACGATGATTCACATCCCGGACAGCGTAGAGTGGGAGGGGTCAAGATTTCATCACAGTCCACAATGTAAAACTATGAGCTGTTTGTTTCTGGAATTTTCCACTTAGCAGGCTGCAGGTGGCCACTGGAAACTAGAAACCTGGAAAGTAAAACTGTGGCTATGTGGGGGCTACCATGCTGAAAAGCCTCAGGGCCACCCAGGGCTGAGAGAATTGCCCCCACGCCCCATGGTCTTCACTGTACTAACCAGGCTACCAGGCAAGCTCTGCCCTGCAGGCCTCCCCCAGCCCCTAGGCATAAAACATAGACAAGCCCATCACACAGCACCCAGTCTTGACAGGTCTGTCTGTGACAGCCCCTCCCAACCCCCACCTCACACCGAAGCCTTCCTGAACATTATCTCTGCACCCAAATAGGGCAGCCATCCAGCAAGGGGAAAGCCACAAGGTCTCGGCACTTCAAAACAGAAGAGGTCTGGGGAAGGAGGTGACAAGGAAAACAGCTAAGTAGGAGGAAGTGGATTAGGGGGTCAATGGAGTAGCTAGGACGGAGGACACCTGGTGTTGGAGGGTGGGAATGAGGAAGCATGCCTGGAGAGGAGACAAGGAGCCACGTGAGCACTAACTCCAGATGCCCTGAGGTGGGAGCACAGACAGTCATGTAGTAAGACCAAAGAGACAGAGGCTCTGGGCACACATTTGACTAAACCAGTGGACTACAGGCCTCCGTCTCCATCTACAGAGTGAGGAAACGTGTTCACAGACTGCCCCAAGGCCCAAGATGAACCCACACTCCCAGGGCATCCCTTCCTCCACTGAACTCTAGAAAGGAAAAATGCAGACCTCATTCCTGCTCAGCCTCCTGAGTCTTCCTTTGCTGGCTGCCCCTGCTGTGGGCAAGCCATGTTCAGGCCTCGGGCAGCCTCCTTTCCAGTGGCACTGCCCACTGCTTTCTCTGCCAGTGTCTCTGGCAGACCCTATGGGGCCTGGCCCCACCTGCTGAACTCCCAAAGCCCTCCTGGCAAGTCTCGGAGGGGAAATATGCCAAGAACCAGTTCCAGGAGGCTTGTCATGTTGCTGGAAACCCAGCCGGTATGTGGTTCCTAGAGGTCCCGGCCCACATTCTTCACGAAGTGCCCACTCTGCCAACTGAGAGGAAGCTGGCGGGAGGGGGGGGGGGCTTTCCTCGGGAGGACCCTGCAGCCGCAGCTTCAGCCCTGACAGCTGCTCCCTCTAGCCTGGCCACCATGCCTCCAGTGAGGACTTCTCAGAATCTCAAGCAGAAGCGGAAGCCACATTCCCTGTGGCTGCTCAGAGCTTATTCTAGAAGACCCTGGAAACGGCCCTCAACCTCCTTGCCAAGTCCTGGAGCCATGTCCACGGGTGAATGCACCGCACCAACACAGGGCACCTAGTAGTTTTCTGCTTACCCTCAAGAAAAGCCTGGGGGGGGGGGGGGTTGTGGAGTGGGGGAGGTCCTGCCACAGCAAGAAATGGAGGCCACTGGGATTCCCTCCTGGATCTGGTCCCAGCGCTGCGGCAGCAGGTCGGCTTGGCCACTGCCTGCCTTTGGCTCTCCCCAGTGGAGAGGAGGTCACAGTCAGGGGGAGGCACAATGAGAAAACAATTCTCCAGAGGCCTGCAAACTTTGGGTAAATCTACACTCTCCCTCTTGACTACAGGCTTTTCTTGCTCTTTGGTCCACTACCATCTGGAACCTGCTCATGCATGACTCTGAACACCCACTTCCCCTTTGGTTAGACCACTTACTGTCCCTCTTTCAGGCCCTGCCTACTGGGAGTCTCAGATTGGGAAGGGGCTGAAAAACCCCTTCTAACTTGCCCCCAACATGGCTGGAAAACCACCACAGGCTAAGGCCCTAAAGGATAGAGTTGCCCAAGGCCAACCAGTCCCCAAAGCAAACCTCTGGATGGTGGCTTTCCAGAGGCTACCAACTGGGCTTGGAGTCAGAGCCTGGGACCCACCTCCTGCTAGGTCTCTGAGCGGTAGGAGATGAGTCTCTAGACTCAGTTTCCCGTTTCTCCACAAAGCTCTCACCCCCGACATAATGGACAGGGGATTTCCCCGTTCCTCTTCCCACCGACACGCACACGAAGGTACACTGCCGCAGCCCCTTGGAACTGGTCTAGGATCCCTGGGCCCTGCGAGGTGGCTACCCTCCCTCAGGCTCCCCGAGCCCCGCATCCCCGGGGCCCCGCATCCCGTCGAGCCCCTACCTGGGGCGGCGGGCGCGCAGCAGGCGGGCAGGCGGCAGGGCGGCCGTGGGCAGGCGCGGCAGCTGGAGAAAGCCCGCGCAGCCGGCATCAGGCCCATGGCGCGCCCGGGCGCGGCGGCGCGGCGGCAGCAGGAATGCCCGGCACGCGCACAGGTAGCGTCTTGCCCGCCGCCCGCCCGGCCAGAGCCGCCTGGAGCCGGACCCGGGGCGAGGGAGGGAGGATCGAGTGCCTGGGATGCCTCGTGCCGGGCAGCTCCCCTCTTTGGGAGCTCCCGGTGCGCACCCCCTTTTCTGCGGCGCGGTATCAGGCGCCCTGAGTTCGCAGCAGCACCCCCGCGGTCACTTCCTCCTAGCAGGGGACCCGCTGCAGGAGCATCCACGCAGGCCAAGGCCCGGGAGGCACGAGTTCCAGGTGGTGCAAGGCAGGCCAGAGAGGATTGGGCAAGTGGGTCTGAATCACCCTGCCAGCAGAGAGCATTAATGCCCCACCTAAAGCAACGCTGGCGTGGTGGGGGTTCCACACTCCAGGTTTTCCAGGTCTCTGACCTCCTTGTACCTATCCCTAGGGCTGGGGCGATGGTTTGGATTTCACCTTGTCTCCTCGAGCAGATCTAAAAGATAATTAACAATTCATTTTTACAAGAGGCTGGGAGGCTCAAGGAGGTTATGCGTTTTGCCTGGGGTCTCCTAGCTGAGAACTGAAAGACCATTCCCAAAACGTCTTTCTGCAAAGCCTACCTTCTGAGTTTGCTTTAGCAGAGTCCACAGTCGTAGGTGAGTGGTGCCCAGGGTCAGCCTACCTACACCAGGAGGCAGGTAGACAGCAGCAGAGCAGGGAGAGACCGAGGCATGGAGAGAGGGGAGGAAGAAGCCCTGAGTCTGGGGGAATGGGGCCCCTCTTCAAGCGAGGTGTGCAAGGGACGGTCACTCTATTTGCTCAGGTTCGGTAGGATCTAGCTTGGGGTTAGGACCAAGGGACTTTAGAGCTGCTCCCAGATCCAAGATACACAACCCACTGCAGTATTTTTAAGAACACACCTTGAGCCAGGCGTGGGTAGCACATGTGCTTTTGATCCCAGCACTGAGGAGGCGGAGGTGGAAGGATCTCTGTGAGTTCAAGGCCAGCCTGGTCTACATAGTGAGTTCCAGGACAGCCAGGACTGTGTAGATAGACCCTGTCTCAAAACAAAAACTAAAATAGGGATTGGGGATTTGCCTAGCAAGCACAAGGTCCTGGGTTCGGTCCTCAGCTCCGGAAAAAGAAAGAAAGGAAAAAAAAAAAAAACAAAAAACAAAAAACTAAAAACTAAAATAAACCTTAATGCAAAAAAAAAAAAAATCCATAATGATCTAAGTATCAAAATGGTAAATAAAGACAGGCTGAGCCAGTCTCAATCACATCCTCCTGTCTTTATTTCAAACGGGGTATTGTGATGTCCATGTCCTGTCCTGTGACTTCCTCACCTTACACAGCCGGAGGAGCTAGGGAGGTATGAGCTGGCTGAGGGTGGGTGGAAAGGCTGTCATGGACTGTCAGGGTAACTTGAACTACAAGAGAAAGAGGGGATGAGGGGACATGTCAGGAAGTAGAAAAGGCAAGGGCATATTCTCCCCTGGGTCCCTGGGGAAAGCCCACACTTCCAGAAGTTTTGAGCTGTGGGATACTGAGATTCCTAGTCCAGGCCCTGAACCTGAGTGTGGAGCTAAAGTCCTCCATCCAACAATGCCCAGTTTCTCTCCTCAGGTCACTCTGAAAGAGGGGGGCACCTACCTGCTCCCCCTAGCGTGGGTAGATGATGGTGCTGGCTTGCTTTCTCCTATCTGAACCCCAACTTCCCAACCTGGAGATCCCTGAATTAGACCTACCGGCCTAGGAAACCCCCGAGAACGGAGGTATGCATTTGCTTTCCGCCTATTGGTTCTCACCTGCCCTGCTTCACTGAGCTCCAGTCTGTTGGGTTAGGAGCACTCTTGGGGGTAGGCGGGAGCTGGAGAGCAAAGACCATGAGATGGTTCTCTCCCATAAACAGCCTGGTGGCAGGTGGGCTCTTCAGCTCCGATGGCCATCTCTAAGCTGTGTACAAGAGCGCTGAGCTCCATGCAGCATAGTGTGGGGAGGCTGGCCAATAGGGCTGCACAAGGAGGAAGGGAAGACAGGGTGGAAGGAAGCGGAGGTGGCTGAGCAGGGGTGTGCTATGGGGAGCTCCCAGATAAAGCAGTTGCTCTGGCCTTGGCTTTCCTGGCAGATGGTCCAATGTCCGGGCTCTGCTGAACCTGAAACAGTGGTTACCATCTGTCTCCCTGACTTGAGGATCCCAGATCACCAGCTTCTGAAGCTCCTTTAGGAGACCCAAGGACACTGTGGAACAGCCCCTAAGCCCTGCAGATGCCTGATCTGCCCTATATTAGACTAGGATGCCAGGCCAGTGGGGAAGCCTCCCCCTGGAATCTAAACCTTCGTGTCTCACTAGAATGGGCAGACAGCATCGGAACCAGATAACTGAAACCCAGACTCGGGCTCACTGGCTTGGCACATTGACATTCACTGGAACTAGAAATGAGAATGTCTTCCTGAGTCTCCCAGTGAGGCTGAGCTAGGGAGCAAATGGTGCCGGGGAGAAGTGGTCCCCATCCCTCTGACTCCTACCTTAGCTGCCTATACATGCTCACAGGTAACTCAAACCTGAATGCGTCTATTCAACGCCATGCATGCTCACGTGACTCCTGGAGTCAGTGTTCACACCTCCGTTTCTCACATCACATCCTGGAGATCCATCACTCCCAGTTTCTGAACAGAGTTGCAATCTGCTCAATTCACCAGCCGGGTCCAGGAGAGGAGCTGCACTCTTGCATGGACGGTCCAAATTCTGGACCTCCCCTCCTGCCTATCCAGGGAATAGTCAGCGGTCCCTCAAAACCGATGTCAGAGCATCGAGTTCTGTGCCTCAGAACTCTCCAATGCTCTCCCCTCATCTCCCTGTGCAATGAAAGCCCATATCCCGAGGGGGGCCAGGAAGTGCTCACCCACCACCTGACTCTCAGCCAGAGCTTCCTCCAGCCCACATCAATGTTCCTCTCTGCCAAGGCTAGCCGGGTTCTGGCAAATTTCCACCAGACAACCTCCTGGCTGGCTCTGGCCTTCTTGCAACACTTTGTTTAAACAATGAGACACCACTTCACACCCACTACGGTGGCTATTAGCAAACCAAAAATAAAAGCTGATAAGAGGCAGAGGGACCAGTCTCCCGGGGCACCCTGAAGGTGTAAGCATTGTTATAATCACTATTGGCACTAATGATAAGTTCTTTGACTTAGATTGTAAGCATTCCTTCTGATGTTCATTTCCCTGTAAATAAGCAAAGAATAAGGAATCTGACTGACTAGTAGCTGCTAGGCTCCTGTGTTGTCCTTGCTGCCTTGGTCAAGAGGACTATAGGCCACACTGCTGGAGCAACCACCCTCATGCCAGCTGTCCACAAGTGTATAGAGCCAACTATGCCACAAACCGTAGCTGATTCTCCTGACCTATGTCCGGTGTGAGGAGACACCTGTACCTGAGTAACCCTAACCCCTGTGGGTACCCAATTCTTCCACAGTCCTCCAGTGCTGAATGCTGTTCGTACAAAGGTACCCCAGTCCTTCTAGCAAGTGCCACCATAACTGATGGGACAGCTGAAGAATTCAGTGTGACCAGAGCACAAGAAGGGAAGGGTAAGCAAAGATGACCAGAGAGCAGAGAGCTGATACAAAGCTGGACGGATCCCGGAGGAGTGTGTGTGTGGGTGGGGGGGGGGGGGGACCTTGTAGGTTGCAGTCATCACAGAGGTCCAGAGAAATGTCAGTGTTCAGAGCAGCAGAGCTAGGTCACACCCGGATCAAAAACTGGTGCCACGTCTTCACCCCAGTCTGCCTGTCACAGTTGGCTTTCCTGAGCACCTTCCATAAATCCTAGGTTTCGACGGGCTGGCCACCCATCAGATACTGAGACAGCTCTGGGGACATCTGACTTTTATCTCTCCTCATAGAGAGCTGGCATGTCCTTCCCCACTGGGTAGTGGGTGTGAAGTGGTGTCTCATTGTTTAAACAGTGTGTGTTCCTTTTACTTGGTGCAGAAATCCAATGGTTGGGCTGGGGATTGTCCCTTCTTTTCAATCTAAGCTTTTATTTGGATGTGTACTTGAGTGTGTCTATGTGTATGTACACCTGAGTATAAGGACCTATGGAGGCCCAAAGAGGGCATGGTATTCCCCTGGCACTGGAGTCACAGGCACTTGTGAGCTGCCTTATGTGGGTGCTGGGAACTGAACTCAGGTCTCTCAAGAGCAGCAAGCACTCTTAACCATCTCTCCAGCCCCAAAGGCTCCCCTCTTCTTAATGAGAAGCTTCTGATGCACAAACATGGGATATCTGCCCACTAACCTGAGTCTGCAGTTTCAATAATGCTTTGTCGTTTTTAGGGTAAAAGTTAAATGTATTTCCAAGTATTTTATTCCTAATTTCATTTTCTATTTTATTACTGCTACTTCATACAAATATAATCGATTATTATACATTAGTTTTTATTCTGCAAACCTGAGATTTTTTTTTTTTTTCTTGAGACAGGTTTCTCCATGTAGCTCTGGTGGTCCTAGAACTTGCTCTGTAGACCAGGCTGGCTTCAAACTCACTGAGATCCACCTGCCTCTGCTCCGAGAGCTGGGATTAAAGGCGTGCACCACGACTGCCTGGCTGGGGTTTTGTTGTTGTTTGGTTGGCTTTGTTTCATAGGTTCTAATAGCGTTCTGGTAGATTTCTGAGGACTTTCTATGTACAACATCATGCTGGGGATAGACGGAACATGGTTCAGTGGTTCACAGCATTTGCTGCTCTTCCAGAGGACATGAGTTTGACTCTTGAGGAATTCTTCATCAAGCAATTCACAACTGCTTGTAACTCCAGCTCCAGGAGATTGAATACCATCTTCTGGCCTCCATGAGTACCCACAAAAACATGGCATACATACACACAAATTAAAATTAATCTTTTTTTTTTTTAATCAGGGAAGCAGAGGGGGAAAGTTTATATTGTGAATAAACAGAGATATCCTCCCCATTTTCCAGTCAGGTTGCTTTGCATTACTTTTGCCTAATAGCCAGGCCAGCACCTCCAGTCCATGCTGGAAGCCTGAGGTTACCTGTGGGGTTGTGTGCAAGTGTACGGACATACGTGTGTGTGTGTGTGTGTGTGTGTGTGTGTGTGTGTGTGTGTGGTGGTTGTGGTGATGGTAGTGGTGCACATGTAGGCCAGAGGGGTCCATTTCAAGTGTCATTCCTCAGGAATATCGTCTATCTTATTTTTAAGACATACTCTCACTGAGGTACTAGAGTTTGCCATTTTTAGACTAGGTTGGCTGGCAAGTAAGTCTGAGGAAACCCTCCTGTTTCTGCCTCCCCAGTGTTGGAATTAAACCACCACAACATGTAGTTTTGTTTTGTTTCGTTTTAACATGGGTGCTGGGTTTTGAACCCAGGTCCTCATGTTTATACAGTGAGCACTGTATCAGCCATCTCCCCATTCCCACCTCTGGGGCTTGTGAAGATGATGCCCCTTCTCATGTTATGTTCCATTTGGAGAGAAACCATTTTTCTGAGTCTAACAAATGAACATGTGAGTTTTGTCTTTAGACACTGATATACTTATTACATTCATGGATTTTTAGGTGTTCTGATGCTGGATTCACTGTGCTAAGATCCCCTGATGATTCCGTAGCGGGAACCTGGGCGCTCTGACCCTCTCAGGCACCAACAGCCTTTTTGCAATACTATTTTGTAACCCATCAAAGCCTTCCTGCCCTCCTTATTCAGCTTCCTACTCCAGCCACTGCCCTATCCTCTCCCTTTACAAGACTTCTTGGAAGAGCCGCTGTGCACACACACACACACACCCGGTCCCCACTGTCGTTTGTCATGACCACTGTGACCAAACTCAGCCAAGCCAATGAACATGCTCAACTGCACCCTACTCTGGGGATCAGCCAACACTTACTACCATTGACCCAGATGACCTGACTCCTCCTCCTCTCCCTCTTCCTCTTCCTCTCCCTCCTCTTCTTTTTCTTTGTGTAGCCTTGGCTGTCCTGGAACTCCCTCTGGAGACCAGGCTGGCCTTGAACTCATTGAGACCCACGTGCCTCTGCCTCCCGAGTGTTGGGATCAAAGGCATGCGCCACCACTGCCTGGCTGCTCACGACATCTTATCTGTGAGTAGTTCAAGCGTATCCTTTGCTGTCCTGTTATCACGCTTGCTTCCTGGGGTCTGATGAATCCTCATGGCTTCAGTCCCTATCTGACTGAAGTAGCCTGACAGTTGTCACTCCAGCCTGGTCCCCTCACCCTTTAATTACAAGACATAAGTATGTAAGTGTTTACTGGACACCCACACTTCAGCATCTAATACGTACTTCAGACTAAGCCCCAGTCACCTAAACAGCTGCCTCTCTGGGGGTCCTGGTATTGCGTATTTTACTACCTGACCTGTCTTAGTGCTTAGTCAAAGTACCCTGCCCAAACGGTGACTTCCTCACTCACTCTCTCATATCCATCCCACGTGGGAAATACTGGTTCTACCTTCAGCAAAAATGAAGAATTCAATGGCAGTCAGCCTGCAATATCTATGGAGATCAGGTCTAGAGTCCCAAGGATACCAAAACTGGAGGATGCCCAAGTCCCTTGTGGGAAACTGGTGTCATATTGGCCAGTAACCCACGCAGAGCTTTCCAATTCTGTGTCTTTTCTCATTTTGCAGTGCTGAGGGGATCAAAGTGAGGACCTTGCGCATGCGAAGAAGGTGCTCTACCACTGAATTGATACTTTAATTTGATTTTTATTTATGTGTATATTTTTGTATCTCTATGTGACTATGTGTGTGTGTGTGTGTGTGTGTGGTGTCACAAGTGTGTAGGCCAGAAGAGTGCATCAGTTCCCCTAGAGCTGAAGTTACAGGTGGTTTTAGACACCTGATGTGGGTGCTGGGGACGGGACTCAGTTCCCTTGGAAGAGCAGCAAGTACTCTTAACCACTGAGTCGTCTCTCTAGGCCCTGAATTTATACTTTAAATATACGTTTTTATATATGTTATCTGAGAATTATTTGTATTTAATGTAAATGCTATGTAAATCACTGTTACGTTCTACTGTTTAAAAGGTAATTAATGGGCCAGGCAGTGGCGCACGCCTTTAATCCCAGCACTTGGGAGGCAGAGGCAGGCGGATCTCTGTGAGTTCAAGGCCAGCCTGGTCTACAAAGTGAGTTCCAGGGAAAGGCGCAAAACTACACAGAGAAATCCTGTCTCAAAAAACCCCCCCCCAAAAAAAAAAAAAAAAACCCAGGTAATTAATGGTAATGTCTCCAGTTTCCAGCCTGTGGTTGAGCCCACGGATATGTGATTCCCACTGTGCTTACCAGCATCGCTCCTGGTCCTGGGTACCCTGTCGTCCCCCCCGCCCCACATCCTTTCATTCTCAGCACAGCAGCCCCAGGGACTGTCAGGCTCTGTGGCTTCTCTCTCCACCCTGGGGAGACAGCTGCCTCAGCATGACAAGCCCCTCTCTGCTCTCCCTCCTTCTCTGTCCCCTTCACTGAGGCCTCCCTGTCCTCCCTGGCTGCCTTTCTATGCTGCTCATCAGCATCATGAACTTCCTGGGCCAGCACTGTCATATGCCGCTTCATTTTGGTCATTCAGGTGTTACCAAACTCCAGTCCCGAGCCCAATCCGGCCTGAGAACACTGCACTGACTGCTGCCTCCGGCCTGACTACACTGCACTGACCGCTGCCTCCGGCCTGACTACACTGCACTGACCGCTGCCTCTGGCCTGAGTACACTGCACTGACCGCTGTCTCCGGCCTGACTACACTGCACTGACCGCTGCCTCTGGCCTGACTACACTGCACTGACCGCTGTCTCCGGCCTGAGAACACTGCACTGACCGCTGCCTCTGGCCTGAGTACACTGCACTGACCGCTGTCTCTGGCCTGACTACACTGCACTGACCACTGTCTCCGGCCTGACTACACTGCACTGACCGCTGCCTCTGGCCTGACTACACTGCACTGACCGCTGCCTCCGGCCTGACTACACTGCACTGACCGCTGCCTCCGGCCTGAGTACACTGCACTGACCACTGTCTCCGGCCTGAGTACACTGCACTGACCACTGCCTCTGGCCTGAGTACACTGCACTGACCACTGCCTCTGGCCTGAGTACACTGCACTGACCACTGTCTCCGGCCTGAGTACACTGCACTGACCACTGCCTCTGGCCTGACTACACTGCACTGACCGCTGCCTCCGGCCTGAGTACACTGCACTGACCGCTGCCTCCGGCCTGAGTACACTGCACTGACCGCTGCCTCCGGCCTGAGTACACTGCACTGACCGCTGCCTCTGGCCTGAGTACCTGCACTGACCGCTGCCTCCGGCCTGAGAACCTGCACTTGACCGCTGCCTCCGGCCTGACTACACTGCACTGACCACTGCCTCTGGCCTGACTACACTGCACTGACCGCTGCCTCTGGCCTGACTACACTGCACTGACCGCTGCCTCTGGCCTGACTACACTGCCACTGACCACTGCCTCTGGCCTGACTACACTGCACTGACCGCTGCCTCTGGCCTGACTACACTGCACTGACCGCTGCCTCCGGCCTGAGTACACTGCACTGACCGCTGTCTCTGGCCTGAGTACACTGCCACTGACCGCTGCCTCCGGCCTGAGAACACTGCACTGACCGCTGCCTCCGGCCTGAGAACACTGCACTGACCGCTGTCTCTGGCCTGAGTACACTGCACTGACCGCTGCCTCCAGCCTGACTACACTGCACTGACTGTTGCCTCTGGGCCTGACTTACACTGCACTGACCACTGCCTCTGGCCTGACTACACTGCACTGACCGCTGCCTCTGGCCTGACTACACTGCACTGACCGCTGCCTCTGGCCTGACTACACTGCACTGACCGCTGCCTCTGGCCTGAGTACACTGCACTGACCGCTGCCTCTGGCCTGACTACACTGCACTGACCGCTGCCTCCGGCCTGAGTACACTGCACTGACCGCTGCCTCTGGCCTGAGTACACTGCACTGACCGCTGCCTCTGGCCTGAGTACACTGCACTGACCGCTGCCTCCGGCCTGAGAACACTGCACTGACCGCTGCCTCTGGCCTGAGTACACTGCACTGACCGCTGCCTCCAGCCTGACTACACTGCACTGACTGTTGCCTCTGGCCTGACTACACTGCACTGACCACTGCCTCTGGCCTGACTACACTGCACTGACCGCTGCCTCTGGCCTGACTACACTGCACTGACCGCTGCCTCTGGCCTGACTACACTGCACTGACCGCTGCCTCTGGCCTGAGTACACTGCACTGACCGCTGCCTCTGGCCTGAGTACACTGCACTGACTGCTGCCTCTGGCCTGAGTACACTGCACTGACCGCTGCCTCTGGCCTGAGTACACTGCACTGACCGCTGCCTCTGGCCTGAGTACGCCGCACTGACCGCTGCCTGCACTGGGTTCTTAGCTTGCTATGGTCCCCTCCCCTACTAGAAAACGAGCTCCGTGCAGACTAGGCCTTTCTGACCTGCGCATGGCCAACTCTCCAGCCCCAAGGACACACTTGTGGCTAGCTGAGTGAGTGACTGCCCAAAGCCACTCCAGGGAAGTACCCATTGCTCCCCTTTCTTCTCCAGGGACGGCAGCTTCTTCCTCCTGCAGCAGGCATGTTGTCTGCCTGTCTGAGGTGGCTGGCCGCTACTCCAACAGCCAACCTAGAAAGGACTCCCACACGGACAGAGGAGGACTGATCTTCTAAGCCTCCCACAATCGGGCTAACAGTGACTCTGCCAGGAAGGCTGTGGTGCTGCTAGGCCCACCGGCAAGCTTCAGGCTTGCCCAGACATGTCTGGGTCACTCCCACCTGGTGCTTCTCCATTTCCACTGGACTTGGGTGGATAGGAGCTGGCATGGGTGACAGTTCCTGTTACTGTCCATGTTTCTTCTACATACAGCACATGGCCTTCTGGGTCACAGAAAACCCAGGCCTGGTGGGAAGAGCAAGGCTGTCAATACTCCCCATTCCGCTCGTGCAGGGATCAATGGACACGTGGGCTGGGTCACTGCATGCAGGCAGGCTCAGAATGGGTGCCTTTCCACATACTGCATAGGCTGGTACCAAGCCAGGTCCCTGAGGCCAGCACTGACATTCTGTACCTAACTGGCTTTATCAACTCGAGCGAATTACTCAATCCTTGTTTACACTTAGTTCCTCGTCTCTTTTTTACAGTGGATATGTACATCCCTCAAAAAATAATGAAATGAATGGATTTATACGTTCATACATATCTGTGTAACAGCTACTCCAATCAAGCTAGAGAACATTAAAGAACTCATATACCCATCTCTTGTCCTTCCTTCTTATCCACCCTCCCCTCTCCCACCCCTTTGGTGTTTTTGAGACAGAGTTTCTCTGTGCAACAGCCCTAGCTGTCTGGAAACTTGCTTTGTAGACCAAGCTGGCCTGGAACTCACAGAGATCTGCCTGTCTCTGCCTCCCAAGTGCTGGGATTAAAAGGTGTGTGCCATCAAGCCCAGCTCCTTCTTATCCTTTTGAAGCATTCATTTCTCTGTTTTCCTTTGCTCCCTAACCCATCCATAAATGCTATCATTATCTCTGGGTTACCGTAGTTCATCTCACTATAAAGGGAACCCTAGTATGCCCCTTTTTGGTTGGCTTCTTCAGTTCCACAGTTTCATAATTTTAATATAAGCTATTGGGTGGGGCTGTGG
This sequence comes from Onychomys torridus, assembly GCF_903995425.1. Classification (NCBI taxonomy): domain Eukaryota; kingdom Metazoa; phylum Chordata; class Mammalia; order Rodentia; family Cricetidae; genus Onychomys; species Onychomys torridus. The sequence continues at coordinate 6,729,639 of NC_050451.1, read as the reverse complement.
TGGATTCCTTCACCCCACTGTAGAGCTTCCCACTGTAAGAATGAGTTAGTTTTTTACCCATAATGTTGCTAAGTGCTAGAGTTACTTTGGGACTACCATAAATTTGGGGCTGTGAAACCTTGCTGCATCCAAGTTTCTTGGAACTGTGCACATCTCTATATGGGATCTGTTTGCCAAGGGAAATGCTGAATCCTGTGTGCCACAGCAGTGATTTTACCAGATACCTCCAAGCAACTTCCCTGTTGTGGAGTGTTAGTTTAAGATGTGTTACCTTCTTTTATGCTGTGGAATATTTGGTTAATGATGCAAAGATGTGTTGCATTCTTTTATGTTGCATTTGTCTAACTCTGAGAAGCTGTATTACTTTACCTGTCTAAAACACCTGATTGGTCTACTAAAGAGCTAAATGTCTAATAGCGAGGAAGGAGAGACAACAGATGGAGCTGGCAAGCAGAGAGAATAAACAGAAGGAGACAAAGAGAAGAGGGAGGGGGAGCAAAAGGAGAAGGAGAGGAGAGGAGGACTCCAGAGGCCAGCCACCCAGCTACACAGCAAGCCACGGAGTGGGAAGCAAAGAAAGGTATATAGAAAGGTAAAAAGCCCAGAGGCAAAAGATAGATGGAATAACTTAAGAAAAGCTGGCAAGAAACAAGCCAAGCTAAGGCTGGACATTCATAAGAAAGACTCCATGTGATTTATTTGAGAGCTGGGTGGTGGGCCTCCCAAAGAGCTGGAGAGAAAAAAAACAACCAACTATAGATATATGCAAGACTTGGGTGACAAGTAGAGGTATCATGGGGCTTAATTCACATTTCTTTGGTGACCAATGAGCTTGAGCCCACTCACCATGTTCACAGACCATGAGAATTGCTTCTTTGCAAAGTGCCCATTCAAGCCAAGCCCATGTTTCTGTTGGCTCACCTTTGCCTTATTGGGTAGAGAATCATGATGGGTTCACGCGTTACAAACCTCTCCTTAACCCACTGCTTCCCTTTCCAGCTCTGAACTGATTTTTATAGAATGCATGGCCGTTGGTTTACTTGGTATAGGTCAGTTCTTTTCCTCTCTGTAAACTCCCTCTGATGCTCACCACCTCTTATGAGCCACAGCCAAAGCACATGATATCTGCTCCGGACTCTGCTCTGTTCCTTGGCTGCACTTTCAATGTCCTGGCACAAAAAGAGGTCCTTTAAAGCTACCAAGGTCGTCTCTGGGTGGCTCTGGTCTTCCCAGGCCACTGAATGGTCTGTGGGTCAACTCAGCTGTGATCATGAGATTGCCCCAGTGAGGCCCAGGAGAACAACTGTAACTTCTAACATTACATTTACTCTTCTACACAAGACTTAGTGAAGGTGATCAGGCAGGTCATAGAGAGTAACAATAGAGAAGAGCTGTCAGGTAGGTGGTGGGAGGCACAGGGCTTATCAGATCTGGATGCGGGCTTGGAACTCCCAAAGGCGAGGATCCATCCCTGCCTGGCGAATGTTACAGGAAAAGCAGATGTCCACACCATGGCTAGAACCAACCTGCTGGAAGGCTCTGGGTCTCCATGTTCTACAGGGGGTTGCGCCCTCCTTCCCCTCACCCCAACACAGTGACACTGTCGTGAACACTCTTGAGGATGACTTCATATGGACAACAACCTATTGTGTCTGGAGTCAGCGCCTTCTTTTCTCCCAGGACTAGACCTGGACAAAGCCCAGAAGCTCCCTTTAGAATCTGTCTGCAGCTAGCCACCCCCACCGTCTCTCCACCTCTGCTTGTTCCTCTCTGTCCCAGCCTGCTACAGCAACTCTTGTCTTTGTGGTCCTCTCCTTACTGGAGGACTAAAAGGCTTCAGTCTAAGTCCAGTCCCATCTATCTCCTGCTTACCAGTGTCCAGGAGCCCTGTGGCATTCCCAATGACGTCTAAACACTGCCCTCCACGGCCCCACTGCCCAGCCACCTCTCTCACCTTCCCCCCCAATGTCCTCATCTCCTCTTCCCAGTCCCTTTGTTCCCTTGCATCTCTCACTCATGAACACCTCAGATATGTGTACTTGTCTGTCTTGTCTATAGACTATGGCACACAGCAAGGCGTGGGAGTCAGGGACAACACCTGCTCTGCTCACCACTGAGTTCCCAGGTCACTGAATGCTTTGCATGAACAAGCAAGCAAACAGCAGATTAAGAACAGGAAGTGGGCACAGGGGTCAGGGTTGGGTTCCAGTGTCACAGGTGGGCCTAGGAAAAGGGAATGGTGAAGACTGAGGAGTTGGATATGAACACTGGGTAGTGTGTGGCCCACCTGCACTGTGTATGAAGGCCACTCAGCGTTCAGCAGGGTATCTAGATGCAAGGAGACCAACATGTAAAGGCTACATGCTCATGTCCTCTACGAGGGGGCTAAGTACTAGGCTGGAGGCATAACTTCAAGGACAGTGTAGCAGAAGGATCAGGCTGCCATCAGACATGCAAGATGCAGTAGCCAGCAAGTCCCAAGTGAGAGAGAACTTGGGGACTTGGGGCAAGAGGCCAAGATTACCTGTAGACAGGGGTTCTACAGGGTGGGCATGCGAGTTACGGGAAGTACCTCCGCCCAGTGGGGCCCAGATGACACGGCGGATGGCCTGCACCCAGTCCTCCATGTCACGCTGGGAGCTGGCCATGAGCAGGAGCGCCTCAGGGTTGGCCGGCACCTTCTCCCGCTCCCCGGCACCACCTGCAAGACAGAAAGACAAGGCTTACTGCAGGGTCCCCATGTAGGACAGCCGGTCCCCTCTGGACATCTGTGAGCCCAGCTCTAGCTTCCAGTATGCACCCAATCTCTTTCCACACCCCACAGGCTTTTCCATGGGGGTCCTTTCTGGGTTTTCCTTTTTCTCCCTCGCTCTCAATTCTGTTTGTTTGCATTTGTTCATTTGAGTCCATATCAAAACAGAAATTGTATAACAGGACACTACTGGGGGAATGCCTATTTTAGGGCCACTCAGAGGGATGAGAGCTGGGCTCCTTAGAGCTAACTCCCCCTCAGCAACTCTACTGGCTCCCAGGTTGCCCTCTGCAAGTGAGCTCGTCACTCTGATGTTCTAAAAACCACTTATGCTGAGCTCTCTAGACAATTTACAAGATTTTTCAAGGATGGTTTCCTCACCCCCAAACATTGCTCCTTGTGTAGGATCCCATCCAGGACAATGTGCTGGGAATGAGAGGGAAGAGCAGAAGGTAGGCAAGGATCCTTGGTAGGCCCGGACTGTTCCTTGTGGGACTATGGCCCAGGGAAGGAGCCCAGATGGCAGCAGATGCTTCCTGAGCACTGGAAAGTTCCAGAACAATTCTGCTGGGCACACAACCACCCTCTGCCCATCTTCCCAAGGACTGAAAGCAGTGCTGTTATCAAGTCTACTTTGAGGGGTCAGGGTCTCTCACTACTTTACCCCTGAGCTATCTACACCTTAGGCCACCCTTCCTAGTTTATAGACAAGGAAACTGAGGCACAGCCTAATTAAGTAACTTGCCTGCACTCATATAGTTCCTAAGAGTTAGAAACACGCATTCCAGGTCCTGGCACTTGGCCACCAACCCATGCTTCTCACCACCTTCTCGAGTCCGTCAGCACATTAGGGTCACAGCAAGCAGCCCAGAGCTGAAGAAGGTCTCAGCAGACAACTGTGAGAGCTCTGCCCATGGAGGGCGTGCACCTTGCTGAGGGTGCTATGAGCGTGGAGGCTGGGACATCAGGCCAGTGGGCAGAAGGACCCCAAAGCTCAGGACGGTATTGAGCAAGATACTCCCAGGAACAGGCAGGCAATCCTTGTTCGCTGGGTGGCCAGGCATCAGAGGCACTGAGGTGGAGAGCAAGGAACTGGGGCCCATATGTGCTTCTGTGCCTATGGTCTTACACATGGTACTGACACTGGAGCGGCCAGCTCAGAGCAGCTTGGCCTCAGGGGTAGAGGACAGTCACCATGTGGGTCACACAGACTGTGGGATCCTAGGTGGGGAGAACCTGATGCTACCAGAAGCTTTCTGTGTGACCTCAGAGCAGCGCAGCACAGCCCAGAAGAAAGGGACCTAGAAATCCACAGATCCAGGAATTGGCCAGCACTTCGTTTTTTTTTTTTATACCCAATCGTGAATTTCTGTTTTTAAAATTATTTTTTCCTAAAGGTCACCAATGCAATATGTTTCCCATTCTACAAAATGTGCATCTGCCCATCTCAGAAGTGGGCAGACATTCTTGTGCAGAGCTCTATCCCTCCCTGGCCAGGGGCCTATCCCAGGGTGCCATGAGTCTGCATGTTATAGTTTTTAACAAAGATGGACACTCTTTTTGTTTTAAAATGCTCCTTGGGACATCTGTTGAAATGAACCTATGGATTTATTAGTGTGTTAATATAGCAGACTTGTGGATTTTCAAATACTAAACCAGCCTTATACTCCTGGAACATCTTCTCCTTGCTAATCGTGTATCAACCTGTTTGTATACAGTTGGACAAAATTTTATCCATAAGTTTCCTTATCTCTTCACAAGGGGTGTTGGTCTGTGTGTTTTTGTTGTTGTTTTGCTTTGTTTTTTCTTTCCTATAATATTGTCTTAGTCAGGGTTCTTATTACTGTGACAAAACACCATGACCAAAAAACAGGTTGGAGAGGAACAGGTTTATTTGGCTGACACTTCCACATTGCTGCCCATCACTGAAGGAAGTCAGGACAGGAACTCAAACAAGGCAGGAACTTGGAGGCAGGAGCTGATGCAGAAGCCATGGAGGAGTGCTGCTTTCTGGCTTGCATCCCCTGGCTTGCTCAGTCTGCTTTCTTATAGAACCCAGAACCACCTGTCCAGGGATGGCACCACCCACCATGGGCTGGGCCCTCCCCCGCTGACCACTAGTTGAGAAAATGCCTTACTGCTGAATCTCATGGAGGCATTTCCTCAACTGAGGCTCCTTCCTCTCTGATGACTCTAGCTTGAGTCAAGCTAACACACAAAACCAGCCAGCCTAGATTTCTTTGTCCAGCTTTAGTTTCAGGGATACACAGGCCTCACAGGATTGTTAAGTCTCTCCTTTTTAATTTCTTGCAGGGAGACTTTGTGTAGAATTTCTATTACTTATTCCTTAGTGTTTGGTAGACTTCAGCAGTGCAGTCACATGTTCCTGGACTTTCTTTGTAGGGAGGGGGTTTAAAATTCACTTCAAGAGCCAGGTAGTGGTGATACATGCTTTTAATCCCAGCAGAGGCAGGCGGCTTTCTGATTTCAAGGCCAGCCTGGTCTACAAAGCAAGTTCCAGCCCAGCCAGGGCTACACAGAGAAACCTTGTCTCAAAAAACAAAAACAAAAACACCAAAATAAATAAATAAAAACACCCCCCCCCAAAAAAAATCACTTTAATACATACATATTTTTCTTCTATACAAAACTGTGGTCGCTTGTGTCTTATAGAGAATTTGTTTCATCTATGTTACTAAAAGAGCCAGCATAAGGTTGTTTATCACTGTCCATTGTCCTTTTAGAGCCTGAAGGGTCCCTTCTCACTGGCCTTGAGAGGTTGGTCATCTGTGTCCCCTTCTTCCAGGTCAGTATTGCCAGACTCAAGCTCCCTTACTGACCTCAAACGGCCTCTGGTTGAACTGACTTTGGCTAATGTTTTGTTGGTTAGTCAACTTTATTTCAAGGTTAGGTGGTAAACATCTTAGGTCTGTAGGCCAGATGGTGTCTGCCACAGCTTCTCCACTCTGCCACACTGGGCAAAGCACTGAACCAGCAGGCCAGGATGGGAACGAGGAGGCCTGGGCACGCTGCGAGAACTGATTATGGAACAGGCCAGCCGGGCTGCACGCCGCTGTGCCGTGCCCTGTCTCTCTGCCTTCCCTGTTTGCTTTCCTCTGCTTGCTCCAGTTTGTTTGCTTCTCATTTCATACTGTGTCTGGTGCTGTTGTCGCTCCAAACTCTGCTTGAGAGCTAGCCCCCAGTTTGGGGTACACTTCCTCTTTAATTCAGTTCAAAACACTCCCCACTTCTCTTTTTAGAAATGGGTAAGTTCCAAATCTGGGGTTAAGATTTCTCAGAACCATTTCTGTTACTGATTTCTTACTTAATTCCATTGCAGAAAGAGAACATGTGTATATGATTTGAGTCATTTTTCATTTCTTAAAATTTGATTTTGGCTCAGACCATAGTTTCTCTTGGTAGTTATGCTGTGAACCAATAAAAACGGTCTTGCTGGGTGTGGTATAGGGTGAGGTTCTACTAAAACCAGCCAGATCTCTTTGGGCAGTCTGTTCAGATCTCTGATCCCTGCCCTGGCTTTCTGTTCACTTGCTCTATGGATTATTGGGATGAGCTATTAAAATCCTCTACTGCAATCCTGTTTTTGTCTATTTCTCTCGAGATTCTATCAGTTTTTGTTCCATATGAAGGACTGTAAATATTTAGAGCTATAGGCTACAGCTTCCTCGCCCCACTCACTAATAGTCTCTGCTTGGGAATCACTGATTTTTGGTCTCCCAGTTTCCTTGTGACTTCTGTCAATGTGGCAAGACCTTTGCCCATTTTAAAACATTTGTTTGGAATTTCCACATGCATTTCTTGTCAGACAAATGACTGGGGCTTGCCTTTTCTTAGTCTCACCCAAGAAGATTTCTTTATGAGTGTTGGCATGCTTGAGTGTAAGTCCCCCTTCGGTTTAATGGTGGACTTATTGTCCCTTTACCCTCCTTTTTACACTTCCTTTCTTTGGGGATCCTTGTGACAGTGTCTCGTTACATAGTTCTTCTTGGTTTTCCTGTCTCTACCTCCTAAGTTCTGGGATTACATGTGTGTCACTTCATCCAGCTGTCTTATTATTTTAAAAGTTGTTTTATAGTGGTCTGTGTGTGTGTGTGTGTGTGTGTGTGTGTGTGTGTGTGAGAGAGAGAGAGAGAGAGAGAGAGAGAGAGAGTGCATGTAAACATGAATACAGATGCCCTTAGAGTCCAGAAGAAGGTGTTGGATTCCACGGAGCTGAAGTTAGTGCAGTTTGAGAGTGGTCCAATTTAGAGCTGGTATCCAAACTTGGGTCTTGAGGGACACCTCTCCAGCCTCTATTTTACTATTTTTATGATTCCATTCGATCTCTTACATTGCTGGTTAGCAAAGCCCTCTCTCCCCTTCTCCCACCACACAGCAGTGAGCACTTTAAAGACTCCAGTAGACATCTTTAATTACCTCTGAGAGATATTACAACTCTTGCAGGCATGTGCCCACAGGTACGTCCAAGGAGAGCTATGGATGTGAATCAATATATTTGCAGATGACAGCTTCACATCACAGTGGCAAAGGTTGGACATGCCTGTGGGACCTCTCAGGAGTTATTTCCATCACTGTCATTCCTGGCTGTCTGGCTACACCTGTCTTACAATTTGCTGTTCAAGGACACTACATATTCCACAGTATATAGCACTGTCTCTACTTAACAAGTCTGCATCTTTTGGAAAGATTTAAGTTGTAAGGGAAGGACCTATGTCTGTTCACTCATCTCTCCACAGAATCCATGCATGGCATTGTGTCACCTCTGCCTGCCACCTTTCTGCTGGATTTCCTATGCAGCTATCAGTGACTAACCCTCAATCTTCGGACAGTGGGAAGGGGGTCATGGTCTTTGAAAGGCCCTCTCGGGGGTGACAGATCAGGTTGACTGGCTCCCTCTGCCTGTTTTCTGGAAGTTGCTGCTCAGCCCATTCACCTACCCTGTGTGCTCCAGCTCGCCATACCCTTGTTTTCTATGTCTGCTACACTGGCTTCGAGCCTTTCACTGAGACATGCCTCTCTGCGGGTTCCCCCATTCCTTGTGAATGGGGCTATCGAAGCGCTTAGACTTGTGAGTTTGTAGTATTCATAAAGCCCAGGTCCCTTTGGTCTTTAGTGACGCAAATAAACATGTCCATCCTTTCCTCTGCCCCTTGGTGACTCCAATTACCTGTGCACTAGACATCATGAAGGTTCTTTCACAACTCATTGATGAGATGTTTGTGCTAAGAACTTTTTTTCTCGATAGACTTCCTTTTGGGTAGTGTTACAGCAGAATAATGCCCCCTCTCTAAGGCACTTCTATCCTAGTCTCTGCAACCCATGCATAGGTTAGGCTATATCACAGAATATATTATATAATATATAGAATTGTCAGTGGAATCAAAATTGCTAACTGGCCCAGTGCAGTCATAGCAGGCTTCCAAAGTAAAGGAGAAACCAGATACAAAATGGGTACAGAGGACCAAAAAGGACACACTCAAAAAGACCTGATCAATCACCATGGCTTCGAAGATACAGGAAGGTCAGGAGCTGAGGAACCTGGGCAGCATCTAGGAGAGGGTGAGAAGCTGGCCTCTCCCCTACAACCTTCCTGAGGTGCTCAATCCTGTGACCCCTTGACTTAAACCAGACCCGTAACTTCCAGAACCGCGGACACCACACAAATAGAGCTGTTACTTCAGCCACTGATTCTGTGGGGACTTGTCACAGCCAGTAGAAAATGACAAGAGAGGCAGGCATGGTGGCGCACACCTGTAATCCCAGCATTCCGGAGGCTGAGGCAGGAGGTTCACAGGTGTGAAGCTGGTCTGGGCTACAAATGTTCAGGCTAGTGAGAGCCTGTCCCCCCAGACAAACAAAACCCCCCAAATAAGAGCAAGCACACGTAGTTTTACCGCTTCGAGCTCACCAACCTTTCGCCTTCCGTGTTGATCCCATGTGAGCTACTTTTTCAGTTCACACACTGAAGGCTTGCTCTCTGGAAATATGACCTGGGCTTTCAACATCGTTATGGTTTTGTGTATCTCTCACGTCTCAACTGAGCCCTTAGGACACACTGAATTTTAATTACGTGTCATTTCTGCTGCCGTCGGCTGTCTGACTTGTCCTCTCACGCTGGCCTTTATTTTCCTGCCTGTCACACCCCTGATGTTTTTGAGTGGGTACCAGGCATCATGGTTTTTCAAAGGTTGCCTGCTGGAGCCTTTATATTCCTATAAATACTCCCGAATCTTTCTCTGAGATGAAGTTAGGTTCATGGCCGAAGTTTCCTGGGTGGAACTCGAGGGCTCAGGGCAGAGCCCGGGGTCCCCTGTGGAGGGAAAAGCCCTCTGTGTGTCCCACCCAGTGCCCCATGTCTGCATGGCTTTCCCGTCCTGTGTGAGGGTGGACACGGCCACCTCAAATCCTTCTCTCCCCAGTCTTGGATGGTTTCCTCAGATGCATGTGGTGACAGGTCTACAGTGAGCCTTCCGTGGATGCTTTGTCTCCCTGCACCCTTTCATTTTCTCACACTCTACCCTGCAAGCTCTCATGCTTTGATCTCCCAGGCCCCCAAGCTGTGCTGTCTGTACCTGCAGAGGCCAGTGGCTTCCATCTGTGGGTCCCTTTCCTATATCACAGCCTGGAAACTTCCTGAAGGCGGACAACTACAGCATATGCAGGGCTCACTCTGTTCTCAACTCCCGGTGCAGAGGCCCTTCATTAGCTAATGCCGGACATATTGACAACACAGCTTCAAATGGACATGTGTTGGGGCAAAGTTGTTTCCACAAAGTTGGTCTCTCTAGCTTCACACTGTTCAGAAGTGACAGTCACATCCCTGTGTGTCTAAGGGACCCGTTACGTGTGACACACGTAGGAGGTATTGACATTCCCAGTCACACACAGTCCTCATGGACACCACAGGAAGAAATATTACTAAGAGTGTTTCACACACGCAGAAGCCAGGGCTCACGGAGAAGTTAGATACCGGACACATGAATGAACAAGGAGAGTGCCAAATGCAACCACAGGTTCACTCACCTGTGTGGTTTTTTCTTCTCAGTACAAAACCTTTGTAGTAATGGAGTCAAGGGCAAAGAAGATCGAATGGTTGTCGAAACAAATGTTAGGGTCTTTCAGAGCACCCAACTGTTCATGCCTACCTGTCCTCTGTACTTGGGAAAGATGAGCACTAGATTTAAAGAAAAAAAAATGTGGCACCGAGTATTTCAGGAATAAATGCATCCTGGAAGATGACAGTCTACGGTTGTTGTTCTTGCTCCTCCCCTCTTATTTCTAAACATTTTTATTACATTTTAAAAATCCTTGTTTTCTTTTATTCTATGAGTGTTTTGCTTGCATGTATGTATGTGCCCTGTGTGCCTGCAGTGTCCAGGGGCCAGCAGAGGGTGCCTGATCCCCTGGATTTGGAATTATCATGGTCACTGTCCGGGGTAGTTTGAAGTCAACTTGACATAAGCTATAGTCATCTAGAAAGAGGAACTTCAATTGAGAACATGCCTCCATCTAGATTACCTGTAGGGCATTTTCTTGAGAAATGGTTGATATGGGAGGGCTCATGATAGTGGGGTGTGCCAACCCCTAGACACACACACACACACACACACACACACACACACAACAACAACAACAACAACAACAACAACAACAACAAAACAGGCTAAGCAAGCCATGAGCAGAAAGCCAGTAAACTGTGTTCCCCTATGGCCTCTGCTTCAATTCCTGCCTCTAGGTTTCTGCTTTGAGTTCCTGTCCTGACTTCCCTCAGTGATGGATTATGATCATGACGTGTGTGAGCCAATAAATAAACCCTTTCCTCCTCAAGTTGCTTCTTGTCATGGTGTTTTATCACAACAACAGTAACACTAAGACAATTGTAAACCGCCATGTGGGTGTTGGGAATGGAACCTGGGTCCTCCACAAGAACAGCAAATGCTCTCAAACACTGAGCCATCTTTCAAGCCCCTTTATTATGTTATTATATTATTACTTATTTGTATGTGCATGTGTGTGTATATATTCACACATGCACAAATATGCTCATGTGGGGTCAAAGGACAACTTGTGAGATTCAGTTCTCCCACCATGTGGGTTCTGGGGATTGAACTCAGGCTATCAGACTTGGGTGCAAATTCTCGTCCCCCTGAGCCATCTGACAGCTGAGTCATCCCCCTGCCCTCCTCTTCTTTTTAAACCAATCTGTATGGTCACTAAGCTGCCCCTCTCTACCATGCATTAACCCTCAGCTCTACTGTGTGGAGCACATGGACTTAATCCCCAAAGCATCCAAGTCCCAAACCTTTGGGGTGGAGAAAGCCAAGGTGCCTATCTTCTTCAGAGGATGAGATGGAGTATCAGCTTGGTTTAGTACCTAGCTAGCAAACCCACATGTCCACTTTTATTGCCACACTCAGATAAATACAAGGAGAGCAGAGTCAGTCCCAACACTAATGGCATTTGGGGTCGGATGGTTCTTTCAGGGGAGGGAGTCTGTTTTGTGCCTAATAAGTAGGATGTTTAAAGTGAACCTCTACCCACTAGACTAGCAGCAGCCTTTCCTGCTCTGTTAAGCTGTGACAACAAACACCTCCACATATTGCCAGATGCTCCTTGGGGGGCAAAATCGCTTTGTGTTGGAAACCATTGATAGAGATCCATCAGATCAATAGTGTCTGTGGGTCTGACTGTTAATTCCATTGCCATGTGATACTGCACAGGCATAATGTGGCATGTCCATAAGAGACCCCCACTGTTCTATCCAACCTGGATCCATTTAGTGTCAGGCAGCCAAGGTAGAGAGCTGGGGGGTGGGGGTGGGACCTTCTCTCCTTGCCCTTACATACACTCATGTTCTCCTTGGAGGGGGCTCACTGGCCTCACACAAGGCTTTCAATGTCGGCTATATGTTAATGACTTCCAAACTTACCACCATCCCGCCCTCCAGACCTGAACCAATCATCTCTGGATGTGGCTTAGCCATCCTCTTGGCTGAGGGCAGTTCCAACTTTCAGTTAGTTACTCAGGGTGAAAACAGACACACCCACCTTTCTAGTCTCACATCTCCTCTCTTGCCAGCAAATCCTACCTATTTGCTCATCTTTGAAAATACATTCAGAACTGATCACTTTTCACTATCTACCTGGTTGAGATCACAATCATCTCTCAACTGGAGGACTGGCATTGTGTCCAGGCATCTCTCTCTGACTCCTTCAATCTGTTCCCAACGCAGAAGCCACAGGGAGCCGGCTAAGACTGAAAGCAGCCCGAGCGACACCTTGCTCGGTCCTCCCAGGAGCAGCCATGCCACCCACGGCTTTGCTACCACCATCAGGGCCTGCTTCCCCACTCCTGCCCTTTTGCCCCTGGCTGCTTCCTCTTTGCATGTGGCATGGCTTGCATCTGCTCATTTCCTGCCCAGTGCCCAGAAGGCTTCCAGTCACTGGCCTGGTTTGGCCCTCACTTCATTCATGTCTCTCTTTGAATGGCATCTTCTGGAATCTTTCCTGACCTCACATCTCCAACCACACCCACGCTCCTAGCCAGCCGTCACTGCGCCATAGCATCCAGTACATTTAAGCACACAGAATATGTTGACACGAGAAACTTATGCTGTTCATCAGCCCACCTTTACTTTGTCTGCATCTTGTATTATTTAAGCATTGGGGAGAGCCTGGCATAGAGAGGGAACACACAGAAGACAAAAGACAAAAGTAGACGAGATAAGGTGACTGAAATGCTCACAGTACCCACCGCAGGCAGACAGGCAACCTGCTGATAAGTGAGTGGCCAGCTGTGGGCAGTGACCCAGCTGTGGCACCTACACAGAATCCCCAGCCTTAGCTGCCCATCCTGCCAGTCTGTACCAGGCTGAACTTGCTGTGGGTCTTCCCTCCCTCATTTCTCTTTCCTGGCTCAGAGGCAGCAAACATCACTTGCCCTGCAAAGGTACGTCTCCAGGTTCCCAGGCTGCTATGCTCACAGCCTGCCTAGGATTCTGGTTGTTCACTTACCCCTGGACAGGCGCCTGTTCTTCTTCAGATACTTGGTGGGGCAGAAAGGCATAGTGAGGTGAGTGAAGGGCCAGTGAGAAAAGGATGCCCGGGCACAGCTGAACCTGGGACGGCAGCAGGCACACACACATGCAGCAGCAGCAGCAGCAGCAGCAGCAGAGCTGGAGCGGAGCTGGCAGGGAAGCCGGCCCCTTCTGTCTAGCTGCAGAGCGGTGTAAGCTGTGGGAACTAAGCTAGGGTCTTTTGTCTCTCATGAGCAACTTCTGCATTTGCAGGACCCGAAAGCTGGGAATGTCCAGGGTGGGGATCCCCGTGGGCCCTTTCCAGAGTACACAAGCTGCTGGGGTGAGATGGAGGGAGCCACTGTGGAAATCACAAAGCAGGCCAGTCTGCATTTGGATCTCTGTCCTGCATTCTAGCCCTGAGCTTATTAAGTTCCTGACTTTGGTCAGCTGTAGGGCCAACATCCATCACCGTTGTGCCAGCAGGGGAATGTGGGCTAGGAACAGGGCTCCGAGCTGAGGGCTGCTGTCCCCGGCAGTTTTTGCTGAGAATGGGGTGGAAGTTGGACATGCGCAGAACTTACTGCACAGCCAGGTGGGAGCTACTGACTTCATAGCTCCGTTCCCTTTTAGGTTTTTGTTTGTTTGTTGTTTTCTTTTGGTTTGGTTTCTCTTAGTTTTTTGAGAAAGAGTCTCTTTATGTCATTTATCTAGACTGGCCTTGAACTCACTAAGTTGTCCAGGCTGGCTTCAAACTTGCCATCCTCCCACCTAAGCCTCCCACCTCAGGCTGTTTCTTTCTCTTTGTAAGCAAAATGTGGCCAATGACTGGGCCGACCTCTTGGAGTTCAGGTGAAGACTCTAAACAATGCTTACAAGATGTTCTCCTTCCCTCTGAGGTGGACATCCTGCCCCTTTGTCACAAACCAGAAAGCCACAGGGGCAGGAAAGCTCCACCTCTGGGAAGGGCAGAGCCAGGACTCGAACTTAACTGGATTCTTCCCAAGAAAGAAGTCACCGCACTGGTGATGTTTCCTGCGTCCCTGGGACAAAGGAAGCGGGAGACGGCTGACTGGTCCAGCCTTGCCTGCCTCCCACCAGCATCGTTCTCCCAGGACCTGGGTCAGGACCTGTGTCAGGGTTATCAGTGCTGTGTGAAGCACCATGACCAAAAGCAAGTTGGGGAGGGAAGGGTTTCTTCTGCTTCCACATCACTGTTCATCACTGAAGGAAGTCAGGACAGGAACTCAAGCAGGGCAGGAACCTGGAGGCAGGAGCTGATGCAGAGCCCACGGAGGGTGCTGCTTACCTGGCTTGCTCAGCCTGCTTGCTCATAGAACCCAGGACCTACCAGCCCAGGGATGGCCCCACCCACAATGGGCTGGGCCCTCCCCCCATCAATCACTAGTTAAGAAAATGCCCTAGAGGCTTGCCTGCAGCTCCATCTTACAGAAGACTCTTCGTAACTGAGGTTCTCTCCTCTCAGGTAACTTTAGCTTGGGTCAAGTTGGCAGAACCAGCTCTGGAGGGGTGTGGCCCTCTGACACTTCTCCACCAGCCTGTTTACTCATCAACCATTCTGCCTTCCTCTCTTGCCCCTCAGAGCTTCCCTTCAGGACAGCCTCTTGTTCAAGAGTTGCCCTCCTGCAAACTACAACATTTCCTTTCTACAGTTACTCCATTGGAAAATGGCTTACAGCTTTGTACATGTGGTTATTGCAAGTCTGCCAAAGGACTGTCCATCTTCTGAAAGCAGACATAGCCCTACTCTCCCTGGTTGAGTGAGTAAACCAGTGGGTTCTCCCCACCTGAGGGGATCTGGCCCCATGACCCTCCATGGACACCGGACTGAGAAGCCTCAAGCTCCCCTTATGAAATGACCCAGCATTTGCATACGGCTTGCACAATCCTCTCTAGACTATGGCAGTACCAAATCCATGGCAATACTGAAAGCAGCTGATATTTAGGGATGGCTGTGGTGATCTATTGTGTCCCCAATACATTGTGCACCCTAATAAAACTTATCTGAGGGTCAGAGAACAGAACAGCTACTAGATTAGACAGAAAGGCCAGAAAATTAAAGGCACACATGCCTTTAATCCTACCACTTGGGAGGCAGAGATCTGTCTGTGAGTTCAAGGCCACACTGGAAACAGACAGGCATGGTGACACACACCTTTAATCCCAGCACTTGAGATCTCACTTCTTGCTTGGGAAGGACACACACGCCTTTAATCCTGGGAAGTGATGGCAGGAAGCAGAAAGGTATATAAGGCATGAGGGCCAGGAACTAGAGGCTTGTTAAGTTTTTAAGCTTTTAGCAGCAGTTCAGCTGAGATCCATTCCAGTGAGGACCCAGAAGCTTTTAGGAAGATTAATGGAAACAGCATCCAATGAGAAGATGTTGAGGTGAGGTTAGCTGTGGCTTGTTCTGCTTCTCTGATCTTTCAGAACTCACCCCAATAGCTGGCACCCCCTTTTTTTTAAATTAATAAAAACCTTTTAAAATTCGTGTTACAGATGGCTGTCCATGTTCTAATCAGCATCCATCTTTCCCAGGAATATTTTCAACCTATAGTTGTTTGAACCCAGAGGTAGGGAACCTGCAGACTCAGATGTATTGCTCAACTACATCAAGTACATACATCCAAATAACCCAGGGTGGTGAAGAGGCTCAAGGGGCATGGGATGGTCCACAGAGTGAGAGGCAGGCCGCCACCCGCCTAAGAGGGTGACTTGCTGCCAGGGTACAGTAAGCCTGCTTACTTCTGCAAGGACAGCAGGACATGGGGGTTTAGGGGGGCTTCAGGACAGGAGGGAGAGGCCCAGGAGCAAGGGAGGAGAGATATCTCTCCAGAGACTGTCAGGGGTCCCCATGTGTTAATCAAGACATTCTCTTCCTTGTGAAAGGCCCTAGCTGGTATGCTTGGCCTGGGGAAGCTGGGCGGGCCATGCTCTTGCAAAGGCCATTGAGCTCCCAGGAGCCTCCCTACCCACCAACAAGGCAATCTCATTCCTTCAGGTATCTCCCTGGGGATTTCCTTAGGGCTGAGGGGACATTTGCCTGGGCAAGAAATCTGCAAGTGGCCTTGCCCTGGGTGGTCCCCTTGAGAGAGAGGCCGTGACCTTTCTCCTCGGGTAATTACAGAAGTGGTAGAGGGACCTGGCTCAGTGGAAGTCTCTGAAATATAAGTCACACCTTCCCTACCCAGTGGGGGCTCCTGACATAGCCTGGTCCCTAATCCTGACTTCAGCATAGATCCTGATTGAACTGAGACCACCTTTACAGCCCCAGTCTCAACTCCCCCATATCACCCCATGTCTGCCTGTGTCTGAGGTATTCCACAGACTTCTAGACTTGGCTCAGTTCAAGACCTTCCTCTGACATACAGGTCCACTTCCATCTGCTCACCTAGTCAACTCCTGCTCATTCAAGACCCAGATCAAGTAGCTCCCCTTCTCCTTCAGCTTCCTTTAAATTTCCTCTGCACCCACCCCATCCCCACCCCTTTTTAAAAGACTTTATTATCCATTCATTCATTCATTTTGCTTTGATTTTCTGTGGATGTTTTGCTTACCTGAATGTCTGTGTGCCAGCTGCATGGTGCATGCAGTACCTGTGGAGGCCAGAAGAGGGCATCAGAGACCCCTGGCACTGGCGTTAGAATTGTGAGACACCATGAAGGTGCTGGGACTCAAATCCAGACCCTCTGGAAGAGCAGAGCCAGCCCTCCTGCCCTTCCTTTTTCCTTCTGCTTGTAGTTACTGGAGTGCTAGTGTATGACAGACATTGTGTCGTGTGCTAGGGACAGAAGCTGATGTCAGCCTCAGAGAGAGTAACCAGGCCCCTAAGGGCTGCGGCTGCCATGGCAACCACACCACCAAGCTACCAACCTGCTCATGCAGCATTCCCTGCTCAGACACTCTACAAGCACGCTGCCATTATCCCCAGTGTGAGTGAGTTTCCCAGGCCCAGCGGGCAGGCAAGCTCTGAGTCCCTCTTCAGGCGTAAGCTGCCACAGGTCCTCTCGGATGCCTTGGGTTTCTGGGATCGGATTGGACAGTTATAATCCTCTGGACAATTGATAATGCCAGGAAGGCATTAAAGAACTCACAACCACTTTCTATTGCAACCGAGAAAGACACCCCCACCCCCATCATTCACCTTGATCTGAGGTCCCCATGTCACAGCTGAGCAAGTCCCCATGTGGAGGCTGTCCCAAGGAGGCCTGCAGAAGGAGAGGCCACAGAGGGGCTGGCTGGTCACTGCTGTGGTGTCCTAAGCACACTGCCCTGCCAGCAATGGGACAGTCATCTACCACCAACGGGGTCCTCTCCTCTCTGAAGAGCTGGCCCACTCAGAAATGCCAGGGTTAGAGCTCAGGGCGGTCTGCAGGGCATGCCTGATGCACACAGTAAGTGAGGGCCCCCTCTCACAGGACTGAGGAAAGGGGTACACAGAGTCCGGGGGAGGGGGGACCTGGGAACACTGCTTCTCAAATGGAGGAGGTCCAGAACCACCACCATCAGGAAAGGGGCCCTAAGCTTGGCTGAAGTGGTTACATCCTCACCTATAGCCAGGTGCCTCTCCTCGGTCATCTAAGGAACACGCACACACAGTTCCCTCTCTCACTTCTTTTGTTCCCTTCTTGCTCTCTTGTCTGTTCTGTCTGTCTGTCTGTCTGTCTATATGAACCCACTCTCCGAGAGGGCCTTTCACTCCTTAGCTCTCCCCCTCTCCCAATAGACCCGTGCACTAACTCCGTTGCGCGTGGGGTGTTCTCTCAGTGGCACACCTCGGCAGGGCCGCCACAGGTACCCACTTCGCTGCATTTCCCCTTCCAGGGGCAACATAGCGGTCGCCTTTCTTGGACAGGTCTGGTGAGGCAGGGAGATCTGACAGGAATACTTCAGATCCTCTGAACTGAGAGTGGGTGAGGAGGGGGCTGGGGGCTGGGAGGTGGGGAGGACATTCTGCAGGTACCCAGGGTAGAAGGCCAGGGTGGTGGCTTTCTTGATTAGATCACAGAACCTGCCCAGGAACTAGGGGTAGGAAAGGTCTGGATGGTGATGGGGAAGCAGCCTGGGCAGAGTGGAGCCGAGAGAGTCAGAGGGTCCTGTCAGCGAGAAAAGGGGTCCCAAGCCTCGCTGTGCCCTGTGTAATTTGTCTCTAGAAACGTCATGTGAGAGTAAATAAAAACCACTCTAATTGTAGCATCAACACTTAAAAATTCTTTACCCTTCATTGACCCCAACAATGGGCACAGGCCAGGCAGCTTAATAGCCATTGTCCCAAATCTAACCCTACCCACGAGCCTGCTGGGGACTCCTGAGTCCTTCCACAGCAGTCTGGCCTCAGGTTCTGATGCTGGAACCTCATCACCCTAAGGAACCGAAGCCAGAGCCTGAGGTATCGGGTACCACCCGTGTCTGCTCAGTTTTGTCCCTGCGGCTGATGTATGCCTTCATGGCACTATTTGAGTCCCATTGTCCAGATAGATGGTAGATGGACCTTATCCTAGACCTGGGGATGCAAAAAAAAAAAAAAAAAAAGACAAGATCCCATGTGGAGTCCTCAGCAAGCCATCAATGGTAAACAAGCCGGCTGCAGACAGAGAAATTGCTTAAGAAGCCAAATTAATGGTAGGCCGCAGACAAGGGCTCTTTAGTACCCAGCGGGAAGGGGCAGGACCAAAGGACTGAAGTTCCGCCCCTGGCCCAGCCTTTATTATGGAGATAGAGTTGACTCCCAGCACAGACCCACGCCAAATCCCACAACACAAGAACCTGGACTCCGAGGGGAGAGACCCGGCTGGCCCAGCCAGTTTCTTCCTGAAAACCTGGGGTGGGGGAGGGGAATTGCAGACTAGATCACGTGCACCTGACTTCGGCCTCGTCCAGCCCAAGGTAGTGAGGGAGTGGGCCAAGAGAGCTGCAAGGGGACAGGCTGAGAGCACTCAGAGGCCAGTAGGACGCTCAGCTGGCTGGAAACAGTGTCTGTGGACACCAGGGAACAGTGGCATGCCACATAGCAGAAACGTGTGGCCAGGGCCTGGGGGGCTCTGCACGCAGGTCTGCCTTTCTCTTGCTGGGCATGCAGACACTGTTCCCTGGTTCAATAGTGCCACCATGCATCTCTCACCAAAGCCCTGTTTCAAGACTGATGGATCCCACCTCCCACAGCTGTGAAGACCCTGGGGCTTTATCTGGCATATTTCCCACACTTTATTTTGAAGCCAAATAGTTCTGTTTCTGTATTTTTACAGCCTACCTCCTGCCTGGAGGCCAGATCCACAAGACAAGTAAGGAGTCTTTTTGCTAGTGCCAGCATGTAAATTAAACACATGTAGTATCTAGTACCATTCCCTAGCGCAGCTCCAGAAAGCGGCCATTCCCCTTGCGGGCTGAATGAACATAGCGCCCTCTACAGGCAACCATTTGCACTGTGAGTTATACGAATGGGGAGTGCCTAGATGGTCTCACAGTCAAGCCGACAGATAATCTTGAGGAGGGCCTTGTCTTTCTACTTTCTACAGAAGGGAACTGCCTATGCTGTTTCAACAATAGACCTATCTGACTCAGTCCAGTGGTGAGGCTCACCACTGGATTGAGAGCAAAACTCCATGCTTCCAGTCCTCCCATCCTCCTCAGGCCCAGCCACAGTGCTGGCCTATGGAAAAGTCCCTTGACTGTGACCTGATCCCCAAGGCTCTCCATCACCTTAGCCATCCTCAGTTTGAGGACCATGACTAGCGGGGCCACTCAGTTACAATCTGTCCCTCTGCGAACAGATAAAACAGCAACACCTTATTATCCAGAAGTGCCTTCCCCCAACTATATTCATCTGCTGTTGGGGACAGGGGAGCATTGAATGGGAGGGAAAAAACAGGCCATGTGCCGAGTCCAGGGAGCTCCTGGGTGCACTTCCTCTCGTGTTACATACTTTCATGATGTGCCAGCTCCCTGGAATACACCGGATTAGACTAGATCATTAGAAACGGACTGGGTGTGCTTGGGAAGCAACATGAGGACTGGAGTTCGGATCCCACATAAAAGCTGGATGAGCATGGTGACCCCCTGCAAGCCCAGGACTTGGGAGACAGAGGCCGGAGATCCCCAGGGCAGGCTGGCTGGCTACACTAGCCAGGGTTAGCGCACAGACACACACACAGTCACAGACGCAGGCTGTATGCTGACCACCACAGAAAGGAGAGCTGACACCAAGGGAAGAAAGAAGGGCCCAGAACTCAGAAAGGTACACCACTGCCAACAGATACCTATTGTTCAAAGAGTGCAGAGTACTGAGTCTCCCTCCCCAAAGGCCTTGACGTGCCTGGTCTTCTATCAAAGTGGCCACTAGGAGAGGCTTTCTGCATATCCTCATACAGGGCAGTCACCTCATGGGTCTGGCTGTTCTGAAGACACCAGGATGACATGCGGTCCAGCTGAGGGTGGGGCTAAAGTGGGTTGAGAGAAGACAGAAGGATGTACAGACTTTACCAGTCACTTAAGGCTAGGACAGGCCAGGGACAGGCCCTTCAGCTAGACACAGTCACCACAAGGCTCATCGCATCCCCAGGGCTGCCCTGAGCCAGGCATCAGAGATCCCACTGAAGGGGATATGGCAGCAGAGACATGTGGCATGTAAGCGGTGTGGACCTGCCTGTTTTAAAGGGTGTCTGCTTCCCAGGGTCACCTGCTCTCTAGGTGGTGGTGAGAGGCAAAGGGTAGGGCTCCTGTTCACATGGATGTGGGCTTTCCTTGTTGAGACCCCACAAACCATCTTGTTGTCTAACTCTTGCTGCTCCTGGCCCCATCAGACAAGCACTGCCAGGCAGGGTGTCTCCTCAGGTGGCCCTGCGTGTGTCAACACCCCACCACTAGCGGGGGGGGGGGTGTATCTGGACTTCCTGGCTAGCTATTACTGGGGGATGAGTCAGGGGCCCGCCAAGACAAGAGCACTCAAGAACTCTGTGGTGGTCTTGGCTGGCATGGCTGCTTTTGGGTCCCGGTTGCTGAACCTTTTCTGCCAGAGAGAGGCTCGCTTGCCATCCTGCACATACTGCAGGTTCTTGCCCTCTGGGGACCTAAACCAGCTCCTTTAGGACTGGTTTTCTGTGCAACCTAGGATCCCCCTGGAAACATCAAGTAACCTTCTGCACGGGTGGACACATGGTCTGGGTCTCCAGCCTTAATATGCCCAGCAGTGTCTTGCAGGAGGTGTGGAAGGCCCCACTAGGCAGCTGGAAGAGGACAGATTTGGAGCCTGAGTCATGTGGGAGTATCCAGAACATGGTCCATTTGCATAGAGAGGCTCTACCCAAGAGCTCTGCTCAGCTTGTGGCAGCCCAAGATTCACCAGTAGTGTGCCTGGCAATGGTGGGCACCTAACTGTGAGTTCGGGATGGGGAAGTCTTGTCACGGCCTGTAATAAGCACAAGTATTCTAGAATGCTGGTGGGGATACTAACTGTCTGTCCAGTGGTGAAACTGAGCACCAGCAATCACGAGGAGCCAGGAACCAGGGCAGGACCTTTGAGGCCAGATGCTAAAGGCTCTGAACTCCTGAGTCCCTGACCACCTTCACTGTAACTTGTACCAGCTGCATGTCAGGCCTGATGTGAGTCAGGGCTGAGCATGAGGGCGTGGACAAGGTGTCTTCAGAGAACGCCAAGGGAACCCAGTGTTCTTCCTAGAGGGAGCTACATGCCACCCCTGGGGATCCCGCAGCCATGGGGTTTTTTTTTTGTCGAGGAGCACCCAGGATGGGGGGGGGGTGCGCCCTGGTGGAGGTCCTGATGGATGCCGGTACAGGGGCGCTTTGTTCCGGCCTCCACTGTTCATACAGGGCAGACGCTCTGTGAATGGCACTGTTGTGGTATTTTAAGAAGATTCTACAAATAGCGCTCCTTCAGAATGGGCTTCAGAGCCCAGCTCGTGAATGTCCCCCACCAGGGCGGTGGCCTGGAGCTTCAGCTGCACAATAGGGCCTCACAGGGAGTAGGCGGATGCCGGGTGACCCCAGCCACACTGCCCAGTCCTCCCAGTGGCTGCCCAGGAGTTTATTGGGAGGTGTGGCTCCCTGTCTGGGTGACATCCCTTCAGCACCACCTCTCCGGATCTCCAGGGATTTCCAGGCTCTGAAGCTGTCCTGTGGGTCATGGGGGAGGGAAGAGTACTTGGAGATTTCCTCAGACACCTCTTTATTAGGTGGCCAGAGAAACCTCAAAGACCCACTGTCCAGGCAGACAAGGGCTATTAAACTGCCGTCTTGGCAGAAGTTTGTTCTGGAGCTTTGGAGGGAGAGCAATGAGCTGGATGCTAGAGGCAGGCTGAGGGAGGGAGGGTCACAGGTTGCATTCCTGAGGTTATCTGCAAGGCTGGGGGTTCAGTTAGTCACCTCTGGGAACCTCAGGAGTCTGGTCCCTCCACAAAGCCCTGTACAGCACTAGGAGTCTGAGGAAGGAGGTTCAGTGTGTACTGAGGCACGGCCAGCACTCAGCAGACGTAGCCTCTCCCCTTCCCAGGTGAGACCATTCATCTCCTGTGGTTGAAAAGCATGCCCCAAACATGCCTGAACTGCTGAGAACCGGCAGGCATCACGGGAATTCCTCGTGACACAAGAGTCTACACACCTCGGGCTGTGGAGGTCCAGTGGGCAGGACACTGGGAGCTTGCAACGGATGGTAAGGGCAGGCTTGGCCAGCGGCAAAGTGAAGGCAGAGGCTTGGGCTAAGTCCTGCTTTGTCCTTTCAGATTTAGACAAAGTCTGAAATAGGAACCACTCTCAAGGGGATGGACAGATGACTCGGAGGTTACAAGCCCTTGTTGCTCTTGCATGGGTTCAATTCTCCTCTGCCCTCCCTGGGCACAAAGCACACATATGGTTCACATACATACATACATTCAGGAAAAACATCCGTACACATAAAACAATAAAATAGATACTTTTCTAAGTTTAATTATTTTTTTAAAAAATCACTTAAGGAGGTGCCCTGAGAGTCACCACCTCAACTCCAAAGTATTTGAGGCTGGCCGGCCAGGGGTCAGGCACCACCTATTCTGAACCTATAGAAGTTCCACATTGGAGAGGCCACTGTGACATCACTGATGATAATCAAGGCTATCAAAGTCATAAACAACCTGATGGAGCCCCTGACTAAAGGCACCGTGTCCACGCAGTCCTGGTATGACATGGAGTTGAACACCTTGCACATCATTGGTGCTGTGGTTCCTAGTGATCACCTGGATCACTGAGGGCCAGAAGCACAGCAGCCCATATATTCCCAACCAGCGGTCAGCCTGAGCAGACTGGGGACCAGCTGCACCCAACACGGCACAGGGAACCCTCCAAAGACAGACCACAGACGGGCAGAGAAGAACCTGACTGCTGGAGACGCAAAGGAGAAGCGGATGGTTTCTGTGTGACTTTCAACTCCTTCAAACTGGATATGACCAGGGACACCCCAACCCTAGTGTTCCAGGTTTCATTAGTAAAGGGCACATCAGTCAAGACTCATTCCCTTTCCTGGGCATTTTCTAGGCCCCAGCACCACAATGTGTGCAGATGCTAATTCAGATCTTAGCAGACTTGGAGAGACTTCTGGGGCTTCTGCTTACAAACAAAGCTCTCCTTTGGCTCAGAGAGTTCTGCTGTCTGCTGGCAGAGCTGGACCCAGAGCCCGGCCCCCCACTGGCTGCATGGTCCTCCAGTGTTTCCCTACCTCCTTGAGCCCAAGCCCTTGGGTTGCTTACACCATTGACACCTCCAAGTGAACCCTAAGTAAGAGGGACAAGCCCTGCCCAGAGGAGACTTGCTCACATACCTTGGTAGGAATTAGCTTCTCGAAAAGTCCCCTCCCCAAAGCACTGTCATAATCTGACCTGCTCTGAGTTCCCTAAAAATCCCCTTGACAGAGCATCGCCATTATCAACCTGACTCCTGGTTTCTCTCTTTCAGGACATTTGTTAAAAAGAATCAGAAGCACCCAGCAGTGGTGGCACACACCTTTAATCGCAGCACTCAGGAGGCAGAGGCACAAGCAGAGGCAGATGGATCTCTGAGTTCGAGAATAGCCTGGTCTACAGAGCAAGTTCCAGGACAGCCAGAGCTACACAGAGAAACCCTGTCTCAAAAAAGGAAGATTTTAAAAAAAGAGGAGGAAGAGAAAGAGCAGGAGGAGGAGGAGGAGGAGGAGGAAGAGGAAGAAGAGGAGGAGGAAGAGGAGGAGGAGGAGGAGGAGGAGGGGGGGAGGAGGAAGAGGAGGAGGAGGAGGAAGAATTCTTTCATATTACAGCTGTGATACAAATTGGAGCAAACAACACTTAGCCAAAGCTTAAAAAAAAGTTTTACATTTTTTCAGTTTTAAGATCATCCAGGGAAAAGAAATACCACGGGGAACTCTGCATGTTCCTGGAGCTCTCGAAGACCACGTGTGTGCCCTTGCACAGGACAGCCCCAGGAGGGCATCGCTGTCATATCTCTTTCTGACTCTGAGTCTCTTCCCAAGGAGAAGTGGAGACTAAGGCAGAGTCACAAACTTCTGAGAGATGCTTCTCATCTGGCAAAGGCTCAGGCGAGCGGTCAGAATACAGAGAACCTCGAAAGACACAAAAGAAAGCGAACTCACACGTGGTCCTTAATGAAGTTAACTGCTGTCTTTCACCAGAAACAAGCAAAACCTGGAAGAAGTGAAATTCTATTCCAAAATACAGAAGCTGGGAAGCAATCAGCCACAAATTCTGAATCCAGCAAAACCATTCTTGAAATATGAGGGAGAAATGAAGACCAACCCAGACAGACAAGGACTCCAAGTTCTCTGCCCAGCAGATCTGTCCTCTATGAAATACTAATTTGAGACCTTTGTGAAATAAGAAGGCATTACACGTTCACCCAACCCACATGAAGAAATAAAGAACACCTATATAACTAGATGTAAAAGACAGCCTAAATGTATATTTTTGTCTAAAACGTAACTACACAAACATTGCCAACAAAACTGTGGTAATTACAAAGACGTAATTAATACCATACTAAAGACACAAAGGACAAGCAGAGATATATAGTAACAAAGAGTTTATGCCACTGAGGACAGTATTAATCAGAACTTTAAGATAAATAACATAAAATGGTAGAAACAGTACACTGGAAAGCATCTGTTTAACAAAGAAAGAACCCAGTAATGTATAAACAGGAGAAAACCACCACCAACAAAACAAGTAAAAGATACAGAAAATAAATCGCAAAACAACTTACATACCAGACCTTATCGGGGTTGGTAGTGGTTGCTTATATATTCAGGATTGCCATGAGTTCAAGGCCAGCCTAGACTATACAGTTCCAGGTCAGCCTAGGCTACAGCAGAGAATCCTGTTCCCCCAAAACAAACAAACAAACAAACAAAAAAAAACCAAAATAACAAAGCTACCATAGTAGCAACTACATTTACTATAAACACTGTAAAGATTGACTACTTAAACAAACAAACAAACAAAAAAACAAAGATAAGTGAATAGATCTTTTCACAAAATAAAAGAACATCAGGAAAAGCATCAGATCATCTCCTATACTACACAAAGAAATGAAGAACACTTATAGAATTAGGAATATAAGTCAGCAAACGTTTACTTAGCTCAGTCACGAAGAGGAATCAATTGGACCAAACACATCTATAAAATATACCAGCAATAGCAGACTACACATTCCCCTCAAGTCAACACAGGATATACTCCGGAATACAGAATAGACTAGGTTATAAGCAAGCCTTAGACATTCTGAAGAAGTGACTAAAAATATAAAGGTATGCTGATTGATTTATCAAATTAGAAATGAATAAAAAGGAAGTTTGGGGAATAGACAATGATGTGGAACTAAACAGAATTCTGAAAAACTCAGAGAAGCCACAGGCATTTTGAAAACTTAAGAGCCGAGTGTGATGGCATATATCTGTGGTCCCAGCACCGAGGGGGAAGAGGCAGGAGGATTTTAACTTCCAGACTGGGATGTGTTGTGAGATTTTGTCTCAAACAAACAAAATCCAACAAAACAAAACAAAAACATCTGGAGGAGGAAACTGAAAATACAGCATACCAAAATGTATGGGTTGCAGTTGTGAACCTAGAGGACACAGTCCTAAATGTCTATGTGGGAAAGAAGATCTCAGTAACTTAATCCTGCACATGAAGACACTGGACAAGGACGAGCCAAACTCAGGCTGAACAAATGGTGTGAAATTACAATGGAAGTAAATGAGGTTAGGGAGACAGTAGCGGGAACTAGCACAAAGATGCTTCATTGAAAGGATGGGGTGGGGGGTTGTTGGAGAGATAGCTCAGCAGTTAAGAGCACCAGCTACTCTTCCAGAGGACCTGGGTTCAATTCCCAGCACCCACATGGCAGCTCACAACTGTCAGCAACCCCAGTTCCAGGGGACACGACACCCTCAGACAGATGTACATGCAGGCAAAACACCAATGGCACATAAAACAAAAATTAATTTAAAAAATAAAATAAAAGCTAGCCAGCCAGGTTTCACAGCCTTTAGGTAGACAAGTCAGGACTAGGAAGACAGCTCAGGTTAATGCCGCAGGAATGAAAGTGTGGCCATCACTACCGATCTTACAGAACAAAATTACCAGGCAATGATATGAACAGATCACTGTCAATAAACTAGGTGACTTAGATGAAACAAAAATTCCTTGACAGACAAACAGCCCGAGAGAAACAAAATGTAAACAAACCTTTAATCAATAATAAGTATTTCTGAAAAAAAAAAAAAAAAGCCATAGGATCACCTGGCTTTAATGATGAATTCTATCAAGCACATAAAGGAAAAATAACACCAACTGTTCACAGACTTCAAAGAAATAGAAAAGAATGTACTTCTCAATTCCTTCTACATAGTCAGTATTCCTGAGATACTGAACACAGAGGTATCTCAAGAAAACTTCCAGCCAATATCCTTTATGAATACAGACTTTAAAAAGTCTCAAACCCTCGCCACCCCCCCGCCCAAAAAACCACAAAGTGTGATGGCACACACTTTTAATCCCAGCACTAAAGGCAGAGGCAGGCAGATCTCTGGGTTTCAGCCTAATCCGATCTATAAAATGAGTTTCAGGACAGGCAAGGCTACAGAGAAACCCTGTCTCAAAAAAACAAAAACAAACAAACAGAAAAAAACTCTCAAAAAAAAAAAAAAAAGGCCATCAAAATACAATCGAAATCATCCAATGAACGGATAAACAAAATGTAGTAACATTATTTTGCTATAAAAAGGAATGAAGGAACTACATAAGAACCAAAGTTCCAAGTGGCAGGAAAGTGGTTTAGTGATCGCCTGGGGACGTCAGATGAGGGTGACAGGGTGAGGGACAGCTGTCTCAGGAACTAGGAGTGGCTGTGGATGGGCATGAAGTTTGTTCTGGGAGTACCGAAATGTTTAAATTATGGTTACGGCCAGGCAATTCTGTGACCACGCTGTAACTGTTGAGTTGTGGTGTACTTTAATGGATAGGTTCTATGGTATGAGAAAATAAAGGTGTTCAAGAGGTTAGTGACAGAGGATATGGTGAAAAAGCCCAACAAAATACATAAACTTCGGTGGATGGAGTTACGGGTTCGATGGAGATTTATTTTGTGGGACTGACTCATTTGAAAGTTCCCAAGATTCCCAGAGGTGGCTCTCCTATCCACGCAAGGATCCACAAACTACTAAGATGAGAAAGTATTTACAGACAGTTCAGGACTCTGAAGGTATCTGGGAGGCTCTTAGTCCTAAAGGTGCATCAGGCCTCTTTAAGAAGATTGACTCTTTTTCTGGGACAAGAACCTCCACCCGTGACTAACCTAAAGGCCTGCAGAGCTGACCTGACAGTGTGCTGGATAAGTAGACCTGCTTTTAGGCATGGTCAAAGGAGGGTCACTGACCCAACCAATATCTTAGCACCCCTGTTCTAGCCAGAATGCCGCCAGCTCCGTGTGAGGGCAAACGGCACCAAGCCTGTTGATGGCCATTGCTAGGAGCAGATCAAGCTGCCACGGGCCTGGGAGATCATCAGAAGTTGCTTATTTCTCTTTCTAGATGCACGCACTGAGGTTCTGAGTTGTAACCAGAAAGGGGAAGAGCTGAGAAAATCACTGGGCTTTCTGAAGCCACTTGAGATTGGTGCGCATGCCCACAATGTAGCTGGCAATGAAGGGACTGGGGAAGGGAGGGCTAGCCTGCCTAGGAAATGGAACTAAAGCTCTGCCTGAGGCCAGTTCCTGCTTTAAGAAACCCACAAGGCTGCTGCCTGGGACACTTGAATGGGAAAGAGGTGACTGACAGAGGACACTTCTCAGAAACACAGTGGGACCTGCACAAACCCTGAGCCACAGGCGGGATGCTTGTGGGGCCTTGCACTCTACACAGTCACGGGGTGCTGACCTTCTGGCCATCATTCCTGGCCTCTGCTCCACCCACATCCTGTTCCACTGCCTCTGGAGCTGAGCTGAACACAAGCTGCCCCAGCCACTGGCCTCAGATGCCCATCCCTAGAGCTCACTGTTGGCAATGTGGGCTAGACTCTTTCAAACAATCTGCCACTGGGTTTTCTTGGGTAGCCAGACTCATACACTGAGCCCTCCTAGTGGGGAGCCAAAGTGTCACCCTGCCTGTCTACAGTCTGCTTTCCAGTGTTGACAAAACACATAGGTACAGTCCCTTGACAGAGGTGACAAGAGATGACCACTGGGGGCAGCCAATCAGACCAACTCCACCCCTGAAGTCGGGGCTGGGGATTTAGCTCAGTGGTAGAGAGCTTGACTAGCAAGTGCAAGGCCCTGGGTTCGATCCTCAGCTCAAAAAATAAAAATAAAAAAGAATGAAGTGAGGGGCCCTGCAGGCCAGGGTTCAGGTCACCTGCTGGGCTCAATCACTCTCAGCCTGGCTGAAGGCATGCATAGGACCAGAGAGGTTCAGGCAATGTGGTGGGACAGGCTGGTCAGGCACTGGAGAGACATGTCACCACCAGACTAAGGAGCCAAGCCTTTTCCATATACAAAGACTGCAAGGCAGGTCTGGGGAGGGACACACATGACTGCGTTTGTGGATGAGACGGTGCTTGAGCGGCAGACTTGAACAGGCATGGGATGGCCAGCCTGGAAGCCAGTGCAGCTGACAAGGAAGGTGGTCCAGGGAACTGGATCATGGAGCACCCAGCCTTCCACTATCAGAGGGAAGAAGACAGAAGGGCAGACAGGTAGGAAAGCTCCAGCTAAGAGCTGAGCAGGGGCTGCACCTGCTGGTTGAGACAGATGCCCCAGAGCAGGCTGTGGGTCTGCATCCGCTCGGTCCTCAGGGTCCTGGAGAGACAGAACTCAGAAAGTAGGGGAAGCCACAGGGAATGGAGTGAAACAGGGTGAAAGGGACAGTCACTCAGACACAGATGAAGGGCTAGAAGGGTGCAGCCACCAGCCACAGGGAAGACAGAAGGGCCTGGGGGCCCTCAGGCGCTCAGAGCACCGGGAATATCTCACTGGTCCAGCAAGGTTGGAGGCTGCCAAGAGTGTGGGAGTCAGGCGAGGGTTAAAGGAGGCAGGGTGGGTAGGCTCTGGGTGATAGGAAGGAAGACAGAAGGATGGGTAGGTTCCACGGGGCACAAAGTGGACACATGACTGGCAGTGGTGGTGGGCTGACTATACTTTCTGATAAGGGACTTAGGCTTCCAAAGACAGAAGGAGGCGTGAGGAGAAGGGAGTGAGGGTTTCTGGAAGCAGGAAGAGCTTCTGACCAGTGGAAAGAGTGAGGAGGAGCCAAAAGCTCCAGAGGGGACAAGAGATGAAGCAGAGGCAGGGTCAGCAGCATCTGGATCTCAGGGCCCTGCCCTCTGCTCTCTTGTTGCTTCCCAGCCTAGATCCAACTTGGACTTAATGCCAGGCTCAGGGGCACCTCCTTCTTCCAGCCCTCGGTCCTGGGCAACCATGGGATACCGAAGAACTGGATAAATATGCCCCACAGCCATAGACACAGACGCATCTAGAAACACTCTTAGAACGATGTCAGACTGGTACCTTGGCCCTCTGCTTAGGCACACATGGCTTCTGCAGAACAGACCTGTTCTCATTTCTCTGGGAGTACCTGGGGCCCAGTCCTGCCTCTGGAGCAACCAGTCACACAGAGGACACCACCACTACCCTGAGCTTAGTTTGCATCAGTGTGCCACACAGCTGTGCGCTGAGTTCAGCCAGCCTGTAAACTTTAAAGTCACAAGGATGCTGCTGCTGCTGCTAAACCAGTCTTGGGCACTAGGGGAAGTTCTGAGGCTCTCTTTGCCAGATTCCATTCAGATTATTGGAATTTTTCTACTTCTTCAAACACACTTTCATACACAAACAATAAGCTAAAATGTTCTGTTGTAAAAATTTAGCTTCAGGAACATCCAGGAATGAAGTCAGCAAGATCAGCAGCTGCTTCAGCTGTTGGTCCAGTGAAATATCAGTAACTGAAGGACTTGTGTGAGTAAAAGGAATTTGTGCGTGTGCGTGTGCGCGCATGTGTGTGCGTGTGTGTGTGTGTGTGTGTGTGTGTGTGTGTGTGTGTGTGTGTTGAGACAGGTTTCACTGTGTAGTCCAGATTGGCCTTGAATCTACAATAATCCTCCTGCCTCAGCTTCCCAAGTTCTGAGATCACAGGCTTAAGCCTCATGCCTAGTTTCTTCCTTTTTGTAATCTTTTCTAAAAATCAGATACACATCCATTTTGGGCTGAGAGTCTGAATCTTCTCAGGTGACTAGCAAGCACACAAAGCCTTGGAAACCAACTTGCTGAGTTACTGCTATGGCAACTGAGCTTAACATCTAAAGCAGAGATCCTTAAAGTGTATCCAGCGGTATGTGCACCAGGAGGCTCTGTGCAAAGCAGTTTCCCTGGACACCAGCCTAGAAGCCACAGTCCACCCAACACACTGCTGCACAAATGTGCCAAAGGCCCTGAGAGGGCCCGCCAGATGACACCTTCCAAATTTTGAAAAATGGTGATGCCTCGGGTTATTTGAACATACAAATAACAATCCACTTCTTTGATTGATTGCAGAATTCATTGCAAATAATGAGCCAATCTGCCCACCCAGTCCTGGCCACATACATTCAAGTGTGTTACATGTAACAAGAGCATGTAAAAACATTTGGATATTTTTACATTAAGAGGCCAAATAACGATCTGCCTTTCTTGAGCCTTGGACTCTAGCTGCATGGGTTTCCTCCTCCTGCTGGGGACTGGCTGCTGCCCACTCTGGCATCACCGTGCTTCCCTCCTACCCTAAACTTATCCAGCCTTGCTTATTTCCATGGGCTGCAGAACCTTTATGAAGGCATTCCACACTGGGTTCCTGCTTCCAGCTGCTGCCTGTCTCCTGTTGGAGGCAAGCAGGAGAACATTGCCAGGCCAGGCTGCCCCTCATTTGGATGGGCATAGCCAAGTGTGAGGGAGCATCTTCAGCTCTAGATAAGTCTAGCAGCAGGAGATGCCCTGGGGTTCCTTCTAGAGTGCTTACTGAACACATATGTGCTAGCCCTAAGCAAGTCTTTGCAGATCTACCCTTGTCCCCAGACAGATTCACACAAGCCTTGTTTACAGAGGAGGGCTCAGAAAAGACCAAAGCGACCTACCTAGGCCCCGCCCCCACAAAAGTCCTTGCCTTTGGACTCTGACCTGCCCGCAGAAAGCAGC
Source organism: Onychomys torridus (assembly GCF_903995425.1). NCBI lineage: Eukaryota > Metazoa > Chordata > Mammalia > Rodentia > Cricetidae > Onychomys > Onychomys torridus. The sequence continues at coordinate 6,698,143 of NC_050451.1, read as the reverse complement.
TACAAGCCCCTCCCCTGGAATCCCATTGTTGCCTTGGCTGAATTGGCTCTCTGCCCGGGCCCCCAAGCATGAAGCCCCACAAGCAACATTCTTTCATTTCTCTTTTAAAAATCAAAAGCTAAGAAGACAGTTGCGGTGGAACAGCCGTAACACAGTCCAGTCCAGGATGGTATCAATTTGGTTCGGGCTGCCGGTCTGGATACCTGGTCCCGTCTTAACTCCAGTAGTCAGGTCTCTTTAGTCATGCTGTGGGCCACCTCAAACCCTTCCTGGAGGAAACCTGGACTTCTGTGGAATAAGGATCACCTGAGCAAGGGTCCTTCACGCTGTTTGACAGGTCCATGATTTTTCTTTCTCTGGGTCTAGAATACGCTTTGCAGACCAACAGGACTTTTTTGCATGTCCTGAGAACGACTTAAAGCCTTACTTCCTGAGCTCGGAGGGTCACTTTAGTCACTTAGGGGCACTCCCGAAACACTCAGCTCTCAGGTCCTTGGACGATTTCAATAGGCAGGACGGATGAGTATTAGGGTAGGCAAGTTGGGGAAGTGAAGCAGAGAGCTGTACCCCGTGTCCAGAAAGGCTCCTTTTGGCGAGGCAAGGGTTAAGTCAGACGGCCACGGCCACTGCCTAGGGAGGCCGGACCTCGGGCAGCCGCCGCCGCCGCTGTCCCAAGCGTTCAGCTTTGGGCCCTCTCCAAGCCGGCTGCATTCCAGAAGCAGCTCTGCTCGCAGGTTCCGCTGCGACTTTGGAAAACTCTTGAGTCAGGCCCACTTAGTCCAAGTCTGTGACAGTGGCGGGTGAGAATGAATGGCCCAGCCCCCTTCCCGGCGGTTAAGCCGCAGAGGCGTCGCGGGCGCTGGCCTGGCTGGCGGTGTCGGGGACCCGCCGGCTACTGCCGTGCTCCTCGGTCCCCCCGGCCCCCGGCCTGACACAGCAGTGGACTTGCCGGGCCTGCCCCCCCAGCCCACCGACCACCCGGATCCCCACGCTGCGTTACTCCGCGCGTACCCCTGCCTCCCTCCGAGTGTCCCGGAGTCATGGGAGGCCCCGACTGGAGTTAAGAGTCTGGAAAGCGCGGCAAAGCTGGGCAGGTGCGGGCGCCCACAGACACCGGGGACCCCGGCAGGGGTTATGCCCGCGGCTGCAGCGCGGCGCACGTGCGCTCCCGGAGTTACCTTTGGGCGCTCGCAGGTGTCCTCTCCAGTCCTTGCAGCAGCACAGCCCCATGGCACCACCGCTTCCCCGCCGCTCGCCTCCGCTCCCCGCCCCGGCCGGCACCCCGGGAGCGGGCGTGCACTAGCAGGCAGGGCGTGGGGAGCGCACGAGACCTCGGCTCCCTCCCGGGTCCTCACGAACGCGCAGATCACGCCGCGCGCCGCTTTTATGCGCTGCCCGGGCGGCGCCCTCCCCACGGCCCGTTACTCTCCCTGGGCACAGAGCAGCGCGCACCCAGCGACCGCCAGGGGGCACTGCACCAATCAACGCACTCTCCCTCGTCTGCCTCCGAGCCCACCCAGGGCCGCGCGACCTCCGAAGCCAGAGCCGCACAAGAGGAAGAAAATGTGTCCTCCCGGACAAGGGCGGCTCCTCCTCCTCCTCCTCCAGCATCCTTTTAACAGTCACCTCAACTTTCCGCAAGACTGGCAAGGGGGCGTGGTCCAAAGCCACTTGTCTCTCTTTTTCTCAGTTCACCTGAACTTTGGGGCCGTAGCCGGGAAAAGTTTGCACAGACCCCCCTCAAATCTGGCTGAGCTATCTAGAAACCCCGTGGTTAGGTAGACCGCTTATCCCTCTGGGAGTGTTTCGCTGTCTGACAGATCACTTGGCTCAATTGCTAGCCCCCACACCACCCACTCACCTGTATAGGGAGGGAATCACGGAAACTGCTTCATTGGGTCATCATAAGGATTAAATATCAATAGAAGTGACGCATCACACAGTCAGGACATTGCTAAGTGGGTTAGCTGCTGTGGCCCATCAGCATCAAGGATTTGGGCAGAAAGGTATTTTTACCACGGGGATTGGGGGGAAGGTAATCACTAACTAGAAGGTGGCATGGGTCTCGTTTATTAAAATTAAGAGTGGTGGGCTGCTGAGATGGCTTGGCTGGTAATGGTGCTCGCCCACCAAGCCCGAAGACCTGCCTTCAATCTCAGGGATTCACATTGCAGAGAACCAATTCACAAAAGTTGCCCTCTGACATCCACATTCGGGGGCGGAGAGAGAATAAATGTAAATTTTCCCTCTCTTAAGAACACCAATACCTGCCAGGTAGCTCAAACCTTTAATCCCAGCTTTTGGGAGACAGAGGCAGGCGAATATCTGTGAGTTCCAGGCTAGCCTGGTCTACAGAGCGAGCTGCAGGACTACACAGAGAAACCCTGTCTCAAAAAACCACGGGATCCAGCAACTCCATTCCCCAGCATACGCTCCACAAGAATTCTTGTCCACGTGGCTAGGAAAACTATATAGGGACTATTCATTGCAGCCTTGCTGGCAACTGCTGAACACTGGAGCCAGCAAAATGTTTCTCAGTAAAAGAAGTTTCTAAAACATGGTGATGAAATGGAGTGTGGTAGTTAGGATGGATCTGCTGGGATGTAGGAACTTGATAGCTGTCCTGTGAAACAATCTCAGGCTCTGTACGAGGGAGGCACTTGGGAAGAAGAAAACCAGGAATGCTTCCTTTGGGGGGAGAAGGTAAAAAAGAGGGCAAAGTGGATGGATGTCAAGAGTTTTCTTACAGTGGCCTTGTTTCCTACCAGGAAGGAATATTCACGTTCTGTGAAACACTCAAGAGAGGGAAATCATATTCTCTCGTGTATTTGTTGGCACAGGTCGGGCTCCATTGCTTTCTTTTGCATGGTGCTGGGGATGGAACCCAGAGCTCAAAAGCCCATCCCCCACCCCGCCTTCCCCATCCCCCCACCCTGCCGAGAGTTCTCAGTAGTTTCCTTTCCAATCCCAGCATCTGCCCCTGCCTGGCTCGGATGCCGGGCTGTGGCCTTAGGCTAGACCGGGACCTCTCCTTTCATCTCCCAGCACAGAGGAGGTCTGGGAAGGCTGTGTGGTAGAGTAGGCTGGGAAAGCACAGCTGCCCACTGTGAGCAGAAGAGGTAAGGGGCAGGGGAGGATTACTGACTCAGGCAAGCCAGGAAAAGGTTTTCCCAAGTTCTTCACTCAAAAGGGAGATTAACAACCGCAGGCAGATCTCCTGGCCCCTCTCCCTATGACTCCCTAGAAAGTCAGGGGTGGGGCTTTGGGAGAGACAGGGTGTCCAGCAGCAGATACAGAAAGAATGTTTTCACTCAGGACATGGAGGCAAGCTTACAAAGAGAGTAACAGAAAAAAAGCCAGCCAGCCCTGACTTCTGGTTGCTGCCAAGTCACTTTAAACAGTGTTAGCACCAGGCAAGATCACTTCGTCACAGACGGCTTAATGAGGCCCTAGGAATTCCAGGCTGGAGCTCCCTGCATTCAGGGAGAGCATCCGTGCGGCGGCGGCGGGGGTGGAGGGGGGGGGGTTGTCCAATGGCCAAGTCGTACATTTGGGAAGCAAGATTTAAAAGAAAACATCGTAGTGGCCATTGTAGGTTGCTTGTTTATCCTAAGAGGAAGTGGCAAAGTCGCATCTTTCAAATGAGCCTATTACTGAGGGTCAACGTCCCCATTGAACCGTTCAAATATATTTTGGGATACTGGACTTTTCGAAGTGTTTTTAAATACTAGCTTCTAGGCAGTTGAGCAGACAAATGGAAGGCAGCAGATTCTGTCATTTCTGCCTTTGGGTTCACACCCCTAATTCCTGGGTATATATTGTGGTTTTTATAATTTTCCTGTTGTGAGTCTTCCTCAACGGGAAAGGAAAATAGCATTCACTACATACTTCCCACCATGTGCCATGCAATTCACAGATGTTATTATCTGTTAGCCACAGAACAACCCCACTAGGAACCTGCTATAACAGTCAATGTACAGAAGAAAAAAACCCCCACAAAGTTTGGGCAGGTGAGGAGACTTGCCTATAGCCAGCAAATTCAGAAAGGAGTGACTAGACAAGTGAGTGGATGGATGGATGTGTGGACAGGTTGGTGGAGGGAGATGAATGGATGGATAGGCACAGGGATGTATGGATAGGTGGGTGGGTAGATGGGTAGATTAATTGATAGATAAGCAGATGGACTTGTAGATAGGTGGATTAATGGAGAGGTGACTAGATGGAGAGATGAGTAGATAAGTGAGTAGATGGTTGAATGGACAAATAGTTAAGTAGAAGGTTGAATGGATATATGTGGATAGGTGAACGGATGGATGGATGGATGGATGGATGGATGGATGGATGGAAGGATGGATGGATGGACAGATAGATTAACAGGTGGATGAATGGCTATGTGGATGTGAATGGAAATGAATAGATAGATGTGAATTGGTCAATGGTTAGTTACAAGAGATGGATGGATGGATGGATGGATGGATGGATGGATGGATGGATGGAATTTCCCAAGTTTGGCCCAGGGTCTTAGGCTACAACTGAAGAAAAAAAAAATCACATACCGAGCATGGAATTTGGTTAAAAAAATATAGTTTCCTGAACGTAGCTCTGTGTCCCAAATTGATCATGATCCCAAACTCTCTGGAAATGAGCAAGCATTGGGACCATTCAAGTCTGTAATGTTCCAGTTCAACCCAAGCTGTTCCACTCCAGGTGGGGGTGAGGGTGGGGTGAGCCCCTGTACACACCACAGGGCACAGGCATCTCCGCTAGGACTGTGGACTCCGGGAAAAGGCAGGATGACAGGAGAGGAAGGCTGTGTCCTGTGAGCAGGAGTTGCCCTATCTGCCCAGAGCCCCGCTCGCTGCCATGTTCTTCTTTCCGGAAGAACCCTGACTGCTGCAGTGAGCATGCACAGCTGTTTCTACAGTGCTGCAGCTGCCGGGTTTTCAGTCTCCAGCCCCTGGTTCGAGACATAAATCAGGCCACGCCCTGCTTAAAGCAGAGTGGTCCTGGTGGCCAGTTCTGGGAAGCCATCCCCTGTGAGGTGTAGAATTGTGCTGAAACCATCACAATGCAAGGATCCCAGCCTAGCTTTGGACAGGCCACATGGAGAAGTGAGTCAGAACAACCCACATGCCTGAGAGTGAGGCCACCTGGATGTGTAGCCTCCAGTGATCCTGGAGAGAGCAGGAAGTGCTGTCCTGTGACGCATGCTCACACTGCAGAACAGGGAGGCCACACCTGAGACACCACCGTGCTGGCTCAATTTGTCACACAGTAGCACCTAGTGGAAACAAGGCTATAAACACCATATTCAAGACTGAGCCACTGCCTTACCCTGACCATGTGCCAGCATGAAGTCATAGGTGCTTATGTTCATGGAATTCAGAACAATGTTAGGCTTTTGTTCATCATTGTTTCTGCTTTAAAGAGCAGGGAAAGGGGACCAGAAAGGGGAAATCATTTGTACAGGATCAGATAGCTATTCAGAGGCTGGGTTCACATTGGGAGCGAGCCCGTTTGGAGTTCTGAAGGACTTTATGAGCCACACTCTGCAGGGAGAGGGGAGTGTTGAATTTGGTGCTCTGGGGCTATGGCATGCAGTCTCTGGTGAGCCTTTAGACACAGTGATTCCCTAGGAGAGCTGGAGTCAGTCTGACAGGCGGGCCACATAAACTCTTTGCTTTTGAGTCACGCCTGTGTCCTGTCAGCCTTGGTAGTTTCTAGAAGATGGGCCTGAAGGCGACCCCTCAGACAGCTTATTATAAATCACACCTCCAAGGCACTGACACCTGATAGCAAGACTATGCTGATTAGCTTTGCCTGCAGCCCTGGAATGGTGACCCTTCATCACACTGGCTGCACAGGTGAGGACACAAACAATCGGCCAGGTAAGGTGGGCTCGAGATCTGAACCCACAAGCTACCACCCCACTTCCTCTTGCCTCATGGCCAAGGCCACCCTGGCCCCACCTCCTCCCCTCCCCCTGGTATTCCATCTGCGGTAGGAGTGTGACTTCACCTCAGTGGTACACACGGTACACGTACACACTGCGTGCATATGCACACATAGTCATATATTCTGAAGCTGGCCAGGCTGGCTGGGTGCTAGGTTGAAGGTATTGACCGGAACCTATCTCCCCAGAGCACCCCTGTCAACAGCATACAATTATCATTCACCCAACCCACTGTTCAGGTTCAACCTTGTTTTCACCTAAGCATGACTCTGGGGAAGGGGGGTCACCCTTACTGTCTGAAGCAAGACTCATTCAGATTTATGCTAAAAAAAAAAAAAAAAGAAAAAGAAAAAGAAAAAAGCTGTGGGTCTATCAGGACTCTTCCTCTTCATAAGATTTAATTTGGATGTTTCCTCTTCCAGCCTTTAGAAGCTACAGGGATACTAAAAGTTTGCCCTTGGCGAGCCTGAAGACCCTTATTATCTTGCTGTGTTTTCGCTTTTTTGTTATGAATATTTTCAGTAGAAGTGGCTGCCAAGCCCTTGAAGGAACACGGTGACTATGTAGTGCACTGTTGGTCTCCCTTTAAACTAGTTATTTTTCTCTTCTGGCGAGGGCCTCAGTCACAACGACACAGATCAGAGCGTCTAGAAAAAGGGAATTGTGGGAAATACGGGACCTATGGTGCCCCCCTCCCCCTTTCTCTCTGGAAAATGGTGATGAAATGGAAATCAGCCAGCATATCAAGTGTAGCAAGACCAAGATAAAGAGGTGGGCTGTGGGCTTCTGGCACTGTGCTTCCTGCGTGAAAAGAGTGGTTGGCAGGGTCGGGATCTACAACACTATTTCTGCCGTCACAGCCAAGCCCACCGAAGGACTGAGGAACAGGAAGACCTGTGGAAACACTACCGTTTGAAATATCCCTAGACTGCAGTAAACGGGGTATTTTACGCAACAAAGAAAACAATAATTTTTAAGATTGTGTACAGTTTCCCACACCTGAAATCTCAGCACTTGGGGGTGGAGGCAGGAGAATCAGAAGTTCAAGGTCATCCTCAGCAAAACAAGTTCAAGGCCAGCCTGGGATAAGGATACAAGAGATCTTGTCCCAGAGAAACAACAGAAAATTCTATAACTAATACACAAAAACATAAACCCCAATGTATACACTATGTAAGGTTTAAATCAAACTAAACTTTTTTTTTTTTCTCACATTAAGCTAACTTTTGAGACAGGGTCTCACAATGTAGCTCAAGCTTGTCTTAAATTTTTTATGTAGCCTAGAATGGCTTCTAGTTGAAGATTCTCCTGCCTCAGCACCTCCAAACACTAGGATTCCAGTCATGCACACCCAACTCAAGTTAAACATATCCCCCAAATCTTATCGGTTCTTTATGGTAAAAATTTTCAAAATCCTAGCTTTTAAAATGAGCAAATTATGGTTATGTGTGGACATACTACTGAGCAATAACAACCCAGAAAAGTTTCTTCCCTTCCCTCTTACTTCTTCTCTCTCCCTTCCTTCTGAACCCAGAAGGGTTCACTTGCTAGGCACATGCTCTAGCACTGAGCTATATTCCAGCCCACATCACAGCATCTCATCCTAGCTGACAGTAACTTAGTACCCAAACATACTAGGTCAAAGGAGTCAGTGGGCTTTCTGTAAGGAACAGACAGCAGGTAGTACAGTCTACCAGTGTAGCATGAAGTCAGCCACGGACAAGGTATCCATGAGAGGGTATGCCCATGTTCCAATAAAACTGCACAAAGACAGGTGGCAAGCTAGGTCTGGCCTGCAGACTAGTGCTTCCCAGTGCTTTAAAAGAACTGCAGATTTGGGAAATCGTTTCCTCTTAAACCGGGAAGTACTTGGCTTGGAAAAAAAAATCCCATCTCCAAGATTGCTGGCGGCCATCCGGAGAGAAGCAGCTGTGGAAACAGTCTAGGTGGGTCGGCTCTGGAGAGAGGCAGGCATGTCGGAGTAGAGCTGACCCTGAGAACAGGCTGTGAGCTCGGCCAGCGGAGGATCATTCTTGGCACATCTGTAGTGCCCGCTCTGGGAGAAGGGACGTGGGGGCAGGGTGCTGGAGTAGCTGCGCCAGCTCGGTTCACCAGCCCCGACCAAGGGCTCTTCAGCTGCAACGGGCAGGCGCTGGTTATGGAAGGAATGTCTGCAGCTCCAAATCCCCACCGAGAAAGACAAGGGGAACCGTCGCAGAGGAATTCCTGGGCTACATTTTTTTTTCTGTTCCTGTGGCCTGAAGCCACTGCAGTTGGCCAGACTGACAAGGCAAGGACGTCACAAAGTTCGATGTCCTTTTCTAAGACTCACCCTCACCCACTTCTGCCCCCACCTCATGTTCCTGTCTTTCTCTTTCCTTCCTTCCTTCCCTACTCCCAGGACGAATGCAGTCTGGGAAAAGGCAGGCCGCTGCAGCCACCATCACTGCGCCTGCTGTGAGGGTGTTCGCTTCCAGCCCAGGATGGGTTTAGCCTCTCTGCTCCCGATATTCAGCATTTCTCTGTGGGTCTGGCTGCATCCGGCCTTTCAGTGTACTAGGTGGTGGGAGGTGGTCTGGGCAGTGGTCACATCGTGTCCTGTGTGCTTCAGTCATCAAGGGAACACAAAATGAGCACCTCCTGTCCACCAGCCAAGCCACTGTTCTGGGATTTCTGCATATGTGAACTCATTATTCTCCACAAGGACCCTATTATGATCCTGATTTACAAGTGGGGAAATCAGGCACAAAGTGGTCAAGTGCCTGAGTGTCCCCAGTCACCTTTCGTACCTGTGATCCTCAACCCAGCCTCCTGTTGACTGAGGCCACCCTAGCAGCATGTGTCCGCATTGAGAGGGAAGACTATTCTGCAGTTGGCAGGACGTGTGTACCTTTCCAGGCTCCAGCGGCCCTCCCAGGACAGACTCCAAAGATGAGATCTGTCACTGTAAATTAGTTCTGCCTAGGCTCAGGCCCACTTACCAGGGTCCCAGTATTGCAAAGTGGGGTGTCACTAGTGTGCCTTGCAGCTGACATTACAGAAAGGGTCTTGGTAACCACACGAGTCTCTGTTGTGTGCCAGCCCCGTGGTTGGTGCCTACTTATCATAGGTCACACTGATGGGGAAACACTGAGGGCAGTTTACACCATGCCATCAACAGGGCAGGGCACTGGACACATTTTCAAGGTGGCTGGTATGCACTGCTGTGCCAAGCACCCTGCCCCCCAACCTCATTGGCTTCATCCCATAAAGACTATTTCTTGCTCAGGTCGTCATCTCTTATGAGTCACTACAGGACAGGAGGAAGAGTTCTGTTCCACAGTCCCTCAGAATTCAGGCTCCTTCTGGGACCTTCCTTTTCTGGGCCTCTACCTTTGCTCAGGGAGGCCCCCCCAGGAGATTTTAGGGACCAGTGCTGTCAGTGATGATGTAGTTCAGGTGAGCCCGGGTCCAAAGGGAAGTGGGCCCCCTGATGCCCAAGCTCATGGTTGGAAACCAATTTGCCCTGACCAAAGCTGATGCCTAAACTGAAATCCAGTTATCCCTTTACCTGGAGGATGAATGGGAAAGAAGGTCCTGAGGGCCGACTAAAGAGGCCAACACATGTGCAGCCAGGAATACCCTTTGCTTTGTTAGCAGAACAGCGGCCATAGCTAAGGAGGGAGGGCAGAGTTGGGGAAGATGGCCCTCGGTGCACTCTGCTCTCTGCTGCCACCTCGTGGTGGAAGCGGAAAAAACCCGAGTCAATGTTCCAGAGCATGAGTCTTAGCCAATTTGTCTGATGCCCAGCAGGCGGCCTGGCGAAGCTGCCCCCTGCTGTGTGAGCGGAGGACAGATGCCCCTCCGGGTAAAGGCTCTGTCCCCTGGGGGTGGGGGGGTTTCTGTGGAATTAGTGATTCTCAAGTGTGTGCCCTGCTTTCTGGGAATACCTTAACGTTCTACTCACTTTGGAAGACGTTAGTGTTGGACCTGGGTGGCAGGAAGTAAGGTCTTCCCCAAGCCAGCCTTGGTCCTGATAGTGATGTGGAGACAGGCTGATTCGGACAACAGAACACCAGCTTCCTCAGAGGGACAGAGTTTCCAGAACTCTCCAGCCCGACCTCCCTGAGAGGGTGAGGCCTCTCAGTGCTCAGGGTCCCTCTCCCACACTATTTTCACTGTCCCCCACCCCCAGTTAATCAGCATCAGATGGATTCACTCAGCACTCAAGGGTTCACTTTTCACAGCCTATCCATCCCATAACCCTCCTGAGTACCAAGCCCAAGAAGCATTCTTTAGACTCCAGACTGTGGCCCTGCTGGGAGGCATGAGATCAGTTCTCCAGAATTTAAAAAAAAAAAAAAGAAATTGGGAGTGAAGTTTGCTCGGTGGTAGAGTTCTTGCCTAGCATATGCTAGGCCTTCAGTTTAATTTCATATGGACATACACACATGGACACACACACACACACACACACACACAGTTTGGAGGACGTTGAACCTAAGCAACAGAACTGTTTTGCCAGCCCCTTGACAATGTATCCCATGTCTTGGGGTACAGGTAACGTTTATTTCTTATCAAAACACCATACAAATACTGTGTTGGTGTGTTTCATTGCTTCCAGAAGAAAATTCTATGTAAATCAGTTCTTAGATTTTTTTCTCCTCCTCCACAACTCTCCTAGCTTATCACCCCTTTTTCTGCCTGTAAAAGAAGTCCCCCAATCATCGTCAATCACTCAAAAATAAAAAAGTAACCCACCAGTCACAAAAGGCCCTCTATACAGGAATCCGAGGACACTGGCTGTTGACTGGTCTTTCATTTGCATATCCAAGAGGACCACTTAAGAGGCCCTTCACAGGACAAAGATCAGCTTCTCTGGGCTCAAGGAAGAAAGGTCCCCCCTGCTCTCCACATTCCTGCAGTGCAGACCCTCTCTGCTTCATGGATAGATACATCTGGGGGTCTGCTCCTTGCTTCTCCCACATTCTTCCTGCTATAATTACTGTGGAGAATGACTCTGCACCAGACACGGGAACTCTCAAACCAGAGGCCCTGCTGGTGCTCCTGACTGTTCCCTGTTTGCAGATGCTGGGGGGTGGGGGATGGGGGTGGGGGCCCACACAGGACACGGGGAAGACACCACGACAACCCCATCTCCTTGTCCACTGGCTGACTGCAGATCTGCCTCCTCTGACCCCACAAGCTCTAGTTTGGCCACAGGAACTTTGTGAAAGGCCCGTTTTCCCAGCATGCTCTATCCTTCCTCCACAGGGGCCATGAGGGGCTGTCATTTGAACGTGTTGTCCAAAGTTTCATCTGCTGGAAATGGAGCCCCCAACTTTATGTGTGTGTGTCTGGAGGCAGAGCTTGGGGAGATCGTTAGGACTAGATGGAGCTGTGAGAGTGGGACCACAGGATGGTACTTTTTAAGAAAAAGAAGGCGGCCCAGGAAGATGGCTTGCTCAATCAAGTACTTACTGTGCAAGGCTAGGACCTGAGTTTGATCCTCAGAACCCACATAAAAGCTAGGCACAGTTGTAACACCAGTACTAGGGAGGCTGAGATGAGGATTTGGGGCTTGCTGGCCAGCCAATCTATCAGAGATTCTGGTACAGTGTCAAAAAATATGGTGGCGAGCAAATAAGGAAGACATCTAATGCCAACCACCACACATGCCACACACATGCATACATGTACTCCAACATAGGCTAGAAATGGCATACTTCCTCTGTCTCACCATGAGATACCTCATCAGAGGATAGAAAATAAATCCAACCAAAATTCAAGGGCCTTCTTCTTCAGGGAAATCTTTAGGAGTCCAGTGGTGTGGGGCATGCAGAGATATTCCTTCTAAGGTGAAGAATCAGTTATTGAACCTGGCCCCTCCCACCAATGCTGTGGATATCGCTCTGTATGCTGTGAATATGTTGCTCTGATTGGTTAATAAATAAAGTGCTGATTGGCCAGTAGCCAGACAGGAAGTATAGGTGGGACAGGCAGAGAAGAGAATGCTGGGAAGAGGAAGGCTGAGTCAGGAGTCACCAGCCAGACACAGAGGAAGCAAGATGTGAAGGCAGAACTGAGAAAAGGTACCAAGCCATGTGGCTAAATGTAAATAAGAACTATGGGCTAATTTAAGTGTAAGAGTTAGTCAATTGTTAGCCTTTACTAATGGCTGAGCAGTTTTAATTAATATAAGCCTTTATGTGTTAACTTGGGTCCAAGCAGCCACAGGGCTGCAGGAGCTGGGCGGGACCAGGAAAACTTCAGCTACACACCACCAAGAAAGAAGCACAATGTTTACTGGGCTAATTTGGATTCTAGAGATGGCGCTTTCCTCACTTGGATATATTACTCTGGCTTTGTGTGGAGCCTGGGACAGGAGAAGGTCTTTCAACAGGTCCAGACTGCTGTGCAGGCTGTTCTACCACTTGGACCACATGATCCAGCAGGCTGTGTTTTACTTGAGGTGCCAGTGGCAGATAGGGATGCTGTGTGGAGCCTTTGGCAGGCCATGGAGGTGAGCCACAGAAGAGACCTTCGGGATTTTGGAGCAAGGCTCCACCACCATCTGCAGACAACTAGTCTCCCTTGGAGAGACACTCTTGGCTTGCTATTTGACTTTTGTGGAAACTGAATGATTGACAATAGGTCACCAATATATCATGTGATCTGAGATGACCATCGTGAGCTTGGTTTTATCTGACTCACCAAATCCTAAAGTAGAACGTGCATAGCAGCAATCCTTTATTAAATGGAAGGGGTATATATATTTATATACATCTTTGTTTTGTGCTGACATAGACCACACTTCCTTCATATACCACCCTCCAGGTTTGGCACACTGTCACCGCTGAGGAGTTTGTCCACACGTCTTGTTATCTCAAGGTTGTGGTGTCCATCACGAGCCAGGGTATCTGTTTGCCTTCTGCTGAATAGTACCCTGGAGGGGGTCTCACCTGGGCTGGAGCCTGACTCTCTGCTGGTCATGGGACTTTGAAATAGTGACCACTTTGTGCCTCAGTTTCCACATCTACAGAGCACAAGTGTGCCGTCTACTCACTGCGGTGCCAGGGTACATAGGAACTGTGCATGCTTGTGAGGTCCTGTGTGGCCGTGTAACACAGCATGTGATGTTCAGATCCGGGAAACTGTAGACCATCATTTCAGATAACTGTCACTTCTTTGGGTTGGGGAAACTCAAAACCTGTCCACTAGCTATTTTGTAAATTTTAACTAATCATTGTCAACCATAGTTCCCCTCCCGTGCTATGAACATCAGAAACTATTCCTTCTATTGAATTGCACTTTATCCTCTAACTCCCTTCTCCGGCCCCTCCCAGCCTCTGCTAACCAGTGTTTTATTGGCCTTTTCTTTGAGATCATCTCTTTAGCTCCCACAAGTGAGGAGACTTTGTCTCACTTCAAATGAAGGTCTCCAGTCTTACCCCTGTTGCCATGATGACAGGATTTCATTCTTTCACTGAAGGTGCTTTCTGGGAACTCACTGCTGTTTAATCATCTGATAGAGACCATGGCCTCCATGTGCAAGGATGTGTGAGAGAAAAGTTATGTTTTAAGTTTTAATTATTGTGCCTGAGAGATGCATGTAACAAAACTGCCTCTAACCTGTAAGCCCCTTGCCTGAGGACAGATACTTCTGGATATGCTGGAGGCTTTTATTTATGTAAGATAACAAGCCACTCCCCTAAACAAATTTGTTTGACCCAACTGCCCCAGATGTGTTTGATTGGATGTAAATGGGAGGCACACAGTCAGGAAGTACTTCAAGATATATACTTGCCCCTGATTGAACCTGTTGGGAAATACAGTGGCCTTATGGGTTTGCCTTTTTAAGCTTCTGCAAAATGTGACGAGTTGCCTTTTTCTGGGAACCCCGGAATGGACCTGGCCAGAGTCCATCATCCTTGCCAGTATTTAATTAAAACTTGCTTCAAATTTGGCTCAAAAATTGTGGAACTGGTCTTTTTCTCATGGTTCTCAGTTTTAACAGATGAGGGTGGCACCCTTGTGGAGGCCCACCAAGGTTACCTAGTGATATCTGGGCAACCCAGCGGGGCTGCATTAGAGAATTGCTTGACCTCATGTGTGGTTACCACATGTGTGGAAGGGTCTGCACTTGGGTGTGCAGAGGGAGATCTTTTGCTTCTCCCCTTGGCAGTCCTATAAAAAGCCTTTTAGAAGCGACAGAAAGGGCTGGTGGATAATGATCCAGGCCCTCCCGAGCTATCCTGTGTTTCTGTTTCTCTCCCTCTATCTTTCTAACATCTCTTATGCCTCACTCCTCAAGAGTACCCCGGGGAAAATGTGGGAGCTGAGCTCCCACACACCCTCCCCTGTAAAAGCAGGCTCTAGCAAAGGTCTTCCACGCACTCCAGTGGGAGTTGGTGGGAGCTGAGACCCTTGGGGATCATCTCTTCAGCTCATGCTGAGCCATGCTCTCAGGAGAACCAGAGCTGAACAGAGCTGAAGTTACGGTCCAAGTTCTCCCAGTTAGGGATCAGTTAGTGACTCGAGAGCTAAGATGTGACCAGGTCTGTCTGACTCCAACGCCCAGCCCTCAGCACATATTGTTCTTGCACTTCTGACCTCCTCATTATGAGGGTCTTGTTGACTGTCTAGTCTCTACCAGGAAGCACCCTGAGTTCCTCTTCCTCAGGCCCAAGCTGCCCAGCAAGGCTTCTGTAAACCTGTAGATGCCAGTACCTTAGTGTGGCTAGTCCAAGGAAGCAACCAAATTATTTAAATTACTTTGTTTACATTTCTGTAAAAATAAATCTGACATCCAGTTCAGTTATTAAAAATCTTTAAGTAGGGGCTGGAGAGATGGCTCAGCAGTTAAGAGCACTGACCGCTTTTTTCCCCAGAGGTCCTGAGTTCAATTCCCAGCAATCACACAGTGGCTCACAACCATCTATAATGAGATCTGGCGCCCTCTTCTGGCCTGCAGGGACACATGCAGGCAGAACATTGTATATGAAATTAATAAATATTAAAACAAATCTTTAAGTATGTTTAGAGTAACTTAGGCATGTGTGTACTTCTTGAGCCACATATTTATGCAATCTAGATCCGGAGCAAGTACTTCCAATGAAAATTAGTGTTTAAATTGATGATAGAGTGCTTAGTCCTAGAGAAGCCATCTATCTCCCTCCCCCCCAAGGCTCAGAGAACAAGAGGGAAGAGCAGAAAGAAAGAACGGAAGAGTCAGAGCATGGGAAGATGTGCATCTTCTGATATGACACGACTCATTCATGAACACACTGCAGCTATGGTCTCCCGCACAAGACTGGGCCTGACAACATTTCATCATCACTGGGGTCCCAACCCCTCCCCAGGGGTCTATTCAGTTAGTGCTTGCTGGGGGAGGGGTGTCACTTTCATGAGTGGTGTAGCCTCTGGTAAGTCGTCCATGCTTCAGCCAACAGCTCCCCTCCCCCACCAGCCCCGACCCATGCTCACACAAGCAACCCTAATTAAACTCAGTGGGTTACATGCAGAAAGCAGATAAGAAGGGAGGAGGGGACTTGTGTGCAAAAAGAAGGGCTTCAGAGGGAGAAGAGGGGGCTGGGGGGAGAGGAGAATAGAGAATGAAAACCATTAAAATGAATTATAACAGTACAGGAAACTTGAAGAACGAAAATTTATAAAAAGGAAAGAAAAACAGAAATGTTAGTGTCTAAATTGAAAAGTGCCCAAAGTGGAAAAGCACATTAGAAAGAAAGTTAAAATATTTCAATGGGGTCTAGAGGTGTGATAGAGGACAAGCCAGCATGCCCTGGGCTCTGGGTTCAAACCCCAGTCTCTGAGGCCTTCCCCACCATTTTACCAAGGTAATGCATGGGATCTGGCAGAATGAATAAAATGTTATTAAAATACTTTTATCTAGTACCATTCAGTTTCATCTTTTGTCCGTGATGGCCACTAGCAAGCAAGTTAGTGCCAACCCCAACTTGCTGTTGAGTGTTGGTCTAGATAAGTGTTTCTCAACCCATGGGTCGTGACCCCTGGGGTTAAGCAACCCTTTCACTGGGGTTACCTAAGACCACAGGAAAACACAGATATTTATGTGGTGGTATTTTATTTGTGCTGAAATGTGATATTTCATTTGTATATTAATAAATAACGTTTGCCTGGAGATCACAGGTCATAGTCATAAACAGAAGTCAGGCGGTGGTAGCACATGCCCTTAATCGATCACATGGCAGGCAGAGTCTCTGTGTGTTCAAGGACACAGCCAAGCTGGTGACACACGCCTTTAATCCCAGTACCAACCATAGAGACCAGGAGGTCTGTCTAGACAGACAGTGATGAGGAAGTGATGTAGTTGGGCTTAGAGCCAATGAGAAGGCAGAACAGGAAGGCAATAAAGGCGCAGGTTAGACAGGAAGAGGCTCTCTTGGGAAGCTACAGCAATGTGGAAAGCTAAGGTTAGTTGGTGGCTATTGCCCTGATCTCTATGGCTTGCACCTCTGTATTTGGCTCTGTGTTTCTTATTTAATAAGACTGTTTAGAAATTCGTCTACATATTTACATTATGATATGTACTTATTTATTTATGTGTTTATTTATTTATTTTTTTTTCAAGACAGGGTTTCTCTGTGTAGCCCTGACTGTCCTGGAACTCATTTTGTAAACCAGGCTGGTCTCAAACTCACAGAGATCCACCTGCCTCTGCCTCCTGAGTGCTGGGTTAAAGGTGTGTGCCACCACCACCTGGCCTACATCACAATTTATAACAGCACCAAAATTGTAGTTATGAAGTAGCAACGAAAATAGTTTTATGGTTGGGGGTGACCCCAACATGAGGAAGTGTATAAAAGGGTCGCAGCATTAGGAAGGTTGGGAACCACTGTTCTAGAACACGATTTGGGTCAAAGGAATCAGCTTCCCCCCCCCCCCACCCCCCCCACCCCCGCTTCAGGCACATTTCCCCAAAGGACACCAGTGGGAGTCTCCTGTACCAGGTCCCACGTTTAGCTGAAAGACTTGAGCCCAAGACAGTAGGAAGACAGACTGAGAGGCAGTGAAGTGTAAGCAGCCACTCCAGAATTTGCTGATTCTTCCACACTTGCTGGTGGGAGTTTCTAATTTCATTTTTAGAAACGACCCAGCTTCTGTGCTCTGCAGCCAAACTCGGTGGGACTGCACAGGGTCAAGCTGAGATGCAGGCTGGCTGGTACCAGGTGCGGAGATAGGAGCCTATCAGCTCCCACCTCCCTGCTCGGCCTGCTGCAGGGATCTGGGCTGTTCCTGGCATGTCAGACACACTGTATCACTCTCCTACAGAGTAATCCCTGTGCTGCCTCCCCTTCAAGGTCAGGTCTTAGAGATAGGGACTCCAGCCTTCCTGTCTGTTCCAGACTGCAGGCTGCATCGGGACAGGCAGCTGTCAACTCTAGGCTGGAAGGCAACTCTCAACCTTCCCAGAATAGGACACCCACCTCCGTGACCCCAGCACAGCTCCTGACCCCTGAACAGCCCTGCTGCCTGGTCCTTCCTTACAGCTCCCGATGTCTGGGTGATTCTGTAAGGTCCTGTTATTTTCTCGTCACTTCTCTCTTGGCCGGTGTTAGCTGGAGCTGGCTTCTGGTACCCGCTCTGAGAACCCTTTTGAAGCATGCTGAGTAATGGAGACCTGAGAGCCCAGTTAGTTACTTGGCTGAAAGCCCAGGGTTCTGGTCTACATCCATCAGCCCACCTGCCTCCCTGTGGAAGCATCATGTGAACAGGGGAAGAAAAGGAGTTATCATGCTTTCCTGGCTGTCAAAGCTGGCCTCTCACTCCTTAGGCCTTCCTTGGGTTTAGAGGGAAGCCTAAACTGGGCTTAGGGCCAGACACCCAGAGTGCCAAGAAGTCCTCCTGGGATCAAGTCTGCAGAGATGGGCAGTGCGGGGTTTACCAGGATGCTGTAGGAGTGAGGGAAAAGTCTAGGCAGAAGATACAAAGCCCTCCAGTGCAGCCCCTTTGGGCGGGAGGGACCTGGCTCCTTCAGGTCTCAGAGAGCGGATCAGAGACAGGGCTCTGGCCTAGAACTAGCTCAAGGTATAGCTCCTCTACCCTCTGGATCTGGGGTTCTAGCAAATTAGGAGGCTTGTTGGAGTGAAGGTCTCTCACTTAGCCCAGGTTAGACCCAGGCCTGGTGAGATCAGCATGGCAGTGCTTGGCCTCCGTATAAGAATGTACATAGTAAGTATTTAGCTCTCTGACACCCATGTCCTGCTCCACGACTTCAGAAACCCAACAGCACGCATTTATCAATCACAAAGAAGCCCTGCTAATGCTGCTTCTGGGCCCTACTCTCCTGGGTCAGTATTGGGAAGAGGTGAAGGCTCCCCTTTCCTGTGGTACAGCTCCCAGGTAGAGCCCAGAAAAGGACTACAGTTTTCGGACCCTGGTGGTCATCTGATATTCTCACCTGTGGTCCCCTAGGGCTTTCACTCCCCTTACCTGCTTGACTGCAGCTCGTCTGTCTGGGTCAGGACCTTGGTGCCTGCCCTCAGTCAGCTGCCTTCCTTGGTGGCATTGCATGGTCTGACATCTTGGCATATGTCATCTTCCTGAGGCACTGCCAGGAGATAGGTGCCTGGCTACTCTCTCTTTCCTTCTCCATAAGAGATTCCCCTGGGAGAAGGGTATGGCTGGGGTATCAGTGCCCTCTGGGGTAAGGGGTCCGAGGAAGCGTTCTGCTTCTAGCGTGGTAAAGGAAAAGGGCAGGGTGACCACAGAACAAGGCAGCATCACTAGACAGATCCGCCTTCCTCTTCCTGTTTGTATTAATTACTGTCAGTAAAACATGGGCCACAGCTTTAATTACCCCATTATCACAGCCTCCTCATGCTCGCTTCCAGTTAGTCCTTCCTCGGTCCTCTCTTGAAGATTCTAAGTCTCTCAGTTACCACACTATGGCCAACCTCTACTCACTGCCAGCCTGGCACCAGAATCTGAAGTTCCCCTGCTGAGGTTTGAGAGTCACCACAGGGGAATGGTTTCCACTCTGGCAATGAGTTTGACCACCTCCCTGTGGGTTTCAATACTTGCTTCAAATTCCATTATCCCCTCACTTAGCACTTTGGAATAAAAAGATAGATGGGTGTATGGGAGGGGACTGTCCTTATCATATTCTGTGTTTTAAAACATTTCTATTGATGTGTGTGCACGTGCACATGTGCACACTCCACAGCATTCAAGCAGAGGTCAAAGGGCAACTTTCAGAAGTTGGTTCTTTTTTCCCACCATGTAGAAAATTCATCTTGGGGGGTTGGAGATTTAGCTCAGTGGTAGAGTGCTTGCCTAGCAAGCGCAAGGCCCTGGGTTCGGTCCTCAACTCTGGCAAAAAAAAAAAAAAAAGTTCATCTTGGATCCAGTTGTCAGCCTTGGATTTCACTGTCCTGTTATCACACTCTTGTGTTGCTGTGGGAATGAGTATGTGTCTGTCCCTGTGATCTTAGATAAATAGCTCTTTAAGCAGCGTGGCAGGTCTACCAGCTGTCATAAAACCATCCTCGTCATGGGTCCCAGCACAGATGAACTACACTTCACAGAATCCCCTGAGCTGATGGGAGGCCATGTGACTTCCTTCCAGTCAGGTGGCTGGGAGAAATAACACTGCCACGTCTAGGACTGGACCAGTGCCTCTCCCAGGAGTGGTGCCTAGCAGAGACGACTTTGATGCTCAGACAAAACCGTAAGACAGGAAGATGCATGGAGACCAGCTGCCTGCCCGTCAGAAGTGCATATTGTTGAATACCCTATATCCACCCCCCTCACCACCAAACACACAGAAGCTACACAACACGCAATCCAAACAAGACATAAAGAGACAGCTCTCTTGAATTTAGTAAACGGTGACCTGCATGTTCTGTATACTGACTAGGTAGGCATGGGGCCATGGACCACAGCCAGACAAGAGGAGCCCTGGCCCCAGTGACACTGTCCTCCTATGCTTTGCTCAGTGGCTGGATCTGTGATTCTCGGGCTCTTTGTCACCAGAGTAAAGCCCAGATGAAAGGGTTGCTTGGAGAGGGCCTGCCGCACAGCAGTATTTTAGCCTTGGCGGGTTCCTCCACTAGATGGCACTGACAGCATTGTTTTCCCTCATTAATATTCGTTAGACAGTTGTCACTTTCTGTAGGGTTGAAGGCCACAACAGGAGCTATGAATTAAACTTTAGTAGATGATGCAACCTATGATCACGCTAAGAACGATCCACTTCCAAGGGCTGCCAAGCTTCCCTTCTTCTTGGGGGATGAGGGACTGTCCCAGGATTCTTCCTGGCCGTGTGCCTGCCAGAACGCCATCAACGAAGCCTTTTTCTCTCCTCCTGCCCTGCCATTGATTCCAGGGGCACTAGACCTAGGCTTCACTCTTAGGTGTCTTTCTGTTCTTTTCAGCTCTTTATGCCCGAGATCACTCAGGCACCCTCAGAACGGTGGGGAAGCCCTACCTGTACAGACAAGCCCTCTCCTTCCCAGACTTTGGCCCATCCACTTCAATGCTGAGACACCAACATGGACCCTCCCAGCCACGCTCCTGTTTCTGACCCCAGGCAACTGACCTCAACCTAGTAAGTAAACAAACTATTTACCTGGTCTTGAGCTCAGGATGGCAATGTCCTCTGAGTCTTTTGGGGCAGAGGCTGTGCTCTGCTCTCCCCAGGAGCCCTGGACATACCAGCGGCTACTGAGTTGTGAGTGGACGGTTCCCTGAGCTTCTTTCATTTGCTGTTGTGGTTTAAAGTGGGGTCACTCAACCCTCTCTTTTCTCACTCCTTCCTTCCTTGTCCATGCTGGCCTCAAAATTGCAATCCTCCTGCCTCAGCTTTGTCATAGCTGCTATTACAGTACTTCTTGCCGTTCTGGGTCCCACCCTTATTACTTTTTTTGTTCTTTTTTGCCAGAGCTGAGGACCGAACCCAGGGCCTTGCACTTGCTAGTCAAGCGCTCTACTACTGAGCTAAATCCCCAACCCCTTTTACAATTTTTTTGGGGGCGGGGGGTGAAACAGGGTTTCTCTGTGTAGCTTTGCGCCCTTCCTGGAACTCGCTTTGTAGACCAGGCTGGCCTCGAATTCACAGAGATCTGTCTGCCTCTGCCTCCCAAATGCTGGGATTAAAGGTGTGCGCCGCCGCCGCCGCCGCCGCCGCCGCCGCCGCCGCCGCCGCCACCGCCGCCGCCCGCCCCACCCTTATTACTTACTACCATCTTCTTTTCCAGCTTCAGCGGGGCTCCTGGCCAGAGCCTCTGTGGGCAACTGTGGTCACATAGACCTCAGCCTGGGGCAGGCTGACCTAGGGGGCGTCCAGGTTCCCCTTATGCCAGCTGTTTGACCTCAGGGAGGCTCACCTAGCATCTCTAGGCTGCCACATTTCCATGGGCTATAAAGGGAGTGGAACATTTCCAGCTGTAGCCAGAACTTCTTGAGTCCTTTGGGACCAGGTTGGTAGGAAGTCCCAAGATTGCAGAGCCCCTGGAAAGACGGGAGGGGGGGGTCCAGGGGGGTGGGGAGAAGGTGAGCTACCCCAGAGCCCCTACCAGCACTAGTGTTGCGTTCTCTCTGCACGTGGGTGTGCAGTCTGAGGGGCCTTGTCTACTACTTTGCCTTTCCGGAGTGGCCTCAGCACCTGCTGCTTCTACCTGAGATCTTAGGAGGAGCTGCCTGACAAAGGGCAGACAGATATGGGCAGTTCTAAGAGCCATCCAATTCTGGTGTTCAGCCAGGCAATAGCTTCTGTTCTGGGAAAAGGGGGTCCTTGGGCTTTCCTTCCTGAGACCAGGCCCCCAAACCTCACAGCTGAAGCATAAAAGACCCAAAGGTCAGAGGATCAAGCGTCTGTGCTCTAGGGAGCCTGAGTGTGTGGCTTGGGGATCCAGGTGGCCTGCTGTAGTTTCAGGGTCACTACCAAACCTCATGTTGAAATTTAGCACACATTGTGAGGTGTTAAGGGGTAGGGCCCACCATGGCTCTGTCATAAGAGCTAGTTTAGTCCTGCATCTTGTATGTACCACTTTTGCCAGGTGATGCCCTGCGTCCTTTGGAATTCTGCAGACTCCCTGTGAGTGAGAAGACCCCTTGAGCTTTGACACCTGGTCCCCATAACCAGGATCTGAACATATCTTTATTAGTTAAAAATGTTCGAATGCGCTCATGCGTGTGCATGCATGCGTGTGCATGTGTATGTGCACACGTGTGTGCTTGTGTGTGTGTGTGTGTACACGCACTCGGGTGCATGTGTGTGAACTCAGGCATGGAAATGCCATGGTATGCATATGTGTGGAGGTCAGAGGATACCTCTTCAGAGTCAGCTCTCTCTGGTCACCTGGTGAACTCTCAGGATGGAACTCAAGTCATCAGGGCTGCACACAAGCACCTCTATCCACCGAACCATCTTGACAGCCCATTTTTACTCTTTATGAATCTCCCAGTCTGTGGAATTTAGTTCAACAGGAAACAGAATGAGGCAAAGCTTCAGCTCTACTACTATCTGGCTGTGTGCCACGGCACAAGCTGCTGTTCTTTCCAGTCTCCAGGGTCTACTTTTAGAAAACAGGGAGAAAGACGCCCTCTGCCTTAGAGAGGCATCCCGAGTACTGTGATAGACAGAACAATGATGGTTCACATAAATGTCTGCGCCCAAGCTGGGCGGTGGTGGCACATGCTTTAATCCCAGCACTCAGGAAGCAGACACCGGCAGATCTCTGAGTTTGAGGCCAGCCTGGTTTACAGAGTGAGTTCCAGGACAGCCAGGACTACACTGATACACAGATAAACCCTGTCTCAAAAAAACAAAACAAAACAAAACAAAAAAAACCATGTGCCACAACACCCATCTGAGAAGTATATATTTGTATTTTCATTTTGTCTATTTTCCCCAGAATTCCCAGGATAATGGCCCACAGATTTCTTAGCCTGGGTTCATGTTGCCTCTTGGCAGACAGCAAGAGCTAGGTCATTTCCTCATGGTGTTTGGGGGGTGTCTACTGCACCTCTCTGTGACTGTAAATTTCATGGCTCACAGATCCTCCCAGGGAGTATCTTAAACCTCAATGCTTCCCAGAAGTGACCTGTCCCCACCCGACCCCTGCAGCCACTCTTCCAATCATGCTAGTGGTCTCTTTCCTCACGTACCTGAAACTGTCCTCAAAGACCTCTGTCTACAAACATTTTGGCTCATACATAAGACAGTCCAGAAATGCCAGAGTTAACCTGCAAGGGTGTATCTCTCAATGGTTGGCTGGTGGGAGTTGGTGGGAATGCCTCCAGCCACCCATTACCTGGGAAAGATCCATCCTGCAGCACCTCAGAGGGTCCCAGTGAGACAGAGCTGGGTGTCATTACATCAGTCCATTCACTAGCACCTCCTAGTGGTCCTTTCCCTGCGTCCTTCCTCACACTTTAGGGGATCACTTCTAGAACACATTGCCCAGATCCTGTCTCAGGTGGAGGTCAAGGGAAATAAAAACACTGGCAAAGTGGGCCCCGCTGTGACAGCAGGACACCAGACAGACACATATGCAGCTCACTGAGGACCACACTGACCAACTTGGAGCTGTAAAAACCTGTTCTGTTACTGCTAACGGGACAATGGGTCTGTGGGGCCCATTGTTGTACTGAAATTCTGCCTTGGGGTTCCCAGTAAGTCTTATGGTGGTCTTCTGAGTCTGTTCACAATGGACTGTGGTCTTATTTCTGTGTGTGTGTTTGCATCTTCACACTAGGACAGCAGTTCTCAACCTGTGGGTCACAACCTCTTTGGGAGTCACATATCAGATATCATCCTGCATATCAGATATTTACATTATGATTCATAACAGGAGCAAAATGACAGTTATGAAGTAGAAACAAGATAATTTTAGGCTTGAGTGGGGAGTCACCACAACATGGGGAACTGTATCAAAGGGTCATTTTCTCTTATCCAAGAACTAATTATCCAAACGACAGATTGGATTTTCTTATTTCTTCCCCCAGTCTTTCAAGCTTTGGCCCAAATTTTGCCTTAGCTTCTTGGGACAGTGTCAGCCCTCCTGCAAGAGATAGGATTGTGGGAGCCTGAGCACACTCATGACCCCAGGGGGCCACCAGTCTCCCCTCAGCACACAACAGCCCCCTGGGCCTACCTGGGGTGATCTCAAACAGGTGTTTCCCTGGGTCCTCAGGGTCTGGAAGGAGTTCGGTCACTTGTGTCCCTTGTAGAGAAATAAATCCCTGAAATGGAGACAAACACAAATAAGAAACCCGAGAAGGCTGGGAAAGGTTCCTTGGAGTGAAGGGTGGTGCCAGGGCAGGGTCCAGCCCTTCTCCTGGCAAGACAGGCTGGGTACCAGGGAGGAGTATGTGCTTCCTTTCTGGGGGCACAGGACCAGGCACAGAGGATACCCCTCCCCCAATCTGCACATGCAGTTGCAGGGTGGGAGGGCCTCTTTCAACAAGGGGTGGGCTGGGTCGACAGAGCTGGTGATCCTCCAACCCTTGCCTCTCCATTCCAAAGGCTCACCGTGGTCTCCTGGGCCAGTAGGACCCCAGGTATGGAGAGTGAGAGAGAGGAAGGCTAGTGTTCCAGAGCCCTGGAGGTGACATCGGGGATAGACAGTATCACATATCTGTGTGAATCCAATCTGCCATGGCCAGGCAGGATGAGGTTTCATTCATTTTTCTTCTTGGGTTTATTTGTGTATTCAATTGTATTATTATTATTATTGTTGTTGTTGTTGTTATTTTGGCTTTTTTTTTTTTTTTTTTTTTTTTTTTTTTTTTTTTTGAGACAGGGTTTCTCTGTGCAGTCTTAGCTGTCCTAGAACTCACTCTGTAGACCAGGCTGGCCTCAAACTTAAGAGATCCACCTTCCTCTGCCTCCGGTGTGCTGGGATTAAAGGCGTGCGCCACCATGCCCAGCTCAATAAATTATTAAGAGATTGCTATTGCAGTGCTGCGGACTAAATCCAGGACCTCTCATATTCTAGGCACCTGCTCTCCCATTGAGCTGCATCTTCAGCCTGAGGTTTTATTTTTTTTAACCACAGAATAGGAATAACCAACATGCACAGTCACCAGCCTAGACAGTGCCATCTCTCTGGCATAGGTAAGCATAGTTGGAATCCACACTGTATTGGCTCCAGGATCCCTTGGATGCCCTTTCCAAAGCTCAGTCTGTATGTCTGCATAAAGGGACATTGACCCTCACTTCTCAGGAGAGTTTCCTAAGCCAGTTCTTGCTTGGTAAGTCCTCCCCAAAGAGATAAGGTGTTGCTTCCCACACCCACAGGCTAGTAAGAGACCTCTTTACCCTCCAGGGAAGTTCCTTCACGTCATGCATGCTCAGCCCTGCTTAGCTTAGACTCTATGTAGCTTGACTAGCTACACTTCTATTGTCTCTGTGGAAAGCCATTTTAAACCCCATTCCTGCAGTCAGCTCTCCAGGTTCAAATCGGAGCTCAGCTTCAGAGAAGTGTCACTTCTCTGTACCTCGGTTTCTTTACTGTGCATCTGGAGTCATACTAGTTCCTTGTAGGGTTGTTCTGAGCATAAATGAATTAGCACCTGGGATGTCCTTAGCATAGGTCCTGGCACACAGTGAGAACAAACTGTGTGTGTGATTTGTTTTGAGTCATGGTCTTACTACATAACCCCGACTGATGTGGAACTCACTCTTTAGACCAGGTTGACCTTGAATTCACAGATATCTGTCTGCCTCCTCTGTCTCCTGAGTGCCAATGTTCAAGGTGTGTACCACCACACGGGGCTGAGAACTGTGTGTCAGCTAAGTAAATCTCTCCATTATGTCTGGACTCCACACCGGGAGTAGATGTATCCATGAGTCTGCATTTGACCAACTGAGAAGCCCATCTGCTTCACCACGTCCCATCCCCACTCCTGTGCTTGCTAGCAGACACCCTCCTCCTGGGCCAGCAACATTTTAGTGAGTCCTCACAATGCCTCCATGGGGAACTATAGTTCTGCTTCACAGATAAGAAAGCTGGGGAACAGAAAGGGCAGCAGTAGCCTGCAGCTGAGTCAGGCCTTTTCTGGTAGATGCTGACCGTAGCAGGGTAATGGGAGCCTTACGTCTGCTGGCATTGGTGCTTGGGGACATATGGAAATTTTGCCTCTTCTCATGCAAGCAACATCAAGGCAGAATGCTATCTGGACCCACAGATGTTTGCTCTAGGGAAATTATAGCCATAAGCCAGAGATCCAGCTGGTAATGGCTGTAACTGAATTACTGGTTGTGTTCTTGCTAGGGAACCTGGAGCTACAGGGAATAATTAGGACAGCCGCCCCAGGATGCGGGAACATGCTCATTAGAGGGCGTGTGCGAGGTCCATCACCGCTTGCTGTTTCGGTAACCGACTCTGATGGGGTACTTTGCTGTGTTTTCTCTCTGCCTCAATAACTGTCACCCACACAATGGGAGTAACAATATCATCACTGACATTGCCTTCTACTGAGGCTAAAGGAAAAAGCAGAAATAGCTTCTGTGGTGGGAACTGGTACTATGTTCCCGGCTCTTAAACGACAAGACTGATTTGATCATGAGCGCTGTGAGGCAGGTGCTGCTGATGCCATCTCCTTGCACTAGAGGATAGAGGTGGGGGAGGCCAAATGCAGGCTCCCCTCTCTGCTGCTAGCAGGGTGAGCTGGGATGTGAGTTCCCACCTGCCTACTCTGCTCCCCACCTTTGTGACAGAAACTTCCCACCAGCTCAGCTTGATTCCAAGAAGCCACCGTGAGGGAGCCAGAAAGGGACTCTGGGATCTACGTGTCCCTTTGTACTCCAGTGAATCCCTGTGTGGCCCCATCACTGCAGGGGACCTGGCACCAACCTGTGGCTTCACCCAATACTGAACCCCCAACCTTCCCAAAAGTCAAGAGTGAAGCTTTAATCTGAGGCCATTGGGATTAGGTGGGCAGGGTGTGGTGGTCCTAAGAAGACTGCTCTCCTGGTTGGTAGTGTGATGTGTGTTAACACTGTAGTGGAAGTACCTGTAAGGGGTCTACCAAACATCCCACGTAAGCCTGAGCTTGTCTCCCAAGCCACCCCAGAGCTTGTTAGAACACAGAGGTCTGGGCTTGTGTGGTTTGTCAATGAGGAAAACAAAGCCTCCAGTTTACGTGTTTGCCATCCTCTGTAGGACACAGGTCTCTTTCCTTCATGGCGAGTTTCATGACGTCACTGAGTGTGAATTTGGGACAAGATTCACTGTAGTGTTTACCACACAGTTGGTCACCTCAGAGGACAGGGCACAGTCAATGACGCCAGTTGAGGAAAGATACAGATGTGTGCTGAGTTCTTACCTTTGCTTTTGCTACAGCCGACTGAACTGTGGGCCTGGGGTGAATGAATTGCTCATCATGGGCCTGTCTGTTCAGAGTAGCACTGGACTCCATCCTGGAGTTTTGAACTCCACAGTTCTGGGTAAAGTAACTGAATTTGCATTTCTGCTTAATTTTCTGATGTTGGTGGCCCCAGGAATACACTCTGAGACCCGCTGGCCTAGAGTAGTCAAGGGTTGGTGCTTTTCCTCTGAGTTCAACCCTCACCTAAATTTGCCTCCATGTAGAATAGTAACATTGAATTCACAGGGCCACCGTGACAAGACAGTGGCTTATGATCTGCTCCAGAGAGTGGGGCCGTGTTTGAAATCCTGTCCCTGAACACACAGGTATTAGGGGCAATGAGTATCTGCTTCTGTCCTCTCAGCCAACACCCAACCACAAAGGTCCTGGGAGTTTCTTGGGGGAGTATCCAAAATAGACATCAACAGGGTCCAACTGGCTTCCTTTTCTTCTTTCTTTCTTTCCTTCCTTCCTTCCTTCCTTCCTTCCTTCCTTCCTTCCCTCCCTCCCTCCCTCCCTCTCTCCTTTCTTTCCTTTCTTCCTTCCTTCCTTCCTTCCTTCCTTCCTTCCTTCCTTTCTCTCTCTCTCTCTCTCTCTCTCTCTCTCTCTCTCTCTCTTTCTTTCTTTCTTAAGTGTTAACTCTGCTTAATCCTCCAGTCCAGGGAGGCATTAACTTAATCCTCTTCTTCATCATCACCAGCTCCAGCACCACCCTGGCCCTTCTTGGTATTCTTCCTCTTTACCCGGCCGGGGCGGCCACCATCATAAGGAGAACGGAGGGAGAAATCAATGTGCTTCTGGGAGTCCAGGATAAGGAAGAATGGAATGTTCACCACCTGCTTGTCGATCCTGATATGACGCTGGCAGATGAGCATGGTGAATAGATTTAGCCAGACCCATCTTAAAGACCTGGGTTTGCAACTGCCTCTCCAAGAAATCCTCAATCTTCAGGCCCAGGATGTAATCCAGCTTCATCTTGCCCTCATCCAGCATCCCAATGCAAACTAGTCGCCTCAGCAGCGCACTGCCTTCAAAAGGATGCCGTGGGTCCTTTTTGTCCAGCATCAGCAGCTCCCGGGCGGCCTTGCGGATCTTAGCTAGGGTAAAATTGACCCTCCAGACCTCACGTTTGTTCCAGAGCCCATACTCTCCGATCAGCTTCAGTTCCTGGTTGAGATGCGATTTCTTGAAGGGTCTCTGTGGGGTCAAACCCAACTTCTGGTGACCGGCATGTTGGCTTCTCTAGGCCCTTGACAAGGAGCCCAACTGGCTTTCTTATAATAGTGTGGGGCCAGGGCTTGGACACTTTGGCTCTGGAAGGGGTCAAACTCATAGTCTGCCCTACAACGGCACAATTTGTTGCAAGTCTTATGGGCACACAGTAAGAGCACACACAAGCTCTAAGGCTTTTCCTCCTTTCCCTGGGTCTGAACTCCCATGGGCATTGGCTGTTGGTACGTTTGCTCAGCCTGCGTGCCTGAGCTCATCCCTAGAAGCTGCAGCTGACTTTGCTCATCTCTAGCTCCGTGTCTCCATAGTCTATTGGTACAGCTGGCTCATAGGCTAAGAACACAGCATTCTGTCTGTCTCCAGCAGGGCCCCACAGCCAGGATTGCTACTGTCTCCACCCCAGTGCCTGTTCCAGCTCCCCAGCTTCCAGGGAGACCTGCCCCAGCACCCAGAACACCTACCACAAATTCTAGAAACTGCATGCAGAGAACAGAGCTCTCTGGGAAAAGACAGGGCAAACCCAGCTGAGGGGTTTTTGGGAGAGAGTATATTTCAAAGACAGTAGCAAATTAAAATGCTTTCTTAAAAATCATCATCTACTCAGGCATGGTGGTGTATGCCTTTAATCCCAGAACTTGGGAGGCAGAGGCAGGCAGATATCTGTTAGTTCAAGGCCAGCCTGATATACATAGTGAGTTCCAGGACAGTCAGGAATACATAGAGACTGTGCCTCAAAAGGAATGAATGAATGAATGAATGAATGAATGAATGAATGAATGAATAAATAAATAATAAAAATCCATCATCTATATGACATATTAAATGCAAATTCCCAAAGCTCCTTAGGCTGAAGAAAATTGATTTAGCGACTAGCCTTACTCCATCTCATGTGCCTAAACTTCACCATGGGTAACTTAGGTGTGACCCTTACGGGTTGTTTGAAATTCTGAAAGTCCACTACCCCAGGCTCTGTGCATAGTGTTTATCTACTGCTGCCCAATATACCCCAAACTTAGTAACCTAAAACTACCGTATTATTTTGTCAGACAGCTTCTGTAGGCCAGGAATTTGGAAGTGGAGTAGTGAATAGACCTGAGGCTTTATAAGGAGACAGTTAAATACAGAAACCCAAAAGCTTGAAGAAGACCAGAGATATGTTTTAAGTTGGCTCACTCAATGGAAGCTATAAAACAGAGTCAGAATCCTGAGCCACAAAGCAGTGTGTGAGAGACAGATCCAGCTGGGAGGATTAACTATATAATAAACTCTACAGTGGAGACATACTTAGAGAGCTTGAAAACAGGAACCTGGAGAAAAGATTTTTGTAAAGGATTTGTTTATTCCGTAGTGCTCTGTCTGCATGTATGCCTGCACACCAGAAGAGGGCACCAGATCTCATTCTAGGTGTTTGGGAGCCATCACGTGATAGCTAGTAACCAAACTCAGGACTTCTGGAAGAACGGCCAGTGCTCTTAACCTCTGAGCCATGTCTCCAGGCCCCAGAGAGAAAAGATAAGTTTTTAAAATTGAGCAGAAGGGCTGGGGATTTAGCTGAGTTGATAGGACACTTGCCTAGCATGCACGTGGCCCTCGGTCCGATCCTCAAGGCTAAGTTAGTATCTCTTATTAATACTGACTGCGATGGCGCTTGCCTGTTATCACAGCCCATGGGGGTGGAGGCGAGAGGGTTAGAAATTCAAGGTCACCCTTGACCCAGGGCAGTCTGGGCTACATGAGCTCTGTCTTCAAACAACAACAAAACATATAAGGCAGAATATTAGTGAGGTGTGGAGTGACTTCACATAACCAAATATGTACGAAATTACTTTTACAGAAGGGAGAAGATGGAGAAATGTTTGGAGAAATGGCCCAAAACAAACCCAAAGATTCATGGACTTCAATAATCCTCAAGAACAAGAAACCAACAGAACTGAAACGTACATGAAGCCACACCAGAATCAAAAGGCCGACGTGAAAAGGAACTCCTAAGAGGGGCCAGCACATACAGGGACTTGACCCAGTATGTCCCAAGGAACCAAGAGGAGGTGGGGAGGCAGTCTAGCAAGGCGTTTGAGGTACTGGGAACACGCACAGATACAGCAGAGCAACAACACAAGCAAGCTCCCATTCTGAACTCAGTGAAAATAGCCTTCAAAAGTGTAGATTAAATAAACCCTCTAAAATATACAAAGACACGGGGCTGGAGAGATGGCTCAGCAGTTAGGAGCACTGGCTGCTCCTCCAGAGGACCCAGGTTCAATTCCCAGCCACCCACATGGCAGCTCACAGCTGTGTGTAACTCCAGTTGCCTAGCACCCTTGCACAGACATACGTGCAGGCAAACATCAACACATATAAAATAAAAATACATTTAAAAAATATACAAAGACTGAAAGTATTCATCACCAGCATGCTTCACTAAAAAGAACTGTTAGAGACAATCTGTTGGCAGGAAAAGAGTATTCCATAAAAAGGAGAAGGGCCCCAGTCTCTAGACTCTTCTCAATTCGTCAATAAGACCAAGAAAGAAATGCAAGTGTTACCAAAGGAAAGGAAGAAGTTAAATTATCCCTATTTGCAGATAATACAAATCTGTACTTGAAAGATCCTACAGGCCCCACCAGAAAACTTTTATTGTTTTATTTTATACATGCATTTACTGTGTGAGGAGGTCAGAGGATAACTTGTCAAAGGAGGTTCTCTGCTTCCAGTAAGCTTATGGATCTGATAAATATTTTCAGGATGGTGCAGGGAACAAAATTAACATATGAAATCAGATGCTTTTCTACATACAAATAATAAACATGCTGAGAAATTAAAATAAAACTATACCACTCAGCCATAGCTTAAAAATGTAAATACAAGAGCTGGGCAGTGGTGACGCACGCTTTTATTCCCAGCACTCAGGAGGCAGAGGCTAGCCTGGGCTACAGAGTGAGTTCCAGGACAGCCAGGGCTACCCAGAAAAACCCTGTCTCCAAAAACCAAAAGCCAAAAAAAGACAAAAGAAAACTAAATACAAAGAGTGTGTTCATATATGAGTGCCTCAAATAAAAATTATAAATATCTAGAAGTAAAGCTAATCAAGAAAGGATTAGACAAAAGACCTCTACAATGAAATGTTAAGTTCACGACAAGGTGGCTGGAGAGATGGTTTGTTTGGTAAAGTGCTTGTAGTACAAGCATGAAGGCCTGAGTTTGATACTCCATAACCCATATAAGAAAACCAAGCATGGTCATGTGTGCCCGCAGTCCAGGGCTGGGGAGATAGAGACAGGGAGATCCCCGGGACTTGATGGCCAGTCAGTTTTTCGGAATCATCAAGTTCAGGTTTAGGGAGATAGAGACCCTGTGTCAAAAAGCAAGGTGAGAACAACTGAGAGAGACCTCAGCTGTCAGCCTCTGGCCTCTGCACACACATGCACACACACAAGATACTAACAAGACAATGACAGCAGTTGTAGAAAAAGTTGTAGACTTTTCATGTTTTGGGGTGAGCAAATTAAATATCATATTGTGACATGGTTATCTTGCCAAAAGCAATCTACAGACTTAATGAAATCCCCATGAAAATTCCATTGACATTCTTCACAGAACTAGAAAGAAATATCCTGAAATTCAAGGGAAGCACAGGAGATCAAGGTAGGCAAATCAGCCCCAAGCAGAAAGAGCAGTGCTGAGGAATCCTAACACCTGGTTCAGATTATCCTACAGAGCCATAGGGACAAAGACAGCATGGTAAGGGCCCACAGACATACATGGAGGACAATGGAACACTCTAGAAGACCTAGAATAGAAGGCCACAGCTATCCAATTTTAGACAAAGGTGCCAAGTATACACACTGGAACAAAAGATGGTCCATTCAACAGCTAGTGCTGGCAAAATGGGATGAATATTCACCTGCAGAAAAATCACATTAGATTCATCTCTCTCATTCTTCATAAAAATCAATTCAAAATAGATTAAAGACCTTAATTTGAAACCTGAAATGCTGAAACTACTAGGAGAAAACACCTCAAAAATATTGGTACAGGGGTTGGGGACTTAGCTCAGTGGTAGAGCGCTTGCCTAGCAAGCGCAAGGCCCTGGGTTCGATCCTCAGCTCAAAATTAAATAAATAAATAAATAAATAAATTGGTTCAGGCAAGAACTTTCTGAGGAAGATTCAAATTGCATAGGAAAAAACCCAATGGATTGACAAATGGGGTTACATAATTAGTTTTCAAATATTTATCTATATATTTGTGTGTGTGTGTGTGTGTGTGTATGTATGTATGTATTTTCTTTTTATAAGAAAAGATTTATTTATTATGTATACAGCATGTATGACTGCAGGCCAGAAGAGGGCACCAGATCTCATTACAGATGGTTGTGAGTCACCATGTGGTTGCTGGGAATTGAACTCAGGACCTCTGGAAGTGCAGTCAGTGCTCTTAACCTCTGAGCCATCTCTCCAGCCCATTATGTATGCATTTTCATGTCATTGTGTGTGTGTGTGTGTGTGTGTGTGTATGCCCATGTTATTGTGTGTGTTTGGAGATTGACAGGAACAAATTCAATGTTGGCTAAAAGAAATTTGCCTTAAGTATAAACAATAGAAAAAGGATGCATCATGCTACTCTAACCAAGGAAGCTGGCATAGCTAAAAATAGAAGAAAAGGGAGATTTCCATCAAAGGAATATTCTCAATGGTGAAAAGATAATCCATAATATATGACGGTACCAGTTCATTGGTAGAACATGACAATGTTAAAAGTTTAGGTACCCAGTAACACATTTTACCTAAAACACATAAAGTGAAGCACACTGTTCTAGCAAAACACTTTAATGTCTCAGCCAAGCGTGTGCCACCATGAACTTGGGTTGCTAGGATGGGGACATCTCTAGGCTGAAGCCAACCTGGGAAGTGCAACAAGAATTATGTTTTCTCTCAACATGCCTATGAATCATTGGAGGCTTGCATGGTATAATAAAGCAAGAAAAAGAAAGAAAAATCACCCATATTGGAAACGAAGTAGTAAGGCTATATTCATAGGCAGCATAACTGTCTATACATAAAATCTCATAAAAGCTACTAGAATAGATATAAGTTCCTCAAAGCTGCAAGGTACAAGATTAAACCAAATCTAAAGCATTTTTTTTCTATACAGTAGCAACAACTGTACTATTGGAAATTGAAACTGTTTTAAACAGCATCAGAAATCTAAAATATTTAGGAATGAATACACTAAAGGATATTTCAGATCTGTGCACTGCAAATCACAAGCCATTGTCTGGAGAAATGAAATAAAGCTATATAAATGGGGGTTATATTATGTCCATTGACCGGAAGCTTTCCTGTTGCCAAGGTGTCGAGACCATCCAAAAGGGTCTATATATTCAGTGACGTTTCAGTCAAAAATTTCAGTAGGCATTTTTGCTGAAATTGACCAAATAATTCTAAATTTCATAGAAACCCTAAAGGACCTAGAAGAGCTGGACAACTTTGAAACAGAACAGTAAAACTGGAAATCTAAAACTATCATTTCACATTGAGATTTCTTATAAAAGTATAGTGAATGGCCAAAATAAGACACTGGCATCAAATAAACCAATGAAACAGAACAGATAGTTCAAAACCAGACCTATCCATATTGAACAGTTTTTTTTTTCTTCAAAGACAAGCCTCACTATGTAGCCCCACAGGCCTGGACCTCATAGAGCTCTGCCAGCCTCTGCCTCCCAAGTACCTCTCAGTGTGTCTGTCCATGGCATTAACAACTCTTCTGTTAAACTGCTTAGTCCCCAGTAATCTGTCTCAGCGTCCTTTTGAACCATCTGCCCCATCCACAGTCTAACAGTTGTGTTTAAAAAACAACTATTTTTAGGATGGATTCAAATCATAACAAACGAAGGAAACATGGAGATAACTATTGTATATGAAAGGCCTAATCCTGTATTTCTTTCTATCCCCCTGGTAAATTATGTATAAAACTGGTTGAGAACAGCTGTCTTTTTTTGTTTGTTTGTTTGACCTATTTAATAAAATCTGTGCCTGTTTGTGAGTATACTGTATGTTTGGCAATACAAAAAAAGATTTATTTCATTTTTAAGTGTGTATGTGTGCATGTACGTGTATGCATGTGTACACGCATGTGCACAAGCGCAAGTGCCCATGGAGGCCAGAGGTTTAGGTCTTCTTGGAGCTGGAGTTACAGATGATAAGCAAACTTAGGTCATCTGTAAGGTCAATAACTCCACCAATGAGCCATTTCTCCAGCCCCATGACTGGATATGACAGACCTTTCAGTACTGGGAATGAACGAAGTCAGACCCCAAACCAGAGTGCATACTGGATGTTCATACACTTAGGAGAGTCTATGAAATG
This sequence comes from Onychomys torridus, assembly GCF_903995425.1. Taxonomy (NCBI): domain Eukaryota; kingdom Metazoa; phylum Chordata; class Mammalia; order Rodentia; family Cricetidae; genus Onychomys; species Onychomys torridus. The sequence continues at coordinate 6,663,256 of NC_050451.1, read as the reverse complement.
CAACATTGGGCCAAGATCATGGCACTCCCTGTGAAAGCCTGCTGATGAGTTTGGTCCCCAGAACCCATGTAAAACTGACCTCTGTTCCTTTACAATCCCAACTCCATCTCTGTCTCTCTCTGTCTCTGTCTCTCTGTCTCTGTCTCTCTCACTCTCTGTCTCTCTCTCACACACACACCACTGTGGCATTAATACACCTACAACCCTCCCCACCCCTCTTCACTGGATAGAACACATTCACTTGTTCAGGTGATTATGACAGGCACATCTTTGAGGGGAGGCATCTATTTAGACCACTGGTCTGTGAATCTACTTCACGTATATATTTAATGAACTCTGACATTAGCTCAAGTAGTTTCTTTTCTTGTGGTACTGGGAAATAAATCCAGGACCTCCAGCACTCTGCAAGTAGTCTACTACAGAGCCACACCCTTATCCCTTAAACCAAGTAGTTGTGATAAAAATTTGCTGTATAAATTGAAATGCAGATTTCAAAGACAGTACGAAGAATGTAAAGTATCTCAATAATTTTGTATGCTATCGGACTGAAATATAAGTATTTTGATATGTTGGCATAAATAAACTTTATTACTAAAAGACAACTCAACAGAAACAAGAGCAAAGGTTATTAACAAGAAATCCATAGCATAATAAACGTGTGCAATGGTTTGAGTGTGGAGTTCCCCCAACATTCTATGTTGGAAGCTAGTACCCCAAATATCAAAACTAAGAAGTGCAGGTCTCTGGGAAGTGATGAATTAGTAATAGTGTGGAGTCCTCCTGAATGGAATCAGTGGCTTTAGGAAAGGAGCTTGAGGACCACAAGGAGAATTGATCGAGCTGCAGGATTTGTAAGACACATGCAAGTCTTCCGGTACATACTAAACCGTCTCTAGATTCCTTAGAAAACCCACGCAGGGGGCTGGAGAGGTGGTTCAACAGTTAAGAGCGTTGGCTGTTCTTCCAGAGAACCTGGGTTCAATTCCCAGCACCCACATGGCAGCTCACAACTGTCTGTAACTCCAGTTTCAGAGACCTGACACCCTCACACAGATATACATGTGTGCAAAACACCAATGCACATAAAATAAAAAATAAATAAATCGTTAAAAAAATAAAAGCCACGCAGTGAAAATGCTATGTAAACAGTTGTCATATAATAGTGTCTGGAGAAATGAAAACAGACAAAGGGAAAAGCCTCTAGTGTTCAGACAGGTATAATCGCTTGTCTTCTCCAAAGTTTTTAACCTGCAGTCAGGTGAACATGCACAGCCCTCAAATAATGGAGGCTCAACTACGTTCAGGAAGGGCACGGGATTCTCATTCCTTGGGAGGGAATGGTGAGGTACTTTCCACCTTCTACCCTGTAATGTTTGCATCCAGATAAGAACATTTAAATAATACTAAAGTTCGAAAAAGGACAGTTAGATAACGCATGAAGTGCTGCTGAGGCCTGAGTAATGGGCTGTTGGCATGTGTCTGCAAACACCCACTCACTGTACATCCCCCTTCATGTTAGGAGTAGGCCAGGCTGCTCAGCCCTTCCACAGTCCAGAATGTCCATCCATCACTTCCAGACAGAGAGTGATAGCCTCTTCTTCTGTGAACATTTCTCGTGGCAGGCCTCTCAATTCTTCTCAGAATAAATTCAGGTGGTGAGCCCCTTCACATCCTGTGACCAGAGTCTGCACAGCAGCAGAATTCTTCTTGCCTGTCTCCAGTCAAATGTCTCACACCCAGGACTTCACTCGTGAAAGACAGGCAGGCATTGCATCTGAGATGGGACTCCCATGGAAACCTCCAAGGTTTTATCTTCAGAGAGGTCAGGTCTCAGTTCTGGCCCACTGCTTATTGATATTAGGCCCTGGGACTGAGTTTGCCTTATCTAGCATTTCCATCTCTGTGGAATGTTATAGAGGCATTTTCCCCCAGATGCGTCTGAGAGGACCTGGGTTGGAGCTGGGCTGTGGAGATGCCCAGGACCTCTCAAAAAAAGATAGTACTGAACAATCTTATAACAGGGGCTTAGAGGTCACGCTGGGCCTTCAGGTGATACCTGTGTTACCCACAGAGTTTGTTTCCTATTCAGTAATGTGGGGGTGTTTCAAGAACTTCCTGAACTAACTCTTGGACAGCTCTGGGTCCGGCACCTGGAGAGAGGATTGCTGTGGTTAGTGAGATACATAGTCAAGTTTGTTTATGATCCAGTGTTGTAGGATGCAGAATATATGCACACACACATATGAACGTTTGAGAACTATTATCAGGGGAGGTGTGGAGATGACTGAGCCGTTAAGGCTGCTCTTCCAAAGGATGTAGGTTTGATTCCTAGCACCCACACTGGTGTCTCACAACCATCTGTAACTCCAGTTCCAGGGGTGTTCCAATCTCCTGGTCTTCACCATCAATGCACACACACAGCACATATATGTGGGCAAAACACCCATACACATAAAATAACAAAAATAATTTTTAGAAAAAATTATGAGGTTTGTAATATTGAAAGTATTATCCCCTACATGGGTCTTAAAAGACAACTTCATTGGCTCAGGCCTGATTTTCTGAACTTTAGACATGAAAATATTTCTGTGGGTTCCCCCATTACCATACTTCATGTGTCATGAAATAAGGTAGGATTTGGGGAGTCTGAGATGAGGGTAGGGTCCTTCTTTGAAGTTTATGACATCATCTGTAGGGACTCCTGCAGGGCCTGAGATGGCGGCATCTCCTCCACTTCCCTGGATCCTGTGGTTTGCCTTAGTAGTGAAGTGTTTGCAATCCTAACACAGCTCAAACTTAGTAAAGGAAGGCTTTCTGGGAAGTCTTCATTTTTCACCTTGACTGTGTGAAGCTAGTCCCTGTAATGAAGCTGAGCGATAACCTCCTCCCTGGCAGAGTCTTGTAGAGTTTTAAGGGGCAATCACTCTGGTTCCTTATCTGGTGTAATTCTGATGGGGCCTCAGATCCATCTTCAGAAGTTTTAGCCATCTGACACCTAGCCAGGAACCAGATCTCTCCGAACTTGACATAAATAATACAAACCTGAAGGAATCTCATTGCCAAGTAGGGAGGCAGCTTCCCTCCCTCCTTATCGTCCATGTCTGTGGCCAGGAGCCATCACCTTCTGCAAGGCAAGACCCCGCACAGGCACAGCAAAGGGCAGAGACAGGTGAGTGTTTGGGTAAGATGCTCACGTCTGTCTCTGCTAAGACTCTGCCCTGACAGTTCAGATTTCAACACCGACTCTGGGTGTTCTCCTCATCTGTATACCAGGACTGGCCCAGGGAACACGGTGTTCCACACTAAGTCTTGGAGCTTCTGCTTTATCTGGAAAAATCTTAGACACAGGTTGGAGTGTGCTTTTGGATCAGGGTCCCAAGAACAGACTGTTAGTTCCCCATACCTTATAATTCCCCAGTTGTGATTTCCGTCCCAGTTATGAACCACGGAAATATCCAGTTGAGAATGAAGGATGAGTCTAGGCATTGGTAGAGCCTTCAAGGACCCTGAGCCCCCAAAGCTAGCAATCTCTCCCAAAGCCCCAAGGGGTGCCCTTGCCAAGGTGGGAAGGTCCTGGCTTGTTGTGCAATTAATTAGCTGTGTAACCACAGATTGAACTCTAAGCTAGACTCGGCCCAAGTCACTCTGGGAAATTCCCTGCAGATGGGGGTACTCTGCTGGCTGTGGATGAGGCTGCACCAATGATCCCAGCAGCACCCAGGGATTTCCCCTCCTCCCTCGGCCTGTCACTGTGAGGACATTCTAATGCCTACTGCGATGTTGTGAGCTAAGATGCTGTCCATGTTGGGAAGAGTCTGTATGGAACCAGAGCTCCTAATTTCAAGTGTGGCCTTGGTGGCAGCTTGAGTTAGGATGCTGAGTTGTGTCCCAGGGTGCTATGTGGCTAGTGGGGCAGAATAGATTTCCTAAACTCTCTAGTGTTTATCTGCCCCAGCCAGAGTGGAGAGGCAAAAGGGCATGTTATTTTGTAACAGGCTTGCAGAAGGTTCTGGTGCCATCAAATCTCTATCTACTGCTGTTTCTGAGAGGTCTGAGGGCGGGAACACCTGGTGAGGCTCTGCTGGTGGTCCTGGAAGGCAGTGATGGCAACACTAACTTCAAACACCCTTTCAGATATGCCCATGACCTCTTCCTCTTCCTCCCCCACTGGGTCAACATGGGAGGCTGTAGAAACAGCTGAAGCCTCAGCCTCATCCACAGCTGATGTTGCTCCACAGAATGGTAAACTTCTGGTATGTTTATCAAGACGATTTCAGACGACATCAGTGTTGGTTATTTTAACCAATGAGATGCTATTTTGAGAAAATAAATATTAATGTCTTGAACTACTTATCCGTACACACACACACACACACACACACACACACACACACAATTTTGAACAGTAGCACTATTAAACATTGTCTTTCCATATTGGTAAAGCTTCTTAATAAAACAATAGTTGCCTCTTATTCCATTTCATTTTCTGGAGTTTCAGTTACATTTGGCCAACCATAGTCTGGAAATAGAAAGTGGAATATTCCAGAAATTGACATTAATATATATATATATATATATATATATATATATATATATATATATACATACAATTTTTGGTTTTTCTTTTGGTTTCAACTCAGGGTTTCTCTTTGTAGCCCTGGGTGTCCTGAAACTCACTCTGTAGACCAGGCTGGCCTCGAACTGAAGAGATCCACCTGCCTCTGATTCCCAAGTGCTGGGATTAAAGGCCCAGCAAGTTGTGTGCTTTTAAATTCAATAGCTTGATGAACCCTCAGGCTTTCCTCTTCATACCACACAGCATGTGAATAGTCTCTTCTTCTCCCACAGCCATGAGCTATACTCCTGTCTGAGTGGGGACTCTTGCTGTGATGAAACACCTTGACCAAAAGCAACCTGGGAAAGGACTTATTCCTCGTACACTTCCGCACCAGCCAATCACTGAAGGAATTCAGGGCTGGGACTCCAGGCATGAACCTGGAGTTAGAAACTGAGGCTGAGAGCCCACTGGGGAGCATTGCTTACTGATTTGCTTATGGCTTGCTCAGCCTGCTTTCTTACAGAACTCAGGACCACCTGCCCAGCGCTGGTACTATACCCAGTGAGCTGGGCCCTCCCACGTCAATCACTAATGGGGCTACACCTGGAAGATTTGCCTACAGGCTGGTAGGTCTTATGGAGGCATTTTCTCACTTAAGGTTCCCACTTCCCAGATGTCCAGGTTTATGTTCGGCAGACAGAACCTGAGCAGCACACTCCCTGTCAGCTACTCAGTGTCTATCTTGTTCTTAGGCTGACTGGTATGCGCAGTAGCTGGGTTCAAGTAACCCCTCCTTTAGAATGGCCTCAAGCATAAAGTTGAATTACAGCATGATATTTAATTATTCCACCTATTGTCTATTGCCATTAACCTATGACAATGCTTCATTTATAAATCATGATTATTCTACTCTTTCCCTATTGCTATTAACCTATGACAGTGCTTCATTTATAAATCAAACTATATTACAGATTTACACATATAGGAAATGCCTGGTGCATGTGGGTTTTAGACAATCTATAGTTTCAGGCACTCATGGGGGTCTTAGAATGTATCTTTTGTAGTAAAGGGGAACAGCTATACTGATTATTACTTTGCTCCGAGGGCTGGATATTGGGAAATAAAAAGGAATAGAAGGCTTGTCTACCTATTTGCAGTATGCTATTGGGGACAAGAGCCAATGGACGATGTCTGGCTCTGATGGTCTGCAGGGCAAGGCAGAGGGTGTGGGCTCTGGGCTCCATCTTCAATGGTCAGGGGTCTGCCTGACATTTTGGACTGGAAAATTGGAAAAAGTCTGCTAAGGGCTGACATGGGTCCAAGGGAATGTCATGCCTTCCTGGCCTATCGTGGTGCTGATGTCCTGGGGTATATGGTGCTGCTGGTAGCCATGCTACTGCACCATCTGTGGACGGGTTAGTCAGAGACACATGGGACAAACATAACTCCTGTCCCTCAGCCAATGCCCAGCCTGTGAACGGCCTAGCCAGGGTAGTGCGAAGCCCTAGAGTATGAAAGTGGCTCTACTTCCTTCTTGACTCATTGGACAAGGTGGGAGTCATTTTTCTCCCGACATGCCTGGTGTTTCAAGTGGAGGTGCTGGGGGAACCTGGGCTAAGCCTAGTCCTTTCTGCCATCCATGATGTGTGGTGGCAATGTCACAGCTGTTCAGAGACAACCAGCATCCTCAGGCATCAGCTTGGGGCTTCTCTGGAACTGAGAGGCTCTTTGCTGGCTGTCCACACCTTTCCAGGATTTTCTCTGATGTAGGACTCAGGTGGAGATCAGGGTTAATGTCTGCCCCTGTACTCTACACTGTTCTGCAGGGCCAGCCTGCTGGGTTTGGAACCAGAGCTGGGAGCCCTGGGTGGTGCTGTCTTGCCTTTGTCCCCCCACCTTGAGGCACCCATGGGGACATAGTCTCTCAATGACTCACATGGATAGCACAGGCCTGCCCTGCTATTTCACTGTTTTTACCATACATTCTGTGTTGCAAAGCACTTCCCACCTCCCTCCCTCCCTCCCTCCCACTCTACATTATGGTGTGGCTGTGAAGTGGCCTTGGTCTCCAGATGGCGGCATCCTTTTGGGAAGTGGTAGACAGTTAGGAGGTCTAACTGAAACAAGCTGGTCACTGGGGGGTGCCTAGGACGGTTATCCCTAAGGTTTGTCCCTTCCCCTCTGCCCTTCCTGCCTGCCATGCGGTGGGTAGCCTGTCACACAATCCTGCTGTCGCCTTCACAACAGTCTCCCTCACCACGGACTAACAGCGCCAAGGACCACAGATAAGACTTGTGAGTTGTGAACCATTAACCCCCCCTCCAGTTATTTACGTCTGATATTTTGTTACAGCGACCCAAAAGTGACCAACTCACTAAAATGAACACACTGCCCTGACGGCAATCCTGCTGGCTCATATGTGACACCCCACTGTTGTCCAGAGTCTAGACGGGCGGCAGAACGTATGTCTTAAGAAGTTTGGTTTTGCTCAGAATACACCTGAGGGACTCGGTTGAGTGGAAAGGCCCACGTGGAAGGGAGTGGGACCCTCCCTGGGCTGGAAGTGGTTTCCATCCCGCAGTGTTCCTGGAAAGTCCAGCAGCAGTGCTGATGCCCTGGGGTATGTGGTGCTGCTGAGAGGGATGCTACCACACTATCTGTGGACAGGCTATTTGGAGTCACACAGTACAGACACTTTTACACTGACCTGCCCACCTGGATGAGCTGACTGCAGCCAAGAGCGCCTGCTGCCTTTTGCTGGGGCAGGCAGAATTCTTCTCTAACTTTTGCAAACACTGCACACTCTTTAGGAAACATACCTATTTTTCTTGGCAGCCTAGAGAAGGCATCAACTTGACAGAAGCCATCTCCAATCACCGAAATTATGCTGATAAGCAGTAGTTCAAGATTTCTATTAATGTATTAAGGAGCCAGAATGGCCAAATACTAATGCAAAGTCAGTCTTGCTCAGCTAAACAATGAGTAAGGTGTATTTCCCTGCTGCACCAATGCCTCTCAATCCATTTTTCTGCCCAGTAATTGAGAAAGCCTGTGATTTACCAGGCAACCTTCCAGCTCTTACTGTAAATCAACTGGGTTCAACTTAAAGCCAAAGAATTGATCTATTATTGTAAGAGGCACCAGAAGCTCTGTGCTGAATTAAATCAGTAGATCAAGAGGAGGTCACTTCGTCTTTATAAATGATCAGGGACACTGGAGGAAAACACAGAAGTTGGGGGTTGGTTTTGTTTGAGATGGTCTTGTCATGTAGCCCAGGCTGGCCTTGACCTCCTAATCACCTGCTCCCACCCACCTCAGTCACCTGACAGCACTAGGAGCTCACAGAGGTCAGTTTTAGAAGATAAAGTGGTGGGGTAGTGACAGTTTCCTTTTCCTAGAGGGGTGGCAGCATATTCCCACGTCATTATTGATTATAGTAATATAAATATTATAATTATAATACATTCCCAGCTATTTCCACTGTTGCCTCCAGAGCTTCAGGAAGGTGTATGATAAATTGTGTGTGTATGTATGTATGTATGTATGTATGTATGTATGTATGTATATATTTCAAGACAGGGTTTCATTATGTTCTGTAGCCCTGGCTGTCCTGGATCTCACTCTGTAACTCAGGCTGGTCTCAAACTCACAGAAATCCGCCTGCCTCTCTCTGCTCCTGTGTGCTGGGATTAAAGGCGCGCACCACCATGCCTAGCTAAGACAAGTTTTAAGGAACTTAATGTTTTTTTTCCTTGACATGGTACAGGTAGGGGAAATTTGTTCTAATTAAACTTTATTCTAAGTGGGCTGTTGTGGTTGCCCATTTGAATGTTATATAGCTTTTTCTGATTTAATTTGTTTGACTAGAACTCAGATTTTGATGTGTACAGAAAGCAGGAAATTATGGTTCTTAAATGGCTGCAAACATAGGAGATTGCCATAAAGAAAACATGAGGGGCTGGAGAGATGGCTCAGAGGTTAAGAGCACTGGTTGCTCTTCCAGAGGTCCTGAGTTCAGTTGCCAGCACCCACATGGTGGCTCACAACTACTTAGAATGAGATCTGGCGCCCTCTTCTGGCATGCAGGCATACATGCAGGCAGAACACTATGTACATGATAAACAAACCTTAAAAAAGAAAAAAAAAGAAAACAGAAATTCTCAGATTTAGACTTAAATAACTCATACGTCTCTTTTTATAAAAGTCTAGCAATTCTTCACAAAAGAGACATTTGAGGTTGCCTCCAACTTTCTCATTTTAAACAAGGAAATTGTTTCATTTTAAACAAGGAAAGACCCATAGTTTAATTTTTCTCTGCCATGCTAACAGATACCTATTGACTACCAGTTAACTCAGGGTGATATCCACATGTGACGTCCTGAACAGCTGGAGGGCTGCTGTGGGCTTCCGTGCATCTCTTTCAAGTGCCACTGTGTTCCTTCTGAGCATAGCAAACCCACTGGAATGGGCTTTGCCAGGGTCTGCGGTGGGATTGTCCTGCTGGGGAGCACTGACCTTGCTAACTTACTTATCTGCTGTGGATGGAGACCGCAGGAGGGAAGAGGAAATCTGAGCAAGTCCACTGGCCGAATATGACTTGTGGGAGCTGCCAGCTCCAAGGCCTTTGTGGTATCCACTACCAACTATGTCTCCTCTGAGGCTTTTTTATCAGGCCCAGCATGGAGCCCAGGGTTCAGATGCCACGCACAAGATGGCAGCTGAAGACCATGATGGTCCCCAACAATTGGAATTCTGGGAAAGCGCCTGCTCTGGACAGATCCAGAGCTCACCAGCTTCTCCTCTGGTGTCAGTTTTGACTCATATAGGATGTGACTTTGGAAAAATCACCCTGGTTTAGCTGAATCCAGGTCTTCATCCCTTGCATTTCTTTTGACTTTGAGAGCCAGAAAGGCCCTTAGAGATCATTTCTGTTTAACCTCTCCTCCGAGCCCCAGGGACCGGTGCTCTCCTGTTCCAATAAGCCATGCCATAGGAGCAGAGTGGTCATGCAGGGCGGGTCTGCTCAGTGTTTCTTAGGAGGATGAATGCCTTACATAGTAGTCTTTCCAAGATTTCCTTCCCCAGGCCATGTACTGAGTTGCTTTTCTGATCCGTGGGAGTTTGTACTTCTCATCTTCCTGGATCCCAGTTCCTGCCACACTGAAAATGCAGGGTTTGAGGAGACTATCTTTCTCCAGGTGGACCTTGTTTGACCACAGCCAAGGTCATCAGGGCTTCTGCTCCCCTGTAATAATTTGTGTGCATTTGTAATATGACTCAACATCCTCATGAGACTTTTTGCAAGTGTATCTCACTATTAGTGTTTACTGACCTTTCAACTAGTTAAACCTCTTAACTCTGCCTCACTTGATTTTTTGAAAATGTGTATGTGTATGCAAATGTAGACCACATGTGAGTAAACACCCTCAAGGTCAGAGGAGGGTGTGTGATATTCTGTAGCTGGCATTACAGGCTGCTGTTAGCTGCTCAGTGTGGGTGCGTGGAATGAAGCTCCAGATCTTTGCTTCAGCAGCAACCTTTCTTAACCACTGAGCCATCTCGCCAGTCCCTGACTTTATTTGTATTTATTTAATTATTTTAAGGTAAGAGTCCCACTAAGTAGCTCAGGCTGGCCTTGAACTCATAATCCTCCAACCTCAGTTCCCCAGTGGTGGGATTACAGGAATGTGACTCCACTCTTGGCATGTATTTTCAACTTCTTTTTTTTTTGGGGGGGAGGTTTGAGACAGGGTTTCTCTGTGTAGCTTTGCGCCTTTCCTAGAACTCACTCTGTAGCCCAGGCTGGCCTTGAACTTACAGAGATCTGCCTGCATCTGCCTCTCGAGTGCTGGGATTAAAGGCGTATGCCACTGCCACCCTGTGTGTTTTGAACTTCTTAATGAGATCATTCTGTTTTGTGGAATTAAACAGCTGTTTTAAACCAAAGGTAGGACTTTCCGCTGCATCTTAACAATTTTCCATGAACCCGGACTGTCAATGCCAGCTGGCAGAGATGTCCCTTACAGCTCTGCAAATTCATCCCCCATGCCTTCAGTTTCCAGCAGCATCCTAAACAGCACGCCACAGCAGTGACTGAAGGATTCGGTTCTAGAATCACACCATTTTCCTGGAGTTGTGGTCCCAGCACTTTCTTCCTTGTTCTATGTGGCATCAGTTTTCTCATCTGGCTTGAAGCACATCTGCACACTTTGGAAAGTGGGCATAATCATTTCTAAACTGTTGCGGTTACTCACTGCTGTATCACAAAGCACCCTGAAACGTAGTGGCCTGAACAGAGTGAATTATGATTCTGCAGCGGCACCTGGGGAAGTTTTGCTCCACAGGGTCTAGGGTCACTCACACAGCTGCATAGCTGGTAGATGCCTGGGACAAAAGTACCAGGCCTCACTCATCCGGCAGGCCCCTGGGAGTTGTCTCCCTCCACACAGTCCCCATCCTGCTGTGATCTGCCCAGGCGCACGCACAGCCTGACTTCTCAGGGGTGAGGACTGGCAGCATCACTTCTGGGTCATTCTAGTGGCCAACTAGTCAAAAGCCCAGCTTGGATTTAAGAGGAGGGGAGGTGCCACCAACTTGCTGCAGGGAGCAGAGCCTGTGACCGGGGAAGGGGAATACAGAGCATGGGGCTGGGAAAATCAGAGTAAGTGGACGCAGCTCGGCGAGGGACTGAACCTGATGATCCACAGAATCTGAGGACGTGGCTTTCAGTGCTCTCCACCCAACTGATAATATGTCAGAGGCAAGGTCAGGGGTCCCCGCCTGTCATGGACCCCTCTCTGTTGGTGACTTGCTAAAGCTTTGTTGAATGCAGTTCCCTTAGGCAGGAAAGGATTTATTAGGACTCACAGAGGGATGGAGAGGCTGCTACAGTGAGGGGTGCAGGGGTGGGAGCTGAAAGCTGGCTGGTCACATTTTCCATCCACACACAGGAAGCACAGATGGGGAGCAGGAAGTGGGGTGAGGCTATAAACCCTCAAAGCTGACAGCCAATGGCATACTTCCTCTAGCAAGGCTCCACCTTTCCAAACAGGGGCACCAAGTATTCAAATACAAGAGCCTATGGGGGATGTTTTTTATTTAAAGATGTATTTTTACGTGTGTGTGAGGGGGGGGGAAGAAGGGAGGGGAGAGAGAGAGAGAGAGAGAGAGAGAGAGAGAGAGAGAGAGAGAGTGAGAGAGATATGCCAAACGTGTAAATGTGTTTCCCCACAGAGGCCGGAAGAGGGCATGGGATCCCTCGGAGCTGGAGTTATAGGCAGTTGTGAATCAATTGACCACTTGACTTGGGTGCTGGGAACCAAACTCAGGTCCTCTGGAAGAGCAGCAAACACTCTTAACTGTGGAACTATTTCTCCAGCATATTTCATTTAAATCACAACAAATGTCTTCTGTGGTTATGAGCTAGTGAGCTGTGGAGCCCGAGTTCAGAAAGCTACCATTTTTTTTTCTCTAGATGTGGGACCCTAGTAAAATGACTGGCTGAAGTCTAGGCACCGGGCATCTGTGGCAGTGTCCTGGTCACCTTTAACTGATTAGGTAACACAGCCTAGAGTCATGACAGGAGACTCCTGGTTGCCTAGATCAGACTGACCTGTAGGGACTGTCTTGACTGTTAATTGATAGAGGAGGGCCTAGCCCACTGTGGTCCTAAGCTTCCTAAGAAAGCCAGCTATGTATAAGCTAGCTTCAAGCCAGGTAGCAAAGTGCATCCTCCCTGGCTCCTCCTGGATGCCTTTGACTGTGACGGAGGTTCCCTGCCAAGCACAGTTCTCATTGAAGTTGTTCTGGCTTTTAGATGCTATCAGGGCACCCATCAGCCTAAGCAAGATGTCGGGCCTCATGTCCCTCACCTGAAACTGAGATGCTCCCTTCTCTGAGGTGAGGTGGGAGGGAGGGGCTCCCAAAGGCTTTGTTTGGGGTTGTAAAGCTTGGTCAATGATAGTCCCAGGGATGCTGGAGACCTGGAAATTCGTTACGATTTCCAAGTTATGGGATTGGAGGGCCTTCTCAACCCCCACATAAGATTCCCTGTTTTGTAAATATTTCATATTCCAATTGAATAATGTACTTCGTTTATTCTACCTAATGCATAATTAACATTGCAAAATTAAGATTTTTTCCCCCATGTCTTTTAAAATGAGTGTTTATCACAGAGACTGAGGTGGCACACATGGGACCTGCACAGATCTAAGCCAGATGAGGTTCCAGCTCTGAGAGGCGGAAGTGGACAACGGATAAGAAGCCATTTGCAATTGATACTGCCAGGAAAGTCAATTTTCTCCCCTGGAGTACCACTGGGTACACCAAGCACACTCCAGGGCAGGCTCCTGTAGCTGGCAGACACAAAATAAACTCCTTGTTTGTTTGTTGTGGGGGTTTCTGTTTCATTTTGGCATGTTTGGTTTTAGTAGTTTCCCTAAAGATTTCTGACTGTGTTAACACTCGCTCCCACCACAGCCCCCCTTTCCCATCCCTCTTGTCTTTCCTCTCTCCATCCCAGGCTTTTACGCTAAATTAAATCAAACTTTCAATCGATTTTCTACTGCTTCTTACCGCTCAGCCTCCTGCCACTTATTATCCTAGAAAAGGGGGGGAAAACCCAAAACAAACAGAAAGGCAAAACAGAAACCCAGCCTGCTTGAAAGTGGCTTCTCAGCTGGCCTGGCTGGGACCTGCAGCTGCCTGAGGCACGCGGGTATCCTTCGAAGGCCACAGCCTCCCACACTCCACAGTTTCCAATACCCACAAGCCCTTTCTCCAGGGCAAGGCGGGCTCTCTGCCCTGTGCTTCCTGTCTGTGCTGCTGAGAATGGCTTCCCCAGTGACTGAGAGCCCCTCAGCCATAGCGGATCCCTCCACACTGGGACAGACGAAGGCCCAGATCTCCATTCTGGCACCCAGGTCAGGCCATATCCAATTTCTGGCCACTAGCTGCTGCTTCTGTTCTGTGCAGGGCTAACATCACCTTCCATCCTTTGGGCTCCTCCCTCAGGGGGCCTGCCGCACACCTACTGTCCACGCCTATTTCTAAGCACCAGCTACAGTAGGTCAGAGCCTGCTCTTCAGAGGCCGTGGGGACTCGGCGGTCCTTGGTCAGCCCGGTGACACGTCTAGTCTCTTACCATCCCTTTTCTAGGCCTGTGGCTCTGTCCATTCTTTTCCTAGTTTTCATTGTTTTCTCTGTTGGTTCAGTTAAAAATCATTAGAGAGGTGGATGTGAGTGATTAAACTGCTGTGAGAAATCAACACTAGAGGGAAATCTCAGTCAGCACTGTCCTCATAGCCCATTCCCAGGTCCATCCCAAGCCTTACCATGGCTTTGGTCTGGCTGACTTGTATTCTCAAAATCCACATTAATTATTCCACTGACTTCGAAGAGCAAAGTTATTCAAGGAATAAAATAGTTCTCCACAATGCCACAAGACAGCAATTCATTCTTCCCCACCCCCGCCACGGCCGGAATCAGCACTTTCAACTGCCTCCTAAATGGGACTTTCTTTCTTCTCCCAAATACCATGTTTATGCCCCTGCGTCTTGGCGTAAAGTTTCTGCTCTTATCTGGAGGATTCCAAGCACTGCTGAGACCTGAGGCTGCACTCCCAGCCTCTCCACCCCACCCCGTCCTCCCCCCCCTACACCTCCTTAGTGCTGTCTGCTTCACCCCCCCACCCCTCCACCCCCCACCCCCCACCCCTCCCACTCCATCCCCCCACCCCCCCACCTCCCACCCCCGCGGTGTGCGCTCCTGCACTGAGAGCTAGCTCATCTCAGGGTTTCTCTGAGGATGTGGCCTTTGCGCTGTTTCCCTTTTCTCTCTCCAGAGCTCCTGCTAAGATAAGGTATCTGCCACACTGCTTCTGTTATCTTTCTCCTCTTCCAGTGTCTCAAGTTGGAAGTCTCACTTCTGACTTCTCAGGGAAGGTTTTGTTCTCTGTCTCCTCCATGTTTAAAGTCTTTCTCGGAGGACGTAAAAGACAGTTCTCTGTTGTTCGGATGTGTTAGGGATTGAACTCAGGGCCTGGCACATGCTGGTCACTGTTCTACCACTGAGCTACATCCCATTGAAAAGGGGCTCTCTAAGTTGCCTGTGCTGGCCTTGAACTTGTGATACTCTGGCCTTAGCTTCCAGAGTAGCTAGGATTTCAGGCCTATACTACCAGGCCTGGTAAAGAATTTTAAATTGGGAGCTTCTTCCCCCTGACATTTTTTGTTTCTATTGTTGACACCTTCTCCTCCTTCTCCCAACCCTTCCCGTTCCTCCCCCTCCTTCCCCTCCTCCCTCTTCTTCCTGTTTCTGTCTGTGTTTCTTTTGCCATGGTGGCCTTTGCTGCTGAGAGGCTAAGTACTGGACATGTGATGTCTTCCACCTGGGCCACTGCCCTAGCAACCCCTGGAAGTTCTTCCCTCTGCTCTCTGGGCCAGGGAGGAGGCTGCCCCTAACTGAGGGGTCTGGATGCTAAGTGTGAAGTGACTCCTGGGGAGTGGGCACTTAGTGCTCCCATTTAGAGCTGGGTCTTTAGTCTGGAGCGATGCTCTGTCCACTACCTTTTCCCAGGGACTAAACATGGAATCTTACACTTGAGTACTGTCCTGGAGGGACCACCTGCTGACATCAGGTTTGTCACGGTCTCTTAGCTCTAGTGTGTGTGTGTGTGTGTGTGTGTGTGTGTGTGTGTGTGTGTGTGTGTGATGCATGTGGACATGCTTGTGTATATGTGTATGTTCTTGTGTACAGGTGTAGGAGTGTATATTCAGGTCAGAAGCTGAGGTCCAAGTCTCCTTTATCACTTTTCGCCTCATCTTTTTGAGACAGTCTCTCACTGAACCTGGAGCTGGAGCTCTGACTCAGCTAGACTGGCTGCCTAGCAAGCCCTGGGATCCATGGGATCCACCTGGGGTTACAGATGTGTGCCACTGCACTCTGCTTTCTATGTGGGTGCTGGGGATTGAACCCAGGTCCTCATGCTCCCATCACAGTATCTGATTGAGCTGCTCCCCCATTCCTCTGATAGCTTTTGAAGCTGACTCTCAACCTAGGCTCTTGGTCTTTGCTCCTCTTGCTCTGTGTCCAGCGCTGCCAGTCCCAGCCTGTTGGGACAGGTCTTTTCTGCAAGCCACAGGCTCTTGGGCAGCCTTCAGGCTTGCCTGGATCCAGGTCTGCCAAACACATCAGCTGCTTCAGCCCAATCTGCCCAGCAACAGAGGCTGTCCCCCTCCTCTTCAATCTCACCATATTTGTAACTTTTTAGGGGTGGGGGTTTAGGGAGTTGAAACAGCCAAATTTGATTTTCTAAATCTGATGCCCTTACCTAGAAGGTTGGATTTTACTTTACTTTTTACTAACGAGGAAGGAATTTTGAAGTGTGTGTTTCCATCTCAGATCCTGTTTTGGGGGACCCTGCTCAGTCTGCTTCCCTTTTGTTCCAAGTTACTGGTGTAGACTTCCCCCACTCTTTTCCTTATGTTTTCTTCTCATTTTTAGGCCCAGTCTCCCCGAACTTCCTGTCTTTTAAGAGGCGGATATATCTAGTCTCTCTAGTGTTACAGCTTTTCGGTCTCATGTTCTGGAAACTATACTTGCCATTTCTATCCTGGTTCATCTTTGCTCAGTGCCAAGAAGCTCACATTAAAGGCCTGAGACAACTAAAGTGAGTCTCCAAGTACTGGAAATGCACAGAGCTGGTCACCAAGCATGAGAGGAAGCTTCGTGCCACAAGAAGACATTTCGGGCAGATGTTGGAACTCTACCCCAAAAGAACAACAATAAAACCCTGGACTCCTCCGCTGGAAAAACTGCAGGGCCTGCCTACTGGAAAGCCTCTGGAGCCTGTTTTGGGGCAGATGAGGCTCTGGAAGGCACCTCTGCCTGGCCTTTCATGTCTGAGCTCATGCAAGTCACCCGCCCCATCTCTGTGCAGTCTGCTGCTGGCCCTCCTGGCCCGAGACCGGCAGAGGAGAGAGATAAAGGCCTGGAGAGGGAGCAAGGACATGAGCTATGACTGATGCTTATCCTGACTTCCGAGCTCTGGGCAACATCACAGGTGGCTGTCTGTACCCTTTCCTGACAATTACAGCAGCTGGTGCAGGTTCTCTGCTGAGAGGGTACTGACTGCCCGGCCATGCTGTCACTATGAACAGTGAGCAGGGCATATTTTACAGGAACCAGATACTGAGAATTAGTCTATTATATGTAGTTCACGACATTAAGTAGAGATCTGTGGGTTGATTGTGACAGTAGTCTGAGATCACACTGTAGAAGCTAAATGTCATGTTGGACTAATAGTGGCCTTGAGATTAGGAGCCTGTACAGCAGGGCTGCTTCAGGAGGCAGAGTTGGTCATGGAACAGTGGTTAGGTCCCAGTACCCTGGAAGTGTCAACAGACCCAGAGAGTCTCAAGAGGAGCTTTGAGCAGAGCCTGGTGTCTGTCAGGGTATGCCAGCTCCTTTCACAGACGTGCTACTCTCCCTGGAGATGAAGGACGTGGTCTGACCTGGGGTGGCTATGAGGGTTACTAATGCATTCAAGCCAGTGACTGGGGGATGTGGTTACTGCCATTAGTTAGCTGCTCCTTCTAGAAGCTGTCAAGATCTGGAAAAGATACTAGCAATGGGAAATTCTGGGACAGACACGCTCTAGAGTCATCTGATGGGAGGTATGGATGCCTGGTCTACCACAGGGCTTACAGCAAGAACATATGGGCACCCTTGGAGAAGAGGGGTCTTCACTAGTGAGGGACCTCAGGGTTGCCAATACATAGCACCACTCAGCATCACAATGATGTCCCAGACGGAAGCATTGCAGGCTGAGCAGAGCAGGGGGTGATGGCAGGACCCCAGGACATGACTGTGAAATTCTGGTCATTTTTGTCACGGATGTCAGAATGACACATCATGGACAGGTCAATCAGGAAATGCTATTGATGGGTCAAAGAGGCCAGAAGAAAAATAATGCTCTGGGGGAGACGGATCAGTGGGGCTGGAAGCAGGGAGGGGGAAGCAGGACTATGGACATACGGGTTCAGGTTTAAGCATTCAGTGAGCTAAGACTATGCCTTGGTTACAGAGCTGTTATGCAATTTAATTGCAGCATCCTCCCTGTCATGTAGGTAATATTGCCCCATTTTGCAACTAAAACTAAAACTAAAACTAAAAAAATAAAAATAGCCAGGCTGTGGTGGCGCACGCCTTTAATCCCAGCACTCGGGAGGCAGCGCCAGGCGGATTTCTGTGAGTTTGAGGCCAGCCTGGGCTACCAAGTGAGTTCCAAGAAAGGCGCAAAGCTACACAGAGAAACCCTGTCTTGAAAAACCAAAAAATGACATAAAATAAAATAAAGAAAAGAAAAGAAAGTGACTGTCCCAAGTCATACAATTAAGATGCTAGATGGAATTCAAATCCATCTCAGATCCACTTGACTGCAGACTCACTGAACTCAGGACATCCCTTTCCTTCTGAATAAAACTGAAGGACTGAATGAGATCAAGATTTCCCAGTTTGGACTGGAACCAACTTCTCACTGTTAACTGTGGTTGGCCCGCCCGCCCTTGTGAGCTTTGTCCTACACACTTGTGACCATGTGACCATCTTCCTAAAGCAGTTCTACTTATTTATATATTTCTCTTTATTATAAAATTTCCATGACATAAAGTTCACCATGATAGCCATTGTTAAAGTATACAGTTCAGTGAATTAAGCTCATTCACACTACTAGGCAACACTTTTCCATTTTGAGCGCAAATATATTTTGGAAAGACAAGGTAACAAAACTACCACAGAATAGAAACCAGAACTACCCTCCATGAATGGAGGTAGCCATTGGAACACACACGAGGAGAAGCCACCAAGTCATTAACTTGTGGCTGACTCCTCCCCAGCCCTGCTTCTGTTAAAGCAAGCGTTGGGCAGGGAGATGGAAAGGATACGAGCAAACCAAATCGACATGTCTAAATTCTCAGATGACCTAGCACAGGTGTGAAGGAGTCACTCTCTTTGAACGTGACATCCTCCTTCACCCAGGTTCACATCTTAATTACATGGAACATTTTGTCTTTCCCATGCTGTGGGAACCACTGAGACAAGCACATTCTCCTGTCTACCAAGGCTCTGTGACTTCTGACTTTGAATGAGGTGGTCTGAGAGTCCTTTCCAACTTGGAGTATTGATAAGGAGTATGGCTTGGAATGTGCTCTTTACCATATCCTCTGCATTCTTTCCCCAAGAAATACAGTGGCTATTCCACACTATGTGCAGCGATAGTTCTAGAACCCTCCATTAATGTCCAAGTCACTATGTACAACGATATATTTATTCACACATAACCTTTGTATACCCTCCTATAAACTTGAAACCATCCCCAGGTTGCTTATAATACCTGGTGAAATCTAAATGTAAGTAGCTATTATATAGTATTATCTAGTCCTTAATGACAAGAAAAGACAGTTTGCCCATGTTCAGTATGGATATAATTAGAAATATAATTGATCCACTGGGTGGTGGGAGAACACACCTTTGTTCCCAGCACTTGGGAGGCAGAGCCTGTGAGTTCAAGGCCAACCTAATCTACGGAGCGAGATTCAGGACACGCACCAAAACTACACAGAGAAACCCTGTCTCAAAAAACAAAAACAAACAAACAAAAGAAATATAATTGACCCATAGAGGTTCAATGCACAGGTGCAGAGACCATGGTTGCAGAGTCCTGGCTTTACCTCTTACAAGGATTAGATTGCCCCAATCCTGCAGGCCCAGCTGTCTTGGAAGGCTCTCTGCAGAGCACTGTTTTGGTGTCTGTGTGTTCCAGCTGTGACAAGTCCATGCCCAACAGATGAAGCTATTTGCTGCTCTGAGTAAGTAAACTCAGCCTGGTCTAAGTGGAAGGTCAGGTGTTTTAAGCACCCAAATAGGGAGGTCCCCAGTAATACATGGAAGACCCCCTATCTGAGGCAGAGACATCAGACACAGAGCTTCACAGGCATTCAGATTTCAGTGTAAGGTTAGAGTTGTCTGGAGCCCATTTTCCTGGTAATGAGAATGAAAGACGTGCACGTCTTTGTGGGAGGCACTAAGGAGCTGAGCAGAACATGGGAAACGCTGTTTTTAAGCTAGGTAGGGATATGCTCTGCCAATATTAAGAGGAAATGTTTTCATTTCAGAAGTGGGGAGTGTGTTTCAGAAAAACAAGCTGTGGTATGGGAACACGCACGGAGTTCAGACCCACACTTGGGTGCTGGCCTTGCTTACACTCACACGCTGAACTTTACCACGCCCTGTGCTGTCCCAGCACAATACCCAAGGGGCCCAGGACCTTCAGGCCTTACCTGGGGCTTGCTCTCATCTTTGTCTTTGTAGTAGAAGAGCTGATCCCCACGTAGCACGAACCACCGCTGCTGCCAGTTCTTCATGATGCTCCTCTGCTTCCTCAGCCAGCCGGCCTTGAGTACAGGGCCCAGCTTGTTGGGGGCCAGGGGCCTCCCTGGGCTCCGGTTCTGTTCTCCCATCACCAGGCTCTTGGAGCGGGCTGGAAGCCAAGAACACACAGTGAGTGTGAAGACTGAGGTCAGCTCTTAACACCCAGGCTACCCCGAGACCAAGGCCTGGGGCCCAGAATGGCAAGACAACCCACTTTCCCCTTGGATTTTCAGGGCATATGCCAGAGCACCTCAGAAGCGGCCTGGGCTTATGCACTTGTGGGGAGTTATATAGCCTTCCTTCATTAGTTTCTACTGTCAATGGGATCCAAAATTCTCCACTTCTCTGCATTTATTCTTTATGGATAAGCCTCATTCAGGGACAGTAATTCCTTATCTCCCACACCACTATCCTAATAGCTCAAACTTTTTTTTTCCCTTTCTCTCCCATTCCGATCTTGGCTTCTGGCTGCTGGTGAAGTCCTACTCAATCTTTAAGACTCAATGCAAAAGAGCCATCTCTTGCCAGCCTTGGCTCAGCAGTGTTTTGACTTAGTGAGTGAGGAATGATGTTGTCCCTATGCTCACCTCCTACACTAAGGGAGAATGGTGATCCCACCCAACGAGTTTCTCCAGAGAAACTGACAAGAAATCTGAGGACTGCTTGGGAACAGCACAGTCTAGTTCCTTCCCACCTCACAGCCACCTCTGTCCCCCAGCAGCACTGGGCACAGAGCTGAACATGTGTTTGTATTTCAGATGGATCCGCATCCTGTTCCCATCTGGCTGCTGGGCCTGGTCCCTGTGCTGCTTGATACAGAATCAACACACACTTACCCTGATCACAGTTTAAAGATGCCAATCTGTCTGATACAGATTTGCCTTTCCTGCATGTAATGTTTCTGCCAAATACCATCTGTGGACTCACAGAAGGCCTTATCCATGGTCATGGTAGTCCACATACTATTGCTTCTGACCAAGAAATGCTGTGGATATCGCTCTGTACAAATAAAATGCTGTTTGGCCAGTGGCTAGGCAGGAAGTATAGGCAGGACAAGAGAGAAGAGAATTCTGGGAAACAGGAAGCTGGAGGGAGACACCGCCAGCCGCCGCCATGAGAAGCAACATGTAAAGACACTGGTAAGCCACAAGCCATGTGGCAAAGTATAGACTAACAGAAATGGGTTAATTTAAGATAGAAAAGGTAGATAACAAGCAGCCTGCCACGGCCATACAGTTTGTAAGCAATATAAGTTCCTGTGTGCTTTCTTGGTTGGGTCTGAGTGACTGTGGGACTGGCAGGTAAGAGAGATTTGTCCTGACTATGGGCCAGGCAGGAAAACTCTAACTACAAATGGCGCCCAACGTGTTTGCAAAGGTTTCCACCTAAAAACAAAAAGAAAAGGGGAAGTGCTGTGGATATCACTCTGTACAAATAAAATGCTGTTTGGCCAGTGGCTAGGCAGGAAGTATAGGCAGGACAAGAGAGAAGAGAATTCTGGGAAACAGGAAGCTGGAGGGAGACACCGCCAGCCGCCGCCATGAGAAGCAACATGTAAAGACACTGGTAAGCCACAAGCCATGTGGCAAAGTATAGACTAACAGAAATGGGTTAATTTAAGATAGAAAAGGTAGATAACAAGCAGCCTGCCACGGCCATACAGTTTGTAAGCAATATAAGTTCCTGTGTGCTTTCTTGGTTGGGTCTGAGTGACTGTGGGACTGGCAGGTAAGAGAGATTTGTCCTGACTATGGGCCAGGCAGGAAAACTCTAACTACAAAGAAACTCAAGTAATGGCAGGAGAAGTGCGACAGTGGGCCCTCGATCATAGAATCCACTGGTCTTACCATGTTCCCACCATCCTGAAGCAGTTGGTCTGATAGAAAAATGGAATGGCCTTTTGAAGACACAGTTACAGCCAGTAACAGTGGCAATTATGTGGCAGCAGCCTGGAGGGCTGGGGCAGGGCTCTCCCAGCCTCCAGCATACTGTAATGTTTCTCCTGACTCTGGATCCACAGGTCCAGGCATCAAGGGGTGGAAAAGGGAAGAGTTCCGCTCACTATCACCTCTACTGACCTACTAGGACAATTTTTGCTTCCTGTTCCTGTGGCCTTAAGTTCTTCTGGCCTAGAAGTTTTGGTCCAGAAAAGCTCCTGCCAAGAGACACAACATTTCATTGAACTGGAAACTCAGATTTCCCCCTGGCCACTTGAGATTTTGATGCCCTTAAGCCAACAGGCTAAGAAAGGAAAGGAGTATTAGGAGGGGTGATTGATCTAGACTGTCAAGCAGAAACTGGACTGTTTCTCCACAATGGAGGGAAGAAGGATTCTGTCTGGAGTGTAAGAGCTCCTTTAGGACGCCTCTTGGTGCTACCATGTCCCGTGACTAAAGCCATGGGAAGCTACAACAGTCTAATCCAGGCAGAATGACAAGGGGCACAGACCCTTCAGGAATGAAGGTGTGGGTCACTGCCCCAGGAAAAGAGCCAAGACCTGCTGAGGTTCTTGCTGAGGGTGGAGGAAATACAGAATAGATAGTAAAGGAAGATAGTTATAAATACCAGCTAAGGCCAGGTGATCAGCTGCAGAAACCAGCCAGGATTATAATTAACATGAGTGTTTCTGTCATATTTTGTTAAGAATGTGTTTACACAGACATTTGTCTTTCTTTGATTTCTCTATCATGTAATGTAACATAAATAGAGTATCAGTGGTTATCATATTTAACTTTACACAAAAAGAATTACTAAAAGAATGTACCTCACCAGGCGGTGGTGACAGACGCTTTTAATCCCAGTACTGGGAGGCAGAGGCAGGCAGATCTCAGTGAGTTCAAGGCTAGCCTCGTCTACAAAGTGAGTCCAGGACAGCCAGGACTATTAAACAGAGAAACCCTGTCTTGAAAAACCAAAAACAACAAACAAACAAACAAACAAAAAAGAATATCCCTCAAGGGACATTACCACCTATTCCAAATTTATAATGCATTTGCGGTGGTGTGAGGGACAGTTATATCATGTCAAGCATAATTATGACCTATTTAAATAACATAATTTGTTTGCCACTGTATGTGTGATATTTATATCATGTTTAGGCATTATTATGATCTGGTTAATGTTCTCATTTGGAAATTAATCATGTCATAAGGAGATATGATTGTATGTCAGGTTGACAAGGGGTGGACTTGTAATGGCTATTCTTTGTTATCAACTTGACTTCATCTGGAATTAACTAAAACACAAATGGCTGGGCACACCTGTGAGGGATTTTTTTCCTTAAAATCATTTGAAGTGGGCAGACCCACTTCTTATCCAGATCTTTGAGGTAGGAAGATAAACCTTTTTTTTTTTTTTTCAAGACAGCTTTGCGCCTTTCCTGGAACTCATTTTAGAGACCAGGCTGGCCTCGAACTCACAGAAATCCGCCTGCCTCTGCCTCCCAAGTGTTGGGATTAAAGGCGTGCGCCACCACTGCCCGGTGGAAGATAAACCATTAATTCAGGTCTTTTGAGGTGGGAGGATCCACCTTTAATCTGGACCGCACCTTCTGCTGTCAGTCTATATGAAGGACGTGGGAGAAGGAAGCTTGTTCTCTGCCTGCTCTCACCCTTGCTAGCACGTCTATTCCTTTACTGGTATTAGAGCATATGCTTTTTGGAGTTTTGGAGTATACTGAAGACTAGCTGAGACATCCAGCCTCGTGGACTGAACAACTACTGGATTCTTGGACCGTCTGCTGGTAGAAAGCCATTGTTGGACTAGCTGGACCGCAGCCTGTAAGCCATTCTAATAAATCCCCTCTGTGTGTGTGTGTGTGTGTGTGTGTGTACATAATCATATATACATATATATATATATATATATATATATATATATATACATATATATATATATATGTAGATTCATTCTATAAGTTCTGTTCTACAGAATCCTGACTACCACAGCGGGAAAGTTGTGGCATTAGGAGCATGAGGCAGTCCATGACACTGTACTCTCAGTAAGAAAGCAGAAATGATGAACTCTGGTATTCAGTTCAGTTTTCATGTATGACCCCAGGTGAGGACCATGGCCCATGAATAGTCCACCAAGATTAAAGGTGGATCTTCCCACTTCCGTTAACCCAATCTAGGAACTCCTTCATTGACATTGATATGCTCCTAGATCTTGTCAATTGGCAATTAATATTAACCATCAAAAGTCCAACCCTTGTCAACCTGACACCAAAAGATACTGTGCTAAAGCTATAATCTTCCACCCTTCATCCTCACAGGCTCATGGCTATCACATAGTGAGAAATGCATCCAGTCCAACTTCAAAAATACCCATAAATTTTCAACAGTTCTAACACTTCAAAGTGCAAGCACAGAGTATCTTCTGAGACTCAGGAAATGTCTTAACTGTGAGCCCTTATAACACCAAAACAAGTCACACACTTCCAAGACACAATGGCACAGAGTAAACCTTCCCAGAAGAGGGCAGTGAGGACACAGCAAGGAAAGAGTGGACCATAGCAAGACCAAAACACAGCAGGGCAAACATCAAATCCTGCAGCCCCACATCCATCATTGGGACTCTTAATGAATCACCTAGGTGCTAAACAGTATGGGAGGCCTTAAACCTCAAGCTCTGTGACACCTCTCCTAGGCCAGCTCCAGGCTGTGCCTGCATTTTTCCTTGGAAGATCTCTTGTGTTCCTAGTATCTCCAAAATCCTGAGATCTCCATGTCAACATAGGCTTTGCCTTTACAGCTTCCCACAGTGGACTCTCAAGGCCTCATTGCAGAAACTATGACCCCCCACCACACATTATCTGGCTTCAGCAGCCATCTGGAACCTTGGCACAAGCTTCCATGACCCCCTCAAGTGGCCCCCTCAGTTTAGGCTCTCTCCTCTGAAAGTAATCTGGGTTTTCAAAAGAAGACAGAGCCTCTGATATACAGTTTCTTATCCTTAGGGCACCTTTCATATTGTCCCAGTATAGAGATGTAGCTTTTTCTTTAATGGTGATAATCTCTTCCACAATTGTAGCTGCTTTTTCAGCTCTTGCCATGTCTGCAACTTTACACTTTCTCTTTTCGCTTCCAAACAGAACATGTTTTGTATCTTTTCCCTTCACTCTTTGCTGTCTTTTGCTGTAAACCCAAAGAAGAGCAGTGAGTAGTAGTAACCATGATGCATTCTGGATGCTACCCTGTTTTGAAATTTCCTCCAGCAAATCACAAATCAGTCCATTACTTTTGTATTCAGCATCACTGAAGTTCTCAGGATGTGGGAAGAATGCAGCCAGATTGGTTTTCAGAATATATCCGGAATGACTTCCAGCCTAGTTCCCAAAAGACTTTATTCTCCAAAACACATTGTTTGTGTTTCTCTCAACATTGTGACCTTCCCCTTGCTCACCAGAGTGGCCCATTAAGTTCTTCTCATAGCACGTTAGGAATTTTCTACATCCAACACCTAAAAACCACATGGTGAAGTTTATCACAGCACAGCCCCACTCCTGGTACCAACTTTCTATATTACAGCCCCACTCATTGGTACCAACTTTCTATATTACAGCCCCACTCCTGGTACCAACTTTCTATATTACAGCCCCACTCATGGTACCATCTTCTATATTACAGCCCCACTCATGGTACCATCTTCTATATTACAGCCCCACTCCTGGTACCAACTTTCTATATTAGTTACTTTTCTTGTTCTGCGACCAGGTTCTTGGCACTGCACTCTGGGAGCAGAAAGAGATGGATGTTGGTGTTTAGTTTACTTTTTCCTTTATGTCCAGGCTAGGACACTAGTCAGTAGAATGGTGCTGTTGACATTTAGAATGGGTCTTCCCACCTCAAAGAACCCAGCCTAGAAACTCCATCACAGACATGCCCAGAGGTTTTTGTCTCCAAGGTGAGTCTAGAACTTGTCAAGTTGACAATTGATATTAGTTATCATGCCATGGGGTCTAGATGAAGAAATACAGACTTGGGGCAAAGACTTGGGTTTATCTCACTACCAGCACTATGAACTCTTCCTCAGTCTGCAGGTCAGCAACTCCAGTCTGTATAGGTCTATGATACCTGCTGCAGAGTAATCGGGAGGAGAAGAAACTGTTAGAGAGGAGGAGAGATCACCAAGCCCTGGCACATCAACTGACATAGTGACCGGTAACCATGGTGATGATGACCATGATAAAGGAACTAGTAGGATGACTGCCTCATGGATAATTTGATTCCCGAGTCTGAGCAGCCCAGCAGTGGGCCCACATAGCAGAAGAGATCTGTCTATGGCTAATGGCACTCTAAGTGCCTTGATATACTGCTTCCTCAACATAGTGTGTGGCTGTATTACACCACGCAGGTGTACTGGAACACCACTTTCCCCATGACTGACAGTGCTACAGATCATACTTTGAGAATTCATACTCCAGAACTTAGTAGGTGCAAAAAGACAGTATTATTTCTTTTCTTCTAGAGGGCTAATCAAGTGGGACTCCCTGATAGGGTTCCTCTACCTGTAGGAGACACCTAACTCATCACTTCTAATGGGGAGAGCCATATGTCTGAAGGTCTTAGTTTCTTAGAGCTCTTTCCTTGTCCACATGAGCCTCAATCTTCCTCCAAGGCCATGGAAAGGCTACCCTTCTGTTTCCTGGCACCTGGTGCACCTTGCCTGGGGTCTCTACTTTAGTGGTCCTGCCTTGGAGAACCCAGATCTAGAAGAAATGTTTTGTCTAATTGGGCTGGGCAGGGCCCCTGATAAGGCCTGGTAGAATTGCACCAACTATCAGGAGGGACCCTTCTGCTCTCATGGGTGCCATCTCCCCTGACTTTGTCTCAGCTCAAACCAGTCAGGCATAGCAGGGCTGGATTAGACAGACACTGGCTAATGTGGTTCTGAGGAGGTGAAGATGGTGTCCAAGATGAGAAGAAAGTAAACATGACCTCAGTATTCTGGTGAGGTTTGATAAGGGAGAAGAGGGGACATAGATGTCCCTTTGATTACTGAATTTTCTTTTCTAGGTGTCAATTTGCACATCTCTAAACGTGTTTTTGTTTTGTTTTGTTTTTTGTTTTTTAGCAAGTTCAATAAAATTAACTCATCAAATGCATGGATTTTTGTGTTTTGGTTGCTTGATATGTCTAACTAAAGACTTGGCCGGCAGTGGTAGCCTGTGAGTGAGGATTTTTGTTGTGGGTAGGTTGGCTTAGCCTCCATGGTCCACTCTTCAATTCTTCTTCCTTTCAGGTCATCTGCAAGAGGCACTTAGAACCTCCCATACTTCCCCAGAAGATGGCATAGACCCTCTGGGGTCTTCAGTCGTGACTGAAGCCATGGACTGTTTTAGGGCTGCATTCATGGCTCTATGTGTGTTCTGTTAAACAGAACCGGATGCTTGCTTGTTCTACCAGACATCCACCTTCTGTTCCTCCCTCTAGCATACTGGGCAGGACAGCTGACAGCAGAACTCGACAATCTCAGGACTAATCAGCAGAGATGGCCCCTCCCGAGTATGCTGGGTGGGGTCTACAGAGGCAAGATGGCTTCTTCAGGAAGGCTGGACTCCCTGGACACAGGCCAATGGATGCAAAGCCCGGCAACATGGGCAATAAGTTGATTGTAGGGCTGACCATTGGCATGCATGTCCCTTGACATGTCAACACAAAGAAGGGAGAGATTTTTACCCTGATTGTCAAGCTGTAGATAGCATCCCTCTTGGGAGCTCCAGGTAATGGGAAGCAGGCGTCACTGAAGCCACATTCCAGGGAGGTGGGGAGAGCAACTCCAATGTCCTGCAATTCCTCAGGGAGGTTTTTGCTGCACAGGCCATGGTGACTGCCACACCAGTGCAGGTTTCTCCCCAGATGATCAATCATGCATACATTACTTATCAGACCCATGGAGCGTCTCACAAGGAAAACAGCCCCTGGTATGATTTATTAATAACCACTGTTCCTGTTCTCAGCACTTCCTTTAATCAATTTATCCAGTTCTGTAAATATTTAAACCAGGCCCTGAGTCAGGCAGCATTGACAAGCTACGGCTTCATAACTGACTGGACTTGGGGAGCAAGCCTGAAGCAAGCTAGGCCCAGGGAAGAGGGTACCCTAAAGTTAGGGGCTCTCTACTCACAATGGGATGCCACCCCTCTCCCTTATCCCTCTTCTTTCATCTCCCTTCCCTCATAACCAAACAGAGCCCTGACAAGTACATTGCCAGATTCTGAGCTGGTCTTTCCCAATGGAGTTCCTGACAGTTAAAGGGAAGGAAAATTAAACGAAGGTATAGACCATTGGGCTGCAGATCTCTGCAGAGCCATGGAGAGGAATGAAAATCTCCTCAGAGCCAGCGGGCCGGGCTTTGAAGGGTGAGCAGAATGTGAACCAGCTCAGCTCAGGACGGGCAGGGCTCTTGACTTTACAGAGGTCAGCACAAACATGGTGTCTGTTCTGCTACCCTAACCTCGGCATGTGCCACAGGTGTCTGCTCTTGCTGCGTCTCCTGGGACAGCTCAGGCAACTGCTCCCCACCCTCAGTCCAATGCACTCTGCATTTGAAGACTTCGACCCTTCCAAACATTGCTCCAACCAAACCCCTCCAAACAAACCACCCTGTCACCTTGGTGACTCCAATGCCATCAACCCCAACCCCTTCCAGATTTTTGCTCCTCCAACTCTGAAGTGCCTTCCTGCTAACTTCTGTACTCAAGCCTCACCACCTGCTTTTGACTTCCTCTGTTCTCCCCAGAAGTTCTCACAATGTCTTCTCACCATTGCCAGGTTGTCCCAGCTCCCCCTCTTCTATCATGAGTCCTTTATTTATGAATGGGAGGCTCGATGTCAAGCCATATACAGATGCTCCCCAGAAGGTCTTGGGTCTTTTTGGCCTGAATGAGAAATTCAGTGTGACACTCTCCCAAACCTGCTGAGCATCCTCTCTCCTCCAGGAAGCCACAGCTAGCGAATGTCACACAATGAGCATCCTCTCTCCTCCAGGACACCACAGCTAGCAAATGTCACACGCTGAGGTTCTGCCTTTCCCCCAACTTGATGAGTAAGTATTTCCCAAACCCAGTGGTCCCCTGTGCTCCCCCTTTCCTTTCATCCCCCTTTTACTGCATCAACTCAGATAGAATCACCGTTGCCTGGACAACAACATATGGGCCTCTCCCAAACGCCTACGCAATGGCCAAGGAAATGCTCTGCTTCAATCTTGAATTCTCCCACTAACAAGTTACATTTTACTGTTTGTGGGTGTGCAAACTGGGGTCTTCAGAGGCTGCAACAGTGGTTGGAAGCTGGCAAGAGCCACAGTTTAAGATTCTTAGTTTGTCTGGCCTCATGCCTAAGCACCAACCCCTTTATGAAACTACTGTAGTCCCTAAAGTCAGGCCTGACAGTCTTGTCCTCTCTCCAAATGCAGTTATGATCTTGTGGTACACAGAGTAAACCCCATTCCTGCCCTAGACCATGAGTCACAGTGTATCCAACATGATCACATATCTACCAACAGAAATACCTGCTCATCGAACAACTGCTGAGCCGTCTCACGACACATACACACACCCAGGCTGCTTAGGCATCCATCTCCACATATGCTCAACCTGAACTTGTGGGAAAATGGTTTAGAATCCAGATTTCCAGGCTGCTGAGATGACTGCAATATGGTTACTGCCCTGGGCTCATTACACTGTGGGAGTCTGGTCCTCCACTCCAGGTATAGTTCCTCCATGTGGTCCTCCAGATGACTCCACAGAAGTCATCTTTTCTCACTTCACCTTTAACATGGTATGAATAACAGTCTTCTGTGTGCCATTGTTGTCTGTTCAGCTAGCTGCTGCTTCCTGGGGGCACAAAAATGTTGTATTCACCTCTGCCCCTGGAGCTGGCCAGAGGATGCTTTTCAGTCCAAGGAATGATGGGGTCTGAGCAGCGCCTGCCTGGAGTAGAGGGAGGTAGGCTGGAAGAGGACAGACCAGAAACAAAGCTAGGAGAGATCCAGAACTGTCCTGGGGAGCTTTATGTGTCCCATGTGTGTGTCTATGTGTGTGTGTGTGTGTGTGTGTCTGTGTGTGTGTGTGTATGTGAGAGAGAGAGAGAGAAAGAGACAGAGAGAGAGAGAGAGAGAGAGAGAGAGAGAGAGAGAGAGAGAGAGAGAAGGGGAGGGAGAGAGAGACAGACAGAGACAGAGCGATACACAGGGTGAGTCAGAGAGAGAGAGACATACAGAGAGAGGCACAGAGACAGAGACAGACACAGGGATTGGAGAAAGGCAACAATATACTAGATTACAGGTTATGCAGGAGGTGCTCAAAAACAATTGTTGTAACAGTAGCAACAGTTACAGTTCACATGGGTTTAGACATTACATGCTATGTGTGGGTTTTCACTTTCTACAGGAATTTATTTATTTATTTATTTTTACACAAGTCTCCTCACTCCTTCCTTCCATTTGACATATGTACAAGCTGAGGTCTGCAGAGGTGGAGACAGTTGCCTGAGGTCACAGTACAGGCAGGTGATGCACTCGGCTCTGGAATCTGTATTTGCTGGCTTCAGGGCCAGTGTCCTGACTCCTCAGGGAACTGCTAGGGCCCCTATGACCTCTTCCAGGAAGCCTGGGCATGGAGAAAGAGGGGCTGTGAGGAGAATCCTGAGAATTCTTTTAGTGGGTGGAGGGGGTTGGTGCAAGTGTGCTGGAGAGATGGGTTGGGAGGTGCAAGTGTGCTGGAGAAACCGTGTGCCCCAGAGGCCTTGTGGGAAGACTGAAGCATATAGGATGGACAGGTGAAATGAAGGCCTCTGGTTCTTGTTGGATGATGTAGCAAGAATGGCCCTATAGAGAGAAATGTGCATCTCCCTGGGTGAGGGGCTGGGAGGGGAGTGAGCAGGAAGAAGATAGAGGGGCTAAGGGGTTTAGGACTGTATAACCTGTATGTGACAACACCACATGCACACACACACACACACACACACACACACTCACACACTCACACATGAACGTGCACACACATATACACATGCATCTTAAGAGAACAGGGGAAATCTTTCTGAAATACTCCTTGTAAGGTAGTTAGAAGGGAAGGGACTTACATGCCCAGAGCTAAGGGGATGGCTAAGGTCAGGCAGAAGGAATCAGAGAAGGAGGTGCCATGGGTGCTGGCATGCGAGTGAGCCCAGGCAGGGCTTGTGGATGGGAAGCCATCCCAGATCACAGCAGGAGGCAAAGAGGTGTCAATGGGTGGGGGTGGGGTCTTACAGCAGTGACCAGACCCTCCTCCTGGAGGTTTCAGAAACCACCTGTGTCCCCACAGTCCTCTGTGCTCAGGCCTGGCTGTACCCCATCCCACCACTGCCTGGAACTGCCCTGAGCCAGGCTAGCCTGGCACAGACTGTGCTGGAAACTCCACATGCTGCCACTTGGTCTGGTGAGGAAGCATGGGGTGCTCCAGTCACACTAGTCGTGGCCCAGCTTTCCCGGGAAGTAGACAAGGGGAAACATGGGCTTCTGTCTGTCTGAGATGGGAGAAAGAAGAGCAACAATGTGACTAGGGTGTGGTGGGGTGGGCGAAGGACAGATGGACATGGGTGCCCGTGACTGCCAGGGCTGAAGCCGGGTGGTGACGGGAGTCATCTTGATCCTGCCCTGTTAGCGCTTTCTACATTGGGGTCCCAACAGCACCCTCCTGCCTTTTCCTCACTGAGTGCCACATGCCGTCTTCAGATCTTTCAGATCGCCCAGCCTGAGTGCCCAGGGCTATTCCCTAGATCCACTTCTATCTACACTGTCTCGTGGATTTAAATGCCATCCATGCACAGTTCAACTCTGAACTTGGGATCAAGTGTCCTTCTGTCCTGACAGTCCCGGTATCACAAGCTGGGAGTTGAATTCTGCCTTTTCCTGTCCTGGTACCCGTTTCTCTCACGGCCTCCTTATAGTGGTATTTGCTTTGCCCACGGCCAAAGGAGGCGGTGCTTCCTGCCACTGTATGTGACCTCTTACAAAGAGAAGAGAGAGGGGTCATGAGGTTTCCTTTCCTGCTTCCTTTTTCTTTCTTTCAGATGGCCTGAGAATTGAACCCAGGTCCTTTGGAACATCACTCAGTGCCCTTAACTGATGAGCCATCTCTCTCCTCATGTATAACATGCTGTGGGATGTCTTTCTGTACTCTGTGAATATGTGTTGCTGTAATTGGTTAATAAAGAAGCTGCTCTGGCCTATGGCCAATCAGGTTATAGCCAGGCAGGAAATTCAAGAGAAAGACAGGAAGAAGAAAGACAGAGGCTGGGGAGACACCAGCCTGCGGCTCAAGGGACAACACGTAAGGGGGTGCAGGTAAAGCCACAGAACATGTGGCAGAACATAGATTAACAGAAATGGGTTAATTCAAGATGTAAGAGTTAGCTAGCAAGAAGCCTGCCATAGACCATACAGATTGTAAATAATATTAAGCCTCTGAATGATTCTTTTATAAGTGGCTGTGGGACCATGGGGCCGGGTGGGACCAGAGAAACCTTCTCACTACACCTCCCCATCTCAGTGAGTAGGAAGTTCATCCTCATCATCGTTCACCATCGGTCCCACAGCACAGTCCTCTCAATCGCTGTTGTCGGCCCTGTCCTGCTCCCCACACCTCCCCACTCCACAGTCATCTCAATCACTGCCCTCTCCCGCCCCCCACACCTCCCCACTCCACAGTCATCTCGGTTGCTGCCCTCTCCTGCCCCCACACCTCCCCACACCTCCCCAATCTACAGCCATCTCCCGCCCCCCACACCTCCCCACACTTCCCCACTCTACAGTGGTTTCTTGCAGTGGTCAGCCAGGGAGTTTTCAAAGAGAGGAGGTAGAACAAGCTGCTCAGTGGAAACCCTGCAGGATCCCATCACCTCTGGCTCACGAGGGTCCTAGGGGCCCAGCCTTATGACTTTTCAGCCCTTTTCAGAGCCCAGCCCCCTCCATGGTGTCCTCCAGACAGGGCTGTGCTCAGTCCTGTGCTCTCCCCTGACATCATTAGGGCTTCCTCAGGGTCTCAGCCTCCTCCCCTTCATTTGTCCTGCAAACGCCTTTCTTCTGCCGTCAGCAATAACATGAAATCTCCTTACCCCCTCATCTCTTCCTTTCAGTTTCTCTAATATTAACTGTCGTGCCTGGGACTGGTTCTGGAACTCTCCTGGGTATTTCAAACCCCTCAGAGGCTCAATCTCCTCATATAACTCACACAATCCTCCTAGACACCTTCATTCTTTCCTAGGTGACTTACAGAACCTGGTACAATGCTATGCCAGTAGTCACCACACTACAGCCTTTAGGAAACAATGTTAAGACAAAGTTTGTACCTGCTTAACACAGATACAGTTACTTTTCTCAGTGTGTAGTCGGTGGTATCTGGGGATACAGGACCCGTCAATATGGAGAGACGCCTATGTTTAAATACTGTTATGGAACTCAAGGAAAGCAAGTTGCAGAGCATTACAGGAAACATAAGCTCCACAAAAGGGGAGAAAATCAGCTGCAAACAGAAGATGCCACAATGTGGTATGGGTGGCTATAGAACAAGGTCTGTGAGGGACATATCCCCTCTAACAGGTCATGTGTGTGAAGGGAAGAACAGAGCTGTGATATTGTATGGATTCAAACTATTTATGTCAATTATACTGAAGCATTTTAGGTGAAAGCTGCTTGGAAGGGGCCTGGACCCCTTGGGATGTCTAGAAGAACAACAAATAGATCACTAATTTGGTAGATGTTTGAGTTTTTCCTGTGACAAGCACCATACAACTAAGAGTAGCAAGGACCCAGAGTCTGTCTGGGGAGTCACTCGGCAGGGGACAGGCTAACACTACACACATCAGGACACAGCAGCAGACTTGGGCTGGAGGAAGCCTGGACCTGGCCTGTCTATGGACCTTCCAAGGACCACAGTTAGGGTCTGCCAGTTGTACGGATCTCCCCGTAGGTGAGTCCTTGGTGTGCCTGGGTTTCCTTCAGCCTGTAGAAGGACTCAGTGTGGGCCAGCAATCACTTATCTGGGACGACTACGGTGCTAAGGAGTCCTTGGAGAATGCTCAAGGATGCCTTTCACATCGTGCTGTGCAGCGGCTCTGCCCAAGTTCTGTTGGATCTCTTTTCCGATCTTCATGCTCCCTCTCTCCCAGTGGGCTTCAAATTAGACACAATCCGTCCCCAGGATGATTCTGAGGATGGCTAGATTGTTCCAGACCGCCCTTTGGTGGCTAGAGTCTTGTTTTATCCTGAACTGGAGAGCTAGGAGTGCCTGGGAATTTAAGTCTTCCTCAGCAGGTAACCCTTGGTCAAAGCTGAGTTCCCTGGGGCTTAGGCAGAGACCTCCTCTTATGGCTTGGGTCCCTTTCCTCCTTTAGAATCTGCCCTGTTCCCGGATCCCCTCACTTCTCCACCAGCCAGGGAACCTCTTTAATGAAAACTACACGTGAGTCCTTTTTTTAGGGTCTACTTTAGAGACCCTCACTGGACACATTCAATAACCTTCAGGAGCAGCGGCCACTGACGCATCCGCCCCTCTGGACCTCAAGTGCTGGGGTTGGGCGCCCTGCAGCAAGCCTGCCGGTGTCTGTGTCTACAGCTGTGTGAGTGCTGCACCAGAGAACCAAGCAGGAGGAGAGCAGAAACACAAGTGATTTATGAAAGGCAATGAGATTTGAAAGCGGGCCGGGGAAAGAGCGAGATGAATCTCAGAGCTGAATTGATTTAAAGGGTGAGTATTGAGGTCGAAAGATTGATTGGGAGGAGAGGGGTGAGGTAATGGAAGGGTACTGGGGAGGGGCCAATGGGATGCTTTAGAAACTTAATGCGATTTGTCGCCAAGGTTGAGGGGCTCTGCTGGGGTCCCGTGCTGTCCCAGGAGTGAGCTGCAGCAGCAGATGATTTATCTCACGGTGACTCTGAGTGCCTCTCCCTTTTTTTTTTTTTTTTTTTTTTTTTGGTTTTGTTTTGTTTGTTTGTTTTAGACTGTTAGTGTTCTGCCTGGGCTCTGTTTGGACATCTGTTCTTCCCTGAGTTCTTCTTCCCGAGGTCTAGAGATCCAGCCAGGCGCTCATCATAGGACTGCCTTCCCTGCCTGGAGAACTTCAAGGCAGCAACGTATAAAACTATTCTCCAACCCCATCAATGGAAATCTTAACCTTTAAAATAGTAATGAGGTAGCCTGAAAATTCTGGCAATTTTTCATAACGATTGTCTTAAAAAGATTTAAAGAGTCAATATAAAAGATTACATTCTTAAAAGTTAGCCTCCTTGGCCCAGCCGGCCTGCTTTTTAGCTAGGCTGTGTGGTCCAGAGGCTGGGGGGCTGGGGGACACTTGGACTTCTTGCTCTTTACCTCCATGCAGGTGCGCCCCAAGAATCAGCTGCCTACAGCCACCGTTTTCCTTTATCCGTCTTTGAATTTAGGGCCCTTCTATGTGTTCAGCACTGGGAGACTCTGGGGGAGGGTGACTAGTGCTGGGCAGAGCTAGACAGGGAACCAGCACTGCTGCTAACTCATGAGGCAGGCAATGCCCAGGTCGGGCTAGGAGGACGAGGCAGCTGGAGGAGGCAGGAAGGCCATAGCTGAGGCCGAGGCAGAAGGAGTGGACGAAGTGAGGAAGCTGTACACAGGGAGGGCCAGGGAGTGAAGGGAATTGCCCAGCAGGAGGATGAGTAGACAAGGGGGAGGGGTAAGAAGAGGGTCGGACTATAACCCAGTACATCCGTTTGGTTCCTAGACTCTTAACCTTGATCTTGGAGAAGCCACTCCTCAGCCTCCATCAGGATTCTCAGTTTTGGACCCACAGCCTCGATCCCCACTATGCAGAAGCCGAGGACATGGTGAGGCTGGTGATGTTTGTGTAACTGGAGACTCAACAAACAGGGGCCTAGAAACGTGGAACCACAGTTTCCCAGCATTTCCTGACTTGGCAGCTAGTGGAGGAGCCCCAGACTTCCACTCGTGAAAAGGAGTAAAGTGTTAATCCTGGTCACTTCCTAGACTGGCAAACGTGAGAGGAACAAACTGCCTGCATGTTCAGAGAGTGGTGGTGTGCTCAGCCCTGAATCTCCGCTCTGCAGGCCCAGCCTCTGACGCTTCCTTCCCCTCTTCTGAACCTTGTCTGGGAACTGCTGGCCTGGCTCCTATCAGTGCTGAGTGCTTCCATTCCCATTCACCCATTCACCAAAAGCCTAGAGTCGATGTGATTCAATATCAATTATAGATTTCATTTTCTGCCTGCCTACAAGCCATTAGCTTAGATCAATACAGTCCCTCCCCTCGGTTAAGCAATCACTGAGGTTGCTGATGATTTCAGCAGATGTAGAGCGTGGTCCCAAGCTGCCTGGGTCAGGGAGTCAAGGCAGCATCCTGGACCAGGGCTGGGCCAGTTCAGTCCTATTTTGAAAATCACTTACTGTCCTCTTCAAACAAGGTCATGGCCAATGTTCAGGTTGTCTGGGGCCTCAAGGTCAGCCTGGTCTTTTTCTGGCCCTCGTCTGGCAGTACTCATGACCTGAGTGTCTAATAACATTACAGACATCGGTATCTTGTGTGCGGGAGAGAAACCTGTTTGCCTGTCAGATTGTCTGATGTATCTTGGAAAGAGAGCAAGAGGAGGGAGGGCTTGAGTCTCTAGCTCTGTCTCCCAGACACAACAGCCTTCCTTCTTGTTGCCTTGGGCAGCAGCAGTCCAAAGGCTATAGGCAAGGGTAGGGAACAGATCAGAATATATGTCCATAGCCTACGTTCTTAAATACCCTGGGCCTT
Source organism: Onychomys torridus (assembly GCF_903995425.1). Classification (NCBI taxonomy): domain Eukaryota; kingdom Metazoa; phylum Chordata; class Mammalia; order Rodentia; family Cricetidae; genus Onychomys; species Onychomys torridus. Next base: position 6,626,498 of record NC_050451.1, on the reverse strand, counting down.
AGAGACTGTGTGTGCACGGGTTATGGCAAGTTGGTGGCACCCAGGACAGCGTTCAGATGCAGAGGAACCTGGCTGGCTAAGGCCAAGGCTGAGGACTCTAGGTGAATCTGCTCTGAGAGTGGCCCTCTTTGGCTCCCTCATCCTTTGTGCATGGTGCATGGGAAGCATCACTGCTCCTTTAAAGTAATAGTGGGAACAGTGGCCTGGTCTTTGGAATCTCGTTATCCAAGAGAGTGCTCAGAGTTGACATGGGGCCTAGCAGGCATGGACAGGGAAGTTCTATTCCCAGGACATAAAAGGCAGGAGTGAAGTCACTTCCTGAGACATGGCAGCTCTCCCATCATGTAAGTTCTCCAAGCATCAACAGTGGGTACTACTATCACTGTAAGCAGCGAGAGTGCTGGAACTCTCAAATATGTATCCAACCCCAAACGGTAGGAGGTGGAGGTTGCTGAGTCTGTAACACCTAAAAAGGCTGTATATACCCGCCCACTCTCCAAATATGGAAGTCAATGTAACACAGAAGCCAAAATGGGATTCTTCCACATCGCCAGGTAGGTAACACCAGGGGGTCATACTCAAGATTCCATTCATACGAAATTTAAAGTCACTGAAAGACACTCCATGTGATAAAAAAAAAAAAAAAAAAAAAAAAAAAAAAAAAAAAAAATCACCCTGAGAGGACACAGGAGGGGATTTCCTGGGGTCAAGGAAAATGCATGTGTTGATCAGGATGCGGCAGATAAGGTGCAGACATTGAAAACAGACATTTTATTTTGTATCAGTGCCTCTTTACCCTCAGGGAATGGGTCTAAGACCCCCCAGAGGACACCTCAAAATACCAACACTACTGAATGATATAAAAGCCCTGTTTTCTCCTGTATGCACAGATACTCGATAAAGTTGATAACTTCTACTTTCTCACACTGCTTTTTTCTGACGTACTAATTTGTTTAGTATCACTACTCTTGTGCCTTAGAGTCGTTATTAAACAAAATAAGGATTGCTTAAATACAAGCATTGTGTTACCATGGCTACCAATCTGAAATCTAAGATGTCTTCTGAGAGACTAATGGAGAGAGAGTACATGCAGTGTGGACACACTGGACAGACGGATGATTAATGTCCCAAGTGGGACACAGTGAGAAGCTGAGAGATTGTATCATGCTACAGTTGAAATCAGAAAGCAGCGCACAATTTAAAATGCATTAATTCTTTACTTCTGGATTTTGTTTGTTTGCTTTGTTTTGTCTTTCAAGGCAGGGTTTCTCTGTGTAACAGCCCCGACTATCCTGGAACTCTCTTTGTAGATCAGACTGGCCTTGAACTCACAGAGATCCTCATACCTCTGCCTACCAAGTGCTGGAGCTAAAGGTGTACACCACCATGCCTGGCAAATTCTGGATTCTTTTTTAAAATTTAATTTGGAATGTGGTTGAACACAGGTAACTGAAAGCTCAGAGAACAGGGAACAATGAAATTATATCTCAGTGGAAACAAACAAACAAAAAGAGAAATGAACAACAAAAACCCTAAACAAGAGTTAAAAAATCTATTTACAGTGTACTTTGAGGCTGCTGTCTTTCAAAGATCCTCAGATAGGGAGCTTTTATCTCCTCTAATTAGATTCTCTGGGCTTGTCCTGAGCCCTTGGCTGATCTGAGCACTTGTGTAATTTCCTATTAGTTCTGGAAGGCACATTTGGGAAACAGTGTATGTCTGTGTGAGGCAGAGGGTCTGGGCATCACTGGAAGACATACAGGCTCGGGGTAGAATTAGCTATCAGCAGCCATGCCAGGGCCTGACCTCAGTGTGAGGACACAGCTAGGAGGTGAAGGAGACATGTGGGCACCCTTCTTTCCTTTCAGGTTCCAATGTGAGGTCTCTACCCTCACTGAACTCTGGTCTGTATCCTGTGTTCTATTTAGTTTTGTCACCTTGACACAGCATGGAGTCACCTGAGAAAACCTAACTGAAGAGTTGCCTAGATCAGATTGGCCTGTGGGTAAGTCTGCAGGGATAGTCTTGGGTACTTACTAACTGCTAAGGAGGTCCTAGAATACTGTGGGTAATCCCATCCTTAGGTAGGTGGTTCTGCTTATATAAGAAAGCAATCTAGCTGGGCGGTGGTGGTGCACGCCTATAATCCCAGCATTCGGGAGGCAGAGGCAGGTGGATCTCTGTGAGTTCAAGGCCAGCCTGGTCTACAAATCGAGTTCCAGGATAGCCTCCAAAAGCTACAGAGAAACCCTGTCTCGAAAAAAAAAAAAAAAACAGGAACAAAAAAGAAAGAAAGACAGTAAGAAAGAAAGGAAGAAAGGAAGGGAGGGAGGGAGGGAGGAAGGAAGGAAGGAAGGAAGGTAGAAAGAAAGAAAGAAAAAGAAAGAAAGAAAGAAAGAAAGAAAGAAAGAAAGAAAGAAAGCCATCTAAGCATTAACAAGGCTGACTGAGGCACCAAGCAGCATTCCTTCATGGTTTCCACTGCACCCCCTTGCTGGTGAGTGAGCTCCCCGCTCAGAGGGAACACATCATGGAATAGAAAGCAGCTGTGCACTTTCTACTCCATACCACGAGCTCCGGCCACAGCTCTCACACACCCCTCCTTGGCACAGCTTAGGAAACCCTCTGCTGTCTTCCAGTGAGATACAGGCAAAGCCAGATGCCACATCACCTATCTGATTTTTTTTTTTTTGTGGCTCTGCTCTATGGATGTGATCTCTCCCAGGAAACCCTCAGTGGATTTGGCCTGCTCGGGCGTAGGCAACATCGGGTCATCATGGTATATTCTATGAAGACACACCACTCTGAACTAAGCAATCAGAGGGGGCTATGGACCCCCACGGTGCCCTAAGAACAGAAACCCCCAGGATTCTGAACAGTTCCCTAGTCAGCTGGGATGAGTCAGCTGGCTTCTGGGTTATCGTTCCCTGGCAACATCTCAAGGAATCCCACAAGCCTTGGGCATGACTCCAGAGCCTGTATTCCTCATCTTCTATCCTGACCCCTAGAGGAAGCTACTTTTTATCTTGTACAGTCCTGTGATGCACAACAATGGTTTGGTCACATGTAGTTGTGAAAAATTCTCAAAGCTAGTGACATGGAAACAGCCATAAACTTGTGCAAAACACATTGTTCATGTATTTGTGATGATGATAATATTAACAAAGTAATTTTGTGATCAGTTGTATAAAGGTCTAGAACACACAACTATATATGGTACACAATATTTAGTAATCATTAAACCTCACTGTGCTGTTTGCACACTTAAAATCTACATTCCTGTTATTTTAGAGTATACTACAATTTATTTTTCCAAACAGTTAACTGGAAGCCAGAGAACATTTGCTGCTCTTGTAGAAGACCTGGGTTCAGTGTCTGGCACTCACAGGGCAGCCCACAAACACCTGAAATTACACCCCTAGAGATCCAGCACCCTTTTCTGACCTTTGAGGGCACTCCACACATGTATGGTAATACATCCATGTATGTACAATGTATTGGACAAAATACTTTGTAAATCAGATAGAAGTCAGTGATGTTAAAAAGTCCATCCAGTGTAGGCTGACATGTATGACTGTATTAGTTTTTGGTTGAACCTAGCCTTTAATGGCCAACCCAACTCTCCAGCCCTGTATGTTAGTTTTTAAGAAAAAGTCTGGAGCATACAAAAAACTAAAACCAGAAAAAAGCTTGTGCAACAAGGGTACAAAGAATATTTTTGTATGGTTTTAAAATGTATTTGTGTTTAAACTTGTCAAAAAAAGGGTCAAAAGTTAAATTTTAAAAGCTTATAAACTAAAATTGTCATGGTAAGCTAAAGTTAATTTATTATCGAAGAAGGAAAGAAGTTTTTCATTTAAATCTAGTGTCCAGGGATGTGTCCTGGGTTTCTACACTCACTCCCCAGTCACTCACTGACTCACCCAGGGCAACTTCCAGTCATGATGATCTCCATGCACAGTAAGTGCCCTGAGCAGCTGTAGATGTTTGTCTTTCACACTGTATTTTATTATTGCTTATACGACTACTGTATTGCAATTACCTTCATCCGTATGTAAAACATTACATAATGTTGTAGCCCAGGAGAAGTAGGCTGAGCCGTACAGCTCAGGTGCCTACCAAAGCGGTATGTGCATACACGATGTTGGCAGAATCATGGCATCACCTAATGATGCGTTTCTTAGGATGTGTCCCTGCCACAGGGGACACATGAATATAGATTTGCCCCCCTAGTGGTTACCACATTCTTAGACAGTATTTATTTATTGACATGTCTTGATTTTTCCTTTTTAAGTGCTTTCTATTGACTTTTTAACTATGGGAGAGGACCCCACCCCCCCCCCCGACACAAGAATCCTCCTCATTTTCCCATACAGTTAGATCATAAGTTGCATTAGGTCGATATATAGAACTCCATCATTAGTGCCATGTGGTTGCTAGTCCCCAATGAGCACTGTATTATACCATCTCTGTCTTTCTCCTTGTGGATATCACTCTTTGTTTTCCTGGAATTGGTCTTGTTCTTATGTTTGCTTTTCTCCTGGGCTTTGTTTTTCCAATCTTAAACAAGGTATCAGTTGCCTACATCCAGTGTTGGTCCAAAAGCTGTAGGCACTTTCTTCAACTTCCTTGCATTTTGTTAACTCTACAGCAGGCGGCCTGAAGGGTAATTTACAGAGGTCTGCAAATAGTTTGGGTCAAGGACAAGCAAAGGACTTAACATCAGACAAACATGAATGTCCATTCCACCACGTTTGCTCAGGACACTCACGGTTTTCCTCCTACACATTTCAAAATGACATCGAAGATACTTCATATTAGTGCAGCCGTGAAAATTAAGGGATTCCAACAAAGTGCCTGCATCATTGAGGGAATTTAACACATATAGGTTTACTCTCTTGTAGGGAAAAGTCCTAAGAAGGAAGCCACAGAGAAGACAGCATCCCACCCACCAGCTCTCTCTCGCCACCCAGCAGTAGCCAGGCTCTCCACTCTCCACACTTCTGGGAAGTTAGCCACAGCTATTGCAGGCTCTCTCATAATTTCTTCTGAAGATCCTCCTAACAGACACAAGTTTACTCTGAACCTTTCCAAACAAAGAAGAAGCTCTGAAGGAAAATAACTGAAGGATTGGCGACATGAAATAAAAACTCACAGACATTTCAAATTAAACAACAACAACAACAAAACCTTGTTAGGATCCTGCCCTCCGGCACATGCACAGCTTGGGGTTTTGTGTCTTATGCCGTTAGGGGGCGCTGGCGGCTCTGTACGTGTCTCAAAAAGCCGGTCGCGGACCCCTACCCTCTCTCTGTGTTGTCTTTGTTCCCTTTCTGCTGTCTGCTCCGCTCTTCTCTGCCCCCGCCTCCAGGCCTGGCTTCCCCTTTCCCCTCCTAATAAAGCTCTAAAAAGTGCCACTGGGTTCTGTCATGACTGTGACATTTCCACGCTGTAACCAGCATTGCCACCAGCACCATCTACCTATCAAGCCCTTTAATAGACAACTAAAGGACAATTGTAGACTGGGTAACTATTTGTAACATACAGTCAGTCAAGGGTAGGGATACATTTTTCCTACCACCCACAATGAAAATCAGAGACAAGTCTCAAGCCTCCCGAGTTAATGCCTTCCCACAAGTGACTGACTGACCCATTCATTTATTCATCCACTTAAAAATATATACCAGGCACTGAGGGCATAATGTTGTTCAAAAAGAAAAATGGTCCCCACCCTCATGAAGTTTATAGTCCAGTGCAGGTGACATATTTAAAAGTCACTCTCAGAAATATGTAATTGCCACTGGAAGGAAAGTCAGAACAAAGGTGAACTGAGTATGGGGCAGGGACCCAAACTGGAGTAGGGTGGGGCAGGATTGCCCTGGTGGGAGGAGCTGAGGGCTGGAGGGTGAATAGCAGGAGTGTGTTCATGTGTGAATGTGAGTGTATGAGGAAGTCCAGAGGGAACTCACCGAACACAGAGAAACAGGCAGAAGGTCAGCAGATCTGGGACTTAGTGTGTGAGAAGTGGCTGGAAGTGAGCTGGGCCATGAGGGACACTAGGGGCCATTATAAGAATTGTGGGATTTAATTTTAAAAAGCAGTGGAAAGCCAGGCGGTGGTGGCGCACACCTTTAATCCCAGCACTCGGGAGGCAGAGGCAGGCGGATCTCTGTGAGTTCGAGAAAAGAGTGAGTTCCAGAAAAGGCTCCAAAGCTAAACAGAGAAACCCTGTCTCAAAAAACAAAAACAAACAAACAAACAAACAAACAAGCAGTGGAGACTGCTGAAGGATTCCTAGTTGGGGGGTGGGAGGCAGCTGGAGAAGGGTGCAGGGTATAACTTACATTTTGGATGATGGCTTTGGCCATGTTAGAGGTTATGATGGCACAGAGACGAGTGGGATGGGCATTGAACAGAGTGCTTTGGGAGGCATACTTCAGACCCGTGCAGTGGGCAGGCCACCGCAATAACTACTAACGTGGGCTGGGGTTCATGGGCCCCAAGGAAGCTGTATCAGGACTGGCCAAACCATCAAGACAAGCCCCATGATAGTGGGAGTGTAGAGACCCAGTAGTCCTAATGGGATCAGTCCAAGTACCACAAGAGATGGGGATGAATCAGACCGAGGTCTTGCTCATAGAAGGCCTGGTCCCAGTGCTGCAGGCAGCTAGTACTCATCATGGTGCAAGCTGAGGAAGGAACATGGAGGGCACAAGGGTGGAGAGTGTAATGATGGGCATGAGAGTTCTGCCTGGTCCCCATGGCTCCTCCTGGCTGTTCGAAGCTACCCCAGAACTCCAAGGGGAGGGGCCCCACCTTGTGTTTTATTTTTCTGTCTGGAAAAGAGATAGCTATTCTGTTTGTGTCCAGCGCGTGGACTTGTGTGTAGCAGGAATCTTAACAGGTCTTATATTAATAAGAACAAACCTGAGGCCAGTTATTGGGGTGAATGCTGGAAGATCAGAGAAGCAGAACAAGACACAGCTTCCTCACCTTGCTAGTTCCTCAGGTGATCCTGTTTCCTCAGACTGGAAACTTCTGAATCCTCATCCCAATGGCTCTCAGCTGAACTGTGCTGCTCCAAAACCTGAATGCTAAACCAGCCAAACGCTTAACCAACTCTGGTGCCTGGTTTTCACGCCTCATATATCTTTCTACTTTCTACATCACTCCCTGAGATTAAAGACTGGATTTCTGGGATTAAAGGCATGGGTCACCATGCTTAGCTGTTTCTAAAGTGGCCTTGAACTCAGAGGTCCAGAGGTATTTCTGTCTCTGGAATGCTAGGATTAAAGGCGTGTGCTACCACTGCCTATCCTTACGTTTAATATTGTGGTCGTCCTGCTCTCTGACCCCAGATAAGTTTATTTCGGGGAACATGCAATATTTCGGGGGAACACAATACCACACTTGTGTCCTGCTGTGAAGGGTTAGCAGATGCAACCTGGTTTTCTTCTGTGAAAGTGGGCAGGGACAGAGTGAGCTGTGTCTTCCTTTTCCAACCTGGGAACAGGACAGTAGTGGGTCCGTGGGAGATGTGTTTACTGGGGACAGGGTATCAGGAAAGGCCTCCCAGGGAGCTTAGAGCTTAGCACTCGTGTGTGTGTGTGTGTGTGTGTGTGTGTGTGTGTGTGTGTGTGTGTCTGCCTATCTGTCTGCCTCATCTGCCTGTAAGTTTTTGGGAGATGAGCCCACCCAGGGATGGACAGTTGACCTACTTCATGCAAAGCCCAATTTCTTGATGTGACAGTTCTAAGAGGTGATGGTTTTAGGAGATAACAGTCACCAAGGCTACCTCATAATGAAGAGATTAATGGACTTTCCAAAGAGTGGTAAGTTACAGTGAAAGCAGGTTATAATGTGCCTAGCGCTTCCCCCCAGGCTCTCTCACACATCCTGCTTCCACACATGCTCACTCCAGTGTTGGCTTTTCTGCCATGAGGCCTGAAGACTAGCATGTGTTAGTACTAGTATAAGCCAACTAGCCTTTAAAAATTGTTTCCTTTAAAATATATTTATTTTGATTTTTTATTAGTGTGCATGTAGAGGTTAGAGAACTGCTATTAAGGGAATGACTTCTTTCTTCCCACCACCTGTGTTTGGGGGATTGAACTCAGGTCATCAGGCTTGGCTGCAAGATGCTGGGGCATCTCGTCACCCCTGCCTCTTTTCATTATAAACGACACAGTCGGAGGCATTCTGTTTAGCAATGGACTAAGACAGTTCTACATTTAAGTAACTGCCTGTAGTTAGCCTTCTGGAGAATTCTTAATCCTGACACCTCCTCCTACCCCTACAAAGAGATGATGAGACACCCTTCATGGTCATGGTCACCTTCGCCTGCTCATTTAGGGATGGCCTGCTTGAAACTTGCCAAAAAAGTTAGCAGCCAATGTGGTTTCTGAGAAGGGACCCAAGAAGCCCAGGTGTCACTAGCCCAAGGGAGCAGCTTTTCAGCCAGACCCCAAAGCCCTCTGATCCTATTATCCAGGTCTGGGTTTAACTTTTCTGTGGGGGAATCCTGATCTTTCCCAGTGACACAACACTTGAGTGTATTTCTGCAAGAGTCCCGTCCAGACAGGGGCTGGACAGCAGGGCTGGGGGGTTGTGTTGTGAAGGTTCCTGTGGGGTCACACAGATCCTGTCCTAGCACTGGAAGTTTTAAATAACAGTGAATTGTGATGAAAATTCATCCACCTGCCAGAGCCCAGTTTCTTTGAGGCACACGGATATGTATTTCCTAACAAACTGCAAGTTTAACCTGGTACACACACACACACACACACACACACACACACACACACTCGTGACACTGGGGAAGCAGCATGTGATGCTCCCCACTCCCACCCCAGCAGCCTGCTCAGCCGCCCTCTGCCATCCTGTCCCTGATCCGTTCCCTGTCATTCCTCAGCTTAAGATCAAGAACCCTAGGTCACTCTGGCCACCTCCCGGCACTCTGTGCACAGCAGCTTCATGTGTGACCCATGCTCTCAGTCAGACACATGTGACCAATGTCTCTCTCATGACTTATGATCAGACAGTTTTGTAGGCAACTGATTCCTATATTAATTCCTGAGAATCTACACTAGCAACTAAGCTTGTCACATGCCTAGTAGAGAGGGCTCCTCAACCTTGGCACTGCTGACATTTGAGATCAGATAATTCTGTGTGCTAGGCCTTGTCCTGGGCACTGTGGGGTGCTCAGCAGCATCCTTGGCCACCACCTCCAGGATGTCAGTAGCACCCTTGGTTAGAATGGTCAGCAGATGCCTCCAGACAGTTCCTCATGTTCCTGAAGGGAGGAAGGGAGGAAGGGCTGCTGTTAACGGAAAGCCACTGAACTCAAATATTTAAGAGAAGTTTGGTGGGGGTGGGAGATGGCTGGGTGGGTAAAGTGCTGGTCATGCAAATATCAAGATCTGAGTTCAGATCCCTCATAACACATACAAAGCTGGCCACAGTGGTGTGTGTCTGTGTGCAGAGGGAGGGGCAAAGAGGCAGATCTCTGGTCAGCCAGTCGAGCCAAATCAGTGAACCTACAAAACCCATAGGTTCAGTGGGAGAGTCTGTCTCAAAGAATAAAATAAAGAATGATAGAAGACACCTGAAGCTGACCTCTTGCCTCCACGGGCGCACACATGTGTGCACATGCACACACAGGCACATACAGTAATGAAGTTTGGGATTTCACAGACAGGCCCCTTTGCTGAAGGACTAGTCTCTTTCCAGACCAACGAGATTCTACAGAAATATAAAAGGTCTAACATGAGCATGAAGGTCATGGAAATAATCCAGAAGCTATACTCAAAGCTAGAGAAAGTGGAAAAATGGTGAGATTAACTTTAATAATTTGCTTCTTTAACCCACCAAAAGTATTGTCATTTTAGCAGGTTATCAAACAATTATTAATGGAGCATCAGAATCCTCTGTGTACTTTTCTCTTTGGACCAGTATGTGTCAAGTGCTCACTAGCCTCATGTGACTAGTGGCTGTGTCTTCAGACAGAAGTACAGGGAAGGAAATGGCTTGCCTAGGGGGCCGTCTGGCCTGGCTCATCCCTTGGTCATCTTTAGATCATGCCTCAGCAGAGCCAGTGTCTTTGCTTTGCTCACGGGGCTCCCACATTACACCACATCCCAGCAACCTGCAGAGAAGTCTGGATGGCCCTGGACACACTGGAAAAGTCACCCAAGTGCCTTCAACATGCTAATGAAATGGGGCATCACTGAGGAGGTACAGGATCCCTTGTGTTCCCCACCCCCACCCCCATCCCCCCTACACCCCACACAGCTGCCTCCAAGAAGCACTCCCATATCCCACCCATCTCCAACGGTCCATCTTTATTCTCTGTGCTTAGAAGGCAGGTTGTCCCCAAGCGCTGATCATCTGAAAAGGCTGTTCCATCTCTTTAAAGACAGATGTTTGCATCAGAAGTAACCTCACTTTTGGCCAAGAAGTTGCTGTCTGGGGAAAATGCTGTTTCTTTTCCTGTCTAGTGGCTGGGTCCTGAGGCTACTCTGCTGGGACAAGAGCTGAAGGCTGAGTCCAGAACTACAGATTACAATCTCTTACTTTATAGGACTTTTAGTACCTGCCCCACCCCCACCGGTTTTTCAACTGTGCAGTTCCGCAGGTCTTATTCTGGCATAAAGGTAGGCGTGCGACACGCTCTACCTCTGCCTCCCTGCTGGCTGGGGCTGGGGGTTGCTCTTAGTAGGCTGGCCTTAGACTTGAACTCTGCAGAAGCCTGTGTATTGCTAACCCTAGTAGGATCATTTCAACTTTTACTGTGAGTGAAAAGCAAAGTTTCCCTCCCCTGTCGCCACCTGTTTACTTATAACGATAGAGGGGCTATAAAACATGAAATGTAGGGCGGAGGTGCTCACTACCTACACACTTAAAATAGCTACTGCCCTGTGCGATCTCAGGTCTGACCCCCTCCCCCAATCTCACCGGAACCGTAGGCACACAGGCACACAGGCTCTCTGTCCAGGTGCCACAGCCCCAGAGCGAGTCTCCACCTGTAACGGGCAGGACAGCTCCTAGAGTGTCCTGGCATTTGCCAGGGGAAACGCTGTGTGACTAGAAATCAGAAGTCCGCAGGAATTTGTACTCACCCCTCCTGGCCTGTCTGATCTTTGGGCTCAGCATGCTGCAGCCGCCTGGCCAGACTCGCTGGGCCGATCATGCTGCCATCCGCTTCCCTTCTCTCTTCTTCTTGGCCAGTGGCCCTTCATGCCTGGCTCTTTCGAGCCCCGGGGGCCACTGGCGTCACCCCCTCGGCTCTCTCTCCTGGCTCCGGCTTGCCTTGGACTACATAAATCCTGATGCATTATTTATCCATTCCAGAATTAATTTCCATCCAAGCGGACCATTAAAGCCACAGTGATGTTTGGTGATCAATCAGTGGCCAGGGCGGGGCCCGCCTGGCTATCGTGTTTGCTTGGCTACCCATTCCTGAAAGAGGAGGCGGGGTCTTGGCCTCAGGGCGGGCAGGTGGGTGGGGCCATCTGAAGCCCAGTGGAGATTGCAGCTGGCTACAGGTCCCCAAACCCTGGAGGCCAGTGAGCCAGCCAGCCAGCCACCAATAGGGCGGAGAACACATAGAGCACAGTGGTTGGCCGGTCTAGCGTCTAGCACGCCCTGCTAAGGCTAGGGAGTGGTAAGACCCCTCCAGGCACAGCCTAAGGGGACATGCATCTCAGCTTACTGCCTTTCTGGGAAGGGAGTTTTCTGGCATTGCTCACATCCTCAGCAAATCCACTAGCAAAAGGAGTCCTTTTGAGGGTATCAACCACCTCCTTAATAAGGGGACAGAAGCCAGGGTCACAAACTTACTGAGTTGTGTAACAGATCTCTGCTAGGATCAGCTTGGTGCCTACTGGGACTTTTATTGGGTTCCACCTTAGTGCCCTAAAAATTGCTCCACAAATGCAATCACAACTGTATGTTCCACTCTCTCACTGTTGCCTAGAGGCAACTCTTGATCCTTCTGCCTCACCCTCTTGACTGCTGGGTTACAGACATGTCCTTCCCACTCTGGCTGTAAACTTACACTTTTCTATGAAACGAGTTTCTCAAAATACTCCAGTTCTGACCACTGCATGGTAAGAGCTCCCACTTCGAGGGTGTCCCATGAACTTGTTGGAGTGTGACCCTGCTCACTTTGTGCTCCGAGAACCTCCTCATGTGTCCTCATAACCACTGAGCCCAGGGTTGGGTTATTTCGAGTTGTTTTATAAGTATCCTTCTTTGAATGCCTCTTGTCCCTGTTCCCCCACTCAACCCCCCACAGCTTTCTACATGCCCCATGCCCACTGATTCTCACAGTCCCACTGACGTTTCATCAATCCCAGCAGCTGCAGGAGAAGGAGGGCTCCTGGGAAACCTCTGAAGCAATCCAGAAAAGGTGGGAGAGTCTAGACTTGGGGGGGGTGACTGAAGAGTGAGGGGAAGTCTGCAGGATATGGTAAGCCCCACATCCAGGTGAGCAGGAGGAAGAGACTGTAGAGAGCAGCCTCGTTCAGCATCAACCAGTTTTCTGATCTTAGATCCATCCTCAGATGGAGAAGTAGGTATCCTGACATGATATCCAAGGCCTTTCTTTCCCGGTCCTTCCGGCCTTCCCCTCTGTCCCATGCCTCCATGCTTTGCTGCCGCTGCACTTGGCCATAATCTAGAGCAGTTCATTCTGCGGTCTTCTGTGCTGGTCATATGAGGTCCCTGTATGCCCCCTTTCATATGCAGCCTCTGCAGACAGAACCCCACCCCTGGAAACCATCCTCACACTGCTTCACCTCCACAGGTCTTGTCATGCTTTAAAAAAAAAAGCCCTCCCTCCATGCTCCCCCCCCCCTTGTGAAACTGTCCTGATCCTACCGGTTGGGGGAGACACTAAGCACTTTTCCTGAGACCTTGCACACTTTCCTAGGACTGGCCTTCTTGCCCTCCTAGCTGTGAGCCCCAAACAGCCTCATAAAATGCTCTGTAAAGGACGGTGTGCACAGAGGATGGGGAGATGACTCAGGGGTAAAAAAGAATCTGGATCGTTAGAGCCCACATAAATCTTGGGTGGGCACAGCAGCCTGGCTGTAGTTCTAATGCTTGGGAGGCAGAAACAGGGGATCCTAGGGACAAGCTGATGAGCTAGACTAACCCAGTTGGCAAGCTCTGAGTTCAAGTGAGAGACCCTGCCTCAATATACTAGGTGGAGAGTGATTGAGGAAGATTCCCCCAGTCAACCTCTGCCTTCCATACCCAGGTACATCCATGTGCACCCAATTATATGGTAACACACACATGCACTAAACACACACATGCATGCACAAACACACACACACACACACACACACACACACACACACAATGTATGGACAGATCAGAAACACCATTGCATGGCCTATCTCCTTTAAGGCCAAGTACAACCCAGACCAGTCTAGGACAGCCCACCCAGGAAGGATGAGAGAATACGGAGCTGGACAAGTCACATGTTGACACAGGGGTCATAGGGCAAGTCCCGTGGCCGGTGACAGCATCTTGAGCAATCCGGAAACCATCTGTGAGTAATGCAGCCTGGCTAGTGTTCCCCTGAGCCAAGGGCCAGCAAATGCCAGAGCCTCGGTCCAGAGCTACTCACGCTTGTTTTGTTTAAGAAACCACCTCCGGGAGCTTTTCCTGTGCACTGCTTCCCGAGGACTTCAAGTCATTGCTTTCCCTGGCCTGCTTTTCTGGCCATTAGAGAAGGAGGAAGAAACCACAGGCTCTGGGCTCAGACTCAGAAGGAAAGCCTGAGAGGGCAGGAGCTGATCTGATTGGCACCATGGGGTCAGTGGGGGGGCAAAATGGCTCTCCATCCTCTTGCCTGACCCCAGATTCCATTCCTAGGCAGCAACCTGGAAGGGGCTGTGGTGCCTCACCATGCAGCAGTGGATGCTGGAAGCCTCCAGATCCTTCCAGGGCTTGTGGGTAACAGTGGGACAAGAGCAGGGCTATGGGATTTGGTGACTATGAAGACTTTGAATAGCTTGTATTTGAAGAAACAGGGATATTCCTCTAGGTGTAAGTTGAACACTAAGAGCAGGAAATGGAGTTACTGGTCAGTGTGGCAGTAGACACTGGCTCTACTACTCTCCTGCCTCACATCATTCAGCATTTTCTAAGGGCTGCTCAGGAGCCGGCACTGGAAGGTATGAGGGGACTGAGAGGAGCAGAACTCTCCAGAACCACCTGTTACAATGCACAGCTGTTGACGGAATATGTGCCCATCAACACAGTTAGCCCAGAGCCAGGGTGCTTTCCCTATTGTGGCTCTCTCCCTTGGCTACACCTTGGAAACTCCACAGAAGTGTGTCTGCATCCCATACTGCAGCTCTTCTTAACCAGCACACATGCACAGCCATCATGGGGCTTGTGAAATCATGACCTACATATAACCAGGGAGATATGCCTTAGGAGACAACTCCACATGCCTGGGGCCAGGGCTACCAAGGTGACCTTTGCCTGCTTCCATATCGAGGGAGATGTCATCTTAGGGAGAGGTATCTGTGTCAGTTATTCATCCAGCTAGAAAGACCCTAGGCTCTAATGGAGAAACCAACCCATTGCATGTGGAGCCACTGGTGCTTTTTCCTAATCTGTGCACTGCACAAAAGCATCCAGTAGAGGGGGCTAGAAGGGTTGGGTTTGAGCTGGACCAGCAAGCATCGAGAGTGGCAGCTAGGAGGAAGAACTTTTCTCTTATTTTCACAAAGATGCCACATAGACAGTGGAGATCGATCCCTGCTTCCCTTTTCCAGAAGCTTCTGGGCTTCAGATAGAAGCATGCCCTTGCAGAGGTCCATGTGCAAACAGTGCTGACCTGGCTCCCCAGAGCCTGTCCCCAGTCACCAGCACCACTGTTCCCTGCTGTGAGGAGGCTGCTGCCCTCTGCTTAGCCTGTCACTCAAGGTCATCACTTCTGTCTTTCCCGATGCCTATCCAGTGGGGTTCCCAGCCAGGCAGCTGGTGTTCATCTGTAAGGAAGCTGATGGTTACATTTTCAGTAAGTTTACAAAGCCAATAATTTATGATGGGCACCATCAGAAATGGAACAATATAAACCCGTAATTAAGTAAACTGTGTTTCAAAGTTTATTACTTCCTAATCCATTTGAGTCATTCACATGGAAAATACCAAGTGTTCCTGCTGCCATGCAGATCCCCCCAAGTTCAGTGCTATTATGCTGGGAGTATTCACAGCATGGAAATCAGGCAACACTGTAATTCAGAGCATAGGAATTCCTTTTCTCATCTCCTTCTGATCCATGCTTGAGGGCCCAAGGAACCTTCTACTCCTCCTGTCCATTTATCAGCTCGTCTCCAGCCGTATCTTTACCACTTTACCGTGTGGGATCCCTGGCCTGAGATGGCCAGTTCTCTCCCAGCATCAACCCTCCCTTTCCTCACGGATGCTCTGTGTTTCAGCTACCTGCAGTTAAGTGTGGTTGAGTTCTGCTCAGTGTGTGAGTAGAAGCAGATGTGGCCACTCCCAGGCCTGGGATACAGCACTCTGTCCCCTGACACCCCACCAAACTCATTCCCACTTTCTGGCCAACTAAGATGGGACCCTTTGGAAGTCCTATGAAGAAGGAGGTAAGAGCCATGCAGGCTGAGTCCTGTGTAGAGCTGAGCCCTCCCTGCCATCCTGGAGCCACTCTGCATAGGTGTGAAGAGGAGAATGAAGGCCCACTGTGAGGCCCATTACATGGCTAGTCCTGTGTTGCCACAGCTGACTTTCCGCTGGATCTACAGTTTCGTCTGTCCTTCTTGGCCTGTGAGACTGGGAAACATCTTCCAGTGTCAGCTCCTTGTCCATCTCCACGGCTGGAATGAATCACTCACTCACACCTGAGATTTCAGGGACCTTCTACAAGGCCTGTGAGTGTGTGTGTCCCTGTGCACGCAAGTGTGTGTGTGTGTGTGTGTGTGTGTGTGTGTGTGTGTGTGTGTGCATGCGAGGTGAACGTCTGGGCTGCTTTGGTAGCCTCACTTTGCTGGTGCTATCAGCATGTCATCTGTGTCACCACTGGGAGGGTGGGGGCTGCAGGGTCCCCTGCTCCGGAGGGCAGGTCTTTCCCCCACCTCCTCTCTCTGGTCCCCATTCTGTCATCACTAGGTGTTTAATTGGTGTTGTCTATGTGTTACCACCCGTGGTACTCACTGTCATAGTCAGGAAAGGGTCAAGAGTCTTGGATTCCCACTTTTCTGGGAGTGGTCTATTTAGTGTCTTGGTGCCCAAGTTGGGATAAAGATGCAGAATCTAAAATCACACATTGGAAAACCACCCAGACATACCAGACCAGGGAAAGAGGGATAAGCCCAAAGCATGGAGGCTTGCTTACAAAGCCCCTAATTATGATGGTTGGTATTCAATGTCAACTTGGAATTATCCAGGGGACATACCTCTGGGCATGCCTGTGGCTGTGTTTCCAGGGAGGATGCACTGAGGGAGGAAGATGGACTCTGATTACAGACAACACCATGCCATGGACTGGGACCCCAGATTGAATACAAAGAGAAAAAGGAGGAAGCCAGCTGTGTGTTAGCATCCATCTCTCTCTGCATTACCTGATCCACCCAGGAGTAAGCAGACCACCTCTTACCATCCTCTGGTACAATGGACGATATCTTCAAATTGTGAATCAAAATAAATCCTTCCTACCTTAAGTCACCTTTCATCAGGCACTTTGTCCCAGTGGTGAGAAGTAGAAACTAAAGCAACTATGACCTGTGTCCTTGTGGGTTCTGTAGCCTTATTCTCTGGGAGAAGAGGCTTAGGAACATCAATCTGGTTGAGACACAATAGCTTGTCACATGTCAGCTTCATCTTTACAGTAGCTTCTCTGCCTGCTGGGACCCCCAGGGAGCTGGGCCATTGGATAGGTCTGGCTCTGGGCAAAGGAGGTGGGACCTGTATTTCATGGTCTTGTGTTGTCATACCTAGGGCCAAACCCTGCCTAAAAAAAAAAAAAAAAGAAAAGAAAAGAAAAGAAAAAAAGAAAGAAAGAAAGAAGAAAAAAAAGAAGGATAAGGCTTTGGTTGCTCCCACTTTGCATGGTCATTGACTGGGAGCCTTCCAAGAAGAGAAAAGCATGGAACTGTTTGGAAACCTGGGTGTGGTTGTTTGAATGAAAATGGCCTCAGAGGCTCATGGGTTTGAATACTGGTCCTCGGTTTGTGGAACTATTTGGGAAGGATTAGTAGATATGGCCTTGTTGGAGGACTTTGTGTCGTTGTTGGGTGGTGGGGGCAGGGATTGGCAGTTTCAAATCCACTGTCATTCCCAGTTAGCTCTCTCTGCCTTCTACTTGTGGATAAGGATGTAAGCTCCCAGCTACTGCTTCAGTGCCATGCCTGCCTGCCTGCTGCCAGGCTTTCAATCATGATGGCCGTGGAACTCACTCTCTGAAACTATAACTTCCCAATAACTCTTTCTTCTATAAGTTATCTTGGTTATGATGTCTCTTGACAGCAGCAGAAAGGTAACTAAGTCTCTGAGGCTCACCCCAAGAAAGCAAAGAGCTAGTGGAAGTTGGTTAACCACACTCCTGCCCCCAGGGTAGCAAGTTCTTTCTTGCAGGGTGCTCTGTCTATACATGATCTCTACCGAGCAGAGCTCCATGTGTGTCACTTTTAAACCTCTGTAAATGCCAAGTTCAGGACAAATACTGCTCATCTAAGAGTCTTCATCTGACCTCAACAAGTGCCTGGGACTCGGTTGTAACGAGTATCTTTCAGATTAAGAATGAAATCATTCAGCTGCAAATTCTTTTGGTGGGTTTCTCTAAGAGGAAGTTTCTATCAGAGCATGTGTGAGCCTGGGCTCATAAGGGAGGTGGGGAGAGAGTGGGTGGTTTTGTAGGGTACCTATGGCTACACTATTGGTCAGGCAGAGTCCTCAGGTTCTGTCAAGTCTGGCGTTGAGAGAAAAGAGGGGTACATGATCTCTTCCCCAGAACAAGGTGTTCCTGGCCATGGGACAAGGATGCATTGGGTGTCTAAGTAGTTGTCATCATTTCTGAAGCAGGGTGTGGCAGAGATCGGGGAGGGCTGGCACTCAGATGCGCCGCCCAGAGGCTAAGAGCAGCCCCTGATCTCTCAGGGGTGCAGTGGGGGTCTGAAGTGACTTCTTCTCCCTGAAATCAAAGGTTTCAAAGGGAGGTCAAAGGTTATGTTTGAGAAAATAAAGGTTCAGTATTTTGGTCAGTTTTGCATTGTTGATTAGCAAGCCTGGTCCCTAGTGAAAACACCTGCCTGCAGAGGAGAGGCAGGGCACATGGCAAGGGTGATTGTCCCAGTGTCCCCGTCGGTGAGAACTCCCCTCCTACAGCCCCTATTTCCCTACTCAGATCTTCGAACCCTCACCCTGACACCTCTGTCTGCTTCCGTTCATCTCCCTGCCTCGCGCATCTATGGTCCAGCCCTTGCTGGTTACTTTCTCCAAGGCCACAGACAGCCCAGTCTTTTTCTCTCTTGCTTAGAACTTGGTTGCTTGCTGGGCAGTATCCAGCCCATCCCTGACTTGGGGAAACTCCCCAGATGCCTCTTTGGAAGAAATTATCTGCTTGGCCCCAGGAGGCAGTCAGACACGGCTCTATGACTCAGGCTCAGCTAACCTGGACAGAGTCAACTTTACAGCCTGCATCAGGGACAATGTTCTGTAGTGACACCAGCACCCTGCAGCATGGGGAGGTGTCCTACCACAGGGTTTGCTCTGCCTGCCTGTGCTGCTAGCATGTAGGCCCTCCATGGCTGCTGCCACTTCCGTCCCTTTTCCAAGCCTGCTTTAAGACCCAAAGAGTCTTGTGGGGACTGGAGAGATGGCTCAGAGGTTAAGAGCACTGGCTGCTCTTCCAGAGGTCCTGAGTTCAATTCCCAGCACCCACATGGTGGCTCATAACCATCTGTAATAAGATCTGGCTCCCTCTTCTGGCCTGCAGGGATATATGCAAACAGAACACTGTATGCATAATAAATAAAACTTAAAAAAAAAAAAAAAGTCTTGTGAACTTCCCATAAATTCTCTTGCCTTAGTTGCTTTGGTTGCCTTTCCGTTGGAACTGAAGCCTACATTATACTCCTCAGCCCAAGCTTCCCTGTTCCTCATCTCTCTGACCTTGGTATCTTCCAAAACCAACACAGACACACAGTCTCCCCCTTGCCCATTCTCAACTGAGGTCATTTCCTTCCCTGTTTCCCTGGTTGTGATACCAACTTCATCTCAGTCTGGAAGCCATAGGCTCTTTCCAGACCTGGTCTCTGTAGCCCTTCATTCTGTTTCCTCAGGAGACTCTTGTTGGCCACAGTGACCGTGACTTCCATTTGCCTAAGGGATGCCTCCTACCATGCTACATCCTCTCAATCTTTATTTTATCCTAATCTGTTTCAAAACCTAACTGGGGCTTGGCTATCTGCCTCTCATCTCTACCGGGGTCAAGTGTTTGCATACTGCTTTCCTTCAACTGGTTTCCAGGGACTATTAGTCTTCCTGGCCACCAGCCAGTATTCTCCAAGGCATGGTTTGTACTCAACACCACTATATAGTCTGAGACCACAACCACTGACATGTGACTAAATGACTTTCTTGCAGGTCATTGATGAGCATCTAGCGAAAAAGTTCTATGGCCACCCATTTTGTTAAGAAAACACGCAGCATGCACTTCTGGCATGGTAAGTTCATAGCCTGAGCTCAGAACTCAAGCCCAGCGCAGTTCTGCATAGTTTCCTACCCATTGCCCCAACTGTTCTGATTTCCTGATCATTAGTGGAGCCAATGATACAACTTCACCCAGATGGAAATGTCACTTTTGCTAGTCCTCAGAACCAAACCAGTCTCATGGAGTCATGTCCATGAGGTCTGGTCTTGACCACAGAGGGACATTAATTAAGTGGAGACATTGCTTAGGGACTTGGATATAAGAATGTCATTCAGAGGAGAGTCTCAGCTGGGCATATAACCATGACAGACCACTGAGAAGAATGTGAAACGTAAAAGAAGCCGAAACCAAACTCAGAGAACCCTAGCCCTACACACTGTTAGAAGGAAGAGGGAAGTTTAGTTAGGAGCACTCTAACAGCATAGGCAGAGAAGGTAGGGAGAGCCCAGACAGGAGAGGCTGGCATTGCAAGACTACAACAAGGAGTGTTTCCATGTTGTGGCTCACTGTGTGGTGCCTCGAGGAAAGGGCTGGCAGTGGGAGAGGACAGTTTGCAGAAGACCTGGCCCATGACGCTGTATATGACCAAGTGTAGATTCCCTGTAGGAGAGAAAAAGGAGGCCAGAATTTACAGTCATCAGTAAATTCCAATTCTGGCAATACTATGAACTTCCTACCCCCCAAGCTGTCTCACTGACAAACCAAGACAAGACACAAAGATTTCCAACTAAAAATGCTGCATAGGATATACAGAACGCATGTTTAAAAAGGAACAGCGAAGGCGGGGGAATGAGGGGGCGTAAGATGAAACCATATGTTCTACATGTGGGAAGTGTCATTTTCTACAATGGGTATACCCCTACTAAAAAAGAAAAAGTAATAGATGGCTGAGAAATGAAATGCCAGGGGGATTTCAGAAGTCTTCCCCTTACACCAGCAACAATAACAAAAGCTGATAAGAACTGGCAAGACAACATTTTAGAACTTTACAAATTAATGAGGATTAGCAATTCTTAATTGCTGGGAGAGGTAGGGCCAGTTATCTTAAAGAACGTAGCCTCTAAGTCTACCACATCCCAGAACATTCAGACAGCACCAATTGGCCTTGATGGGGCAGGGGAAAAACAAAGTTGGGTGAGAAGGGAATATTGGGTAGGCATGGGAAGAGTTGAGGGTAAAGGTGAGTAAATATGATCAAAACTTGTATAAAATCCTCAAAGGACTTATTACATATATATAATAAAAAATTAGCCTAAGCTTGCATGGACTGGGGGAAACCCTTAAATCCTTAACTAGAATCCAGAGCTAGAGATCAGTAGGAACAGCTTTGTGACACTTGGCCCACCCACACTCAAGGCCTGTTCCACTTCTGAAGGTCAGCAAAAATCGTACAGAAACCTCAGCCTGCATGCCACTGTAGGGAGTGAAAACTTGGCCAAGGCCTTGCCTTGATCTCACTAACCCAGGACTCTCCCACGCACAGCATGGAGGAGGGGGTTCCCCTCATTTGTCAGGGGCAAATGTTTTGGTCACTGGAGCCTTGGGCAGTAGATAACAGGCCAAAAATTTGCGTGACATAAGGCTTTGGAGAAAAGGCTTGGAGATGAGATGTTTTGGAGAGAAAGAATTGAGACAAAGTCTAACATTTGTGAGCCCGCGGTATTGGTATTTGCGCCTTGCTGTAACCAAAACGCCCAATAGAAACGACGTAAGGGAAGAAAGGTTGGTTTTGGCTCCTGGTTGCACAGTGATTTCTGTCTGTAGTGGGGAAGACATGCCAGTGGGGACATGAGGCAGTGGATGTTCACTTAAAGGCGATCTGGAAGCAGAGGCTGTGGATGGGACCAGGGTATAATTTCAAATCAGACTCCTCCCATCTGCCAGGCTCTACCCCCAAAGCCATGGTGGCCTTCAAAGAAGTACTGTGAGCTGGGGAACAAGCCTTCAAACCGAGCCTGTGGGGAATAACTCAGATAGGAATCATAACATAACGTGCTGAGGAGGCCCTGAGCTGTGTGGTCTTCTGGCTCTTCTCGCCATGAGGTAAAGAGTAAAGCAGAGACATCAGGAGAGGGGCTGAGTGTGGAAGGCATGTACCAAGGCACCACAGAGACTCGGAGATTTTCCACGCAGTGCTTAAACTCTCCATTCAATTACCAATTAGCCTTTGAGATAAAGGAATAAACTTCAACAGCCACACATGACAAGAAATATGTAGTTAACCAAATTAGTTCAGAAAAGCTAGGACACCAATGAACAGGAGCAATTACAATGAGCAGGATCCACAAACCCCAGGAAGGGAAGAATAATCCGAGTTCCTGAGCTACCACAGGGAGGTGGTGTCTATGACAGAGCATGGATGGCATCTTGCCGTGGATGTGGATGGCAACACCAGACCTTGTCAGACGACTGTGGGCAGGGGGTGGCTCTCTACTTCACCCTCAGACTTTGTTCACTGCTTCTGTGAGAAAGCCATCTCTCTCTGCTACCGGGTTCCATCTTTCCAACCCAGGCTGCAGTTCCAGCACGGAATAGGTTGCAGCACGCCTCTCACACAGGCAAGGCGACCCCACTGTCAGTAGGATGGTGAGCAAGAGGGTGGAAATGGCTTAGGGCAAGAGATGAATGATCAGAGACCCATCTAAAGCAAGATGGGACAACAGTTTATGGTAGAGCACTCTGTAGCATGCCCAGGCCTTGGGGGTCCTAGGGTGTCTTAGGAACAGAGACCATACACTTGGAGCCTGGAAGCCGAAAACCAACCATGCCTCCCTACGTTTGGCCCAAGCCAGAAATGCTAGTCCTCTCTTTATTTTTTATTTTATTGAAATTTTAAGTGAAAAGCAGAGAAAGATTTATTTAACATGGCCATATTGAGAGAAGGAAAAAATAAAGAGAATTCAAGCACTGTGTAGAACAGGAGAGAATGGACACCCTACTGATTTTAGTAAGGAGACAAAAGACCTACTCCAATCCATCTTGGAGATGCTAACACGTGGTTCAAATTTCAGTAGAGGGCAAGAGCTAACCTCATCTTTGAAAGAACAAAAGCCATTGGTCCTGGGGTGGCTACTTGCAAAATGTGTCTCAGTGACCTGAGCCATGGACCTGCAGCTGGATGACATTGTCTCGTCACCTCTGGGCACTGTCTGGGTCCTGTTTGGTCCCTGGCAATGAGGTTGGCATGCCCCTTCTGTACTCAACCAGCTTTGGGTGGGTGCTCTGATGTCCTTCAGGGTGGGGCTGCGGCTCTCCACCTAGTCAGCTAGCAAGGGACACAATGACCTGGAGTGTTGAATGGCAGCACTTTAAGTGAAGTTGTAGCATGCTCAGGCCTCCCACTTAGGAAGATCTCCTAGGAAAAGATGTTGTCCCTGGTACAGCCATGTCTCCAACAACCCTAATACCTATGGATTAACTGAATGATTGCATCACATCAGGTGAACTTCAAGAGAGCCTGGACTGAGGTCAGAGATTGGAGTGGCTCTGGAGATCTGTGTACTTTCCTCCAAATACAGCATGTGGATGGAATGACTAAGCAGGCCATTCATGTGGGGGTCCAAACATGTTGACACCTTTCTCCACTCACAGAACTTAGAAGTAAGGGATGACCTGCGTGTTTAAGAACCTGGGCCGAAAACCAAGCTCCTTGTCAACAGGAGTTCTTATCCTGTCACCGGGTGGGTTTGGGCTTCACACAGCTACTGCCAGTGTCCAGAGGCACTAGCCCCGAAGAGGAAGCCAACACAGTGAGTCCCTGTGTCTCATCTTCTCTCACCCTGCTCAGAGGAAGTCAAAAACGGATCACAAAATACCACTTCCTGAAACTAACAGTGGTGCGGGTGGTTTTTTTTCTTTCTCCGTGTGAAACAAGATTGATTGAGTGCTGGGCCATGTGAGAGGCTCTCAGTTACTCATCTTGAGTCACTCCTGACACCCAATACCAGCTGGGTCACTGCTGAGCCTGGCTGGACCCTGTCCATGTCCCTGTTCCTGCTTTAAGATGGCGATAGGAATACCATCTGTCACGTGTGTGAGGATCAAAGGAAAGGAGCCGTGGCCATCACTTCCCAGGCGCTGACCCCTCTAATGGGAGTGGCTCAGGATGAGTCTTTAAACTTGGTCCCTAGCACAGTGCTTCTTGGAAGCTCCTGCATGGAAGGAGTGGGAGAAGCCTCTTTTGCATTTCTAAAGCTCCCGAGTCTTTAAAATTTTTTATTTTGTTTATTATTATTACTGTGTGTATGTGTATATGTGAGGGGGTGGAGGTCAGAGGACAACTTTGTGGGATTGATTCTCTCTTTTCACCTTTATTTGGGCTTTGGGAACCAATGCAAGACACCAGGACTGTGTGGTTGCCTGGTCTCTGTTAATGCTGCAATTCTGGGAGAATGAGGTCAGGTTGAATCAACTAGGTGACTAGTTGAGGGGTGGGGCTGAAGGTCAAGTTTAACCACCAGTGATCTAGTTGGTCAAGCTTTATGATGCCACCATAAAGTCCCTCGATGAGGAGTTTCAGGGGGCTTTCAGGTTGGTGAAACATGGAGGTTCTGGGTATATGGCACATTCTGAGGGGTGTGGAGGCTTCCTCCCGTCTCTCAGCCCTTACTCTACTATTTCTTCCATCAGGTTGTCCAGAGTCGTATCTCTTATAGTAACTAGTGTATTCTTGAGGTTTGTGAGCCATCCTAGTGAGCTACCGAAACTGAGGAGAGCAGTGGGAACCTTGTATAAGTGGCTGAGAGGACAGAGGATGGACATGACGAAGGGCATGTGATAACTTCTGATCTAATCACTGTGGGCACACACTAGCATGAGCCGTGGGTGAGGCTGGGTACTGTTGTTCCTGTCTACTGTGTGGATGGCTGTGGAGGTCTCTGGGGCGTCATCCAAGCTACCAGCTTCACTGATTACATGTTGTAGGGCTGGGCACAAGGTTGGCTCAGCCTGGAAGAAGGAAGAAGGGACCCCTTGTCTTTTACAAAAGGCGCTGTCTGGACTTGGGGTGCGGGTCCTGCTGTGAATTACGTGGAGAGTCAGCCTTAGGGAAAGAATGGACCCGGGGAAGGCAGTGGCTGCAGCTGGACTCTGGCTCTTCTTTCTCCTTGCAAGGGGAGAGTTGATCATTTTTGAAGGTCCTGGGACAGCAGGGCGTACTTATCCTTAGGCTCCAGCCATCCCTGCTTTCCAACTCTACACACACACAATGTGGCCAGGAGCACATTGTGAGTGAGTGGGAGTGTCTGCTCTTAACAAATGTCACAACTGTTAGTAGTTAATATTTGCTGAGCACATGCCACACAGTAGGAGCTACTATCCTGCGTGACAAACTGCTATGATACTTCATGTCATAGAGGAAAATGGAGCCCAAAGAGGGTGCATGATACATGAAACGTCATTCACTAGGAGGTGGCTAAGCTGGCATCTCAAACCCAGCCTGGCAGTTTAAGTAATACTAGGTGGCCCCGTCTATCTTCACCAGGAGAACACGGCCTCTGGCTCCATAATGCTGACCTAGCTCTCTAGGGAAACATTATCCCCTAGGAATTTCTTACTTAAGGTACACCCTCAGCATTGATGGCTGGCTTACTGGGGCTGTAGATCCCTGTCCTTATTTCCCCAACACAGGACAACCATAACAAGCACATTTAGCCGCAGGGCACCAAGTAGTCAACTGAGGCTGCCGTGTGCCTGTGTTTCCATCCAACTCCTCCCTGCCCACAGTGCCCAGCCCCCTACTGTGTCCATCTCAGTCCACTCCCAAGGCCTGCAGGCTCAGTGAGCACCAGGGTGCTGCTGAGAATGGGCTCAAGGGCTTGAGCTGGTTGTTCCACTCAGCACGCTGCCATCCACTTGTGTTCCCACTCAAGGAGGAGAAGCATGCATGCATCAGGGTCCTCAGGAGATGGTGGCAGCTAGTTTTGTCTGCTGGGAGGCAAGTTTGGAGTGCTCGACACTCCTCTATGCTGCCTGAATTCTTGCCTTGAGTTCTTGCTCTGAGCCCGCAACAGCTGGCAGATGGTATGCCAGGCTCCAAATGGTGTTCCCTGTGCCCGACTCTCCACCTTTCCATTCTGTGTTTTTTTTTTTTTTTTCTCTTTTTCTGGAGCTGAGGACCAAACCGAGGGCCTTGCCCATTCTGCTTTTTTAAATTCTGCAAGGACTTGGGGAGAGGAGCTCAGCTCTTAACGTGCTTGGCTTACCACCAAGTGGACCTGGGTTTTATTCCCAGAATCTATGTGAAAGGTTGGGCCTGGTGGTGTGTGCTGGGAAGTGGAGACAGGCAGATCTTTGGGGCTCTCTGGCCATCCAAATTAGCCTCTTTGGAAATATGAGAGGC
Source organism: Onychomys torridus (assembly GCF_903995425.1). Classification (NCBI taxonomy): domain Eukaryota; kingdom Metazoa; phylum Chordata; class Mammalia; order Rodentia; family Cricetidae; genus Onychomys; species Onychomys torridus. The sequence goes on along the minus strand of NC_050451.1, from coordinate 6,600,465 downwards.
TTTGCCTCAAAAAAAAGTGGGTGGCTTCTGAGTAAGGACACCTGAGGTTGTTCTGTACATCTAGCAACACACACACACACACACACACACACACACACACACACATACAACACACACTACAGTTCTCAGTCAGAGATTAACAATAGTGTCATTATGGGAAGGGAACTCTTGTGAATTCAGGACTTACTCTGAGCTTTCTGTTAGCTTTGCTTTTTATTAGATATTCTGTTCCCACCTCAGCTCTGTAAGGGATATCTAGTATGGCAACCCTTCCCACACCAAAATGGACAGCATAAGATGATAGAGTAAGCAATGTCAGCCGACAGATGTGGGGCAGATGCGGAGGGTAGAGGGCAGAAGACTTGCTGTGGTTTTCATTCTCCACCCACCTCAGGGATGTTGTTTCCCCAGCTGGGCAGGAACAGAGGTCACCACAGGAAGCTGGCTCTGAGAAAGCTGCTGACTCAGCCCCATGGGCTCCCTGGAGGGCAGTGCGCCTGGCACAGTATCTGTCTAGACATCTGCTGAGGACTCTGCCTGCGCTGTTTTTTGGGCACACGATGGAACTATGAGCCCCAGGGCCCCAGAAGGTACCTGCTGGAGACCGGGCCTTTACAGAGGTGGTTGAGTGATGTGAGGTCATATGGTGGCCCTAATCCAACCTGATTGGTGTCCTTACAAGAGGAGCATGGAAGAAAACAGCCACAGACAGAGGGATGACCATGTCCCTGCTAGCAGATCTGTGTTAGCGGAAACACAGAAAGAAGTGTGCACCAGCAGGACAGCAGCCCCGGAAGAACTGAAGAAGACCAGAGATGACAGAAGCAAGGACTCATGGGAATATTCTTCAAACATATGGTTTTGTTTTATATCATTTTACTTTTAATCTATTTTAACTGATACACTAAAATTCTCCATGTTAAAGATACTAGTCACTCTCCACAGTCAGATTAAGTTGCAATCTTCTCATACCACTAAGGTGTGTCTTTGGGGGTAAGACTCCTGTGGGAATTCAGGGGAAAACATTTAAATCTGTATCGTTGCTTACAGTAAGTAGTGAGACCTAGTCACATATTCTCTGTAAGAGAGCCATCACAGCTCAAAGTCACAAACAGAAAGGAAAAGGACAGAAAAAGATGTGTTGAATGTGTTGGATCACAGCTGGTGAGACAGCTGGACCTGATCATGTCATTCCACAGTCCACAGGTGCCATCACGAGGGAAGAAACATTGTGACGGAGCTATTCCCAGGGACTAACACATGAACACATCAGCAAGCTGCTATGGTTTGATCTAAAGAGCCTCTAGACCAGTGGCTCTCAGCTCCCCTAATGCTGCAGCCCATTAGTATAGGTCCTCACGTTGTGGGGACCCCAACCATACAAGTGTTTTCATTCTTACTTCAGAATTGTAATTTTGCTACTGTTATGAATTGTAATGTAAATATCTGATATACAGGATATCTGCTATGTGACCCTGTGAAAAGGTCATTTGACCCCAAAGGGGTTGTGACTCACAGGTTGAGAACCACTGCCCTAAAGGCTTAAAGAACAAAAGACTTGCTTCCCAGCCTGTACTGATGCTGGGTCTTAAAGAGGTTGGCATCTAATTGGAAGAGGTTTGGTCACTGGGGGCATGTTTCTGAAGGAGACAGCAGGTGTCTTCCTTCTGTCCTTATTTCCTGGATGCAGTGGGTGAATAGTCCTCTGGCACAGGTTCCTGGAAAGGTACTATGCTGCCAGGGACCCAAAGTAAAGGACACGTGACTATGACCTTCTCTTTTAGTAAACTGATTTAAAAACTTGCTTTTAAAAGTTATCATTATCATTGTGTGTGAATGTGAGCGTGGATGTGCCACAGTGCTCATGTGGATGTCAGAGGCCAGCTTCAGGAGTCAGCTCTCTCCTTTACTGTGGATTCCAGAGAATGAACTCTGCAGTAAGTGCCTGCAAACTGACTGTGTGTGTGTGTGTGTGTGTGTGTGTGTGTGTGTGTGTTGTGTGTGTGTGTACACACATGAATGTGCATTGTGTGTGTCAATGTGGGTCCTGTGTGTCACAGTGGAAGTATGGAGATCAGAGACAACCTGGGATGTTAGCTGTCTCCCACTCCACCTGCCCCACTTTGTTTCAGAGGGGGCCTCTTTCATTCATTTTTCCCCACTGTGTACACCAGGCTAGCTGGAGGAAGATCTGAGGAGTCCTGTCTCCACCTCCACCCCATCTTCTTATAGTGGCACTGGGATTTCAGAAGCGTGTGCTGTGTGTCCAGCTTTTATATACCTTCTGGGGATTTGAACTCAGGTCCTCATGCTTTCGTGACAAGAGCTTTTATCTACCGTACCATCTCTAAGGCCCTAGCAACTTGATTTTTTCAGGCATTTTGTCACAGTGACAGGAGGCTTAACTCAGAAGGGGCAAGCGATATCAATGTATACATGCCTAAGAAGAGTCTCAAATACTCGAAGCAAAGACTAGCCCTATGGGGAAAAGGCAGTTAAGTAATAAGACTTGAGAGTTAAATTATAAGATTTTCATGCCCCAGTCTCAATAACGGAAGAATATTTAGACAGGCCACCAGTAGCTTCGTGAAAGGTGTTTCACATGGCTAATTGAGCTTAATGGGCACACAAAGCATGCCCCCTACAGATGTCTTCAGGGTGGATTATATGCTAGGCAATAAAGTAGAACCTGATGAGCTTGAAAACTGAAATGATACAAAGTACATTATCTGACTATACTGGACTTAAATTGGAAATAATAACAGAAAGAAAAATAATTGGAAATTGTCAAATACTTGAAAGCTAACACAATTTTAACTCTAAGTGCAACCCTTAGGATATCAGTAAAGCACATTTCTACCTTAAGAAACCGGTAAAATCAAGCCAGACCCGGAGCCATAAAGATGAGCACATTCAGACATACAATGAAACAGAAAAAGCAAACCACGAGAGGAAAATCAGTGAAGAAAAAAGAAGTTCTTTCAAAAGATGAAAAAACTCAGCAAACCTTTAACCAGACTGACCAATAATAAAAAAGTACCAGGAATGAATAAGGAGACCTTGGGTCAATGCCACAGGATCTACAGAAGCTTATAAAGGACCGCTGTGAGCAAACAATGCCAAAAAAGGCGGGCACCCACAAAGCAGGCAGAACCCCAGGATGACAATTATCCAGTGTCCTGAACAATGATGCTTCCAAAAGTCTTCCATCAAAGGACTGTCCTGGTTAGCTGTATTGAAAACTTGGCCCAGCCTGAAGCAGTGATTCTCAACCTTTCTGAAGCGGTGACCCTTTAATACAGTTCCCAGGTGGTGGTGACCCCCCACCCATAAAATTATTTTGTTGCTATTTCATAACTGCAATTTCGCTACTGTTATGAATCATAATGTTAATACCTGACATGTAGGATATCTGATATGTGATTCCCAAAGGGGTCACAACCCACAGCTTGAGAACCATTGGGCTAGTGTCACCCAGAAAGCAGGAACCTCAACTGAAGAATCACCTCGATCAGATTGCCTTTAGCCATATCTGGGAGAGACTGTCTTGACTGACTGATGCTGCAAGGCCAAGCCATCTGTGTGTAACGTCATCCTTGGGAAGTTGGTCCTGGGCTATGTAAGAAAGCTCACTAAACACGAGGCAGAGAATGTGCCAGTAAACAACCTTCTTCCATGGTTTCTGCTTCAGCTCCTGGCCTGACTTCCCTCACATATGAACTATGACCTCAAAGGTTGAGCCAAATAAATCCTTTCCTTCCCGAAATGATTTTGGTCATGCCATTTATCACAGCAACAGAAAGCAAACTTGAACAATAGTTTTATGTCAACTTGACACAAGCTAGAGTCATCTAAAAGGAGGACATATAACTTGAGAAAATGCCTCCACAAGATCCAGCTGCAGGACATTCTCTTAACCAGTCATTGATGTCAGAGGTCCCATTGTGGGTGGGGCCATGCCTGAGCTGGTAGTCTGGGTTCTACAAGAAAGCAGGCTGAGCAAGCCAAGATGAGCAAGCCAGGAAGCACATTCCTCATGCCTCTGCTTCAGCTCCTGCCTCCAGGAGTTCCTGCCCTGACTTCCCTTGATGAGGAACAGTGATGTGGAAGTGAGTTTCTTTTGGTCATGGTATTTCATCACAGCAATAGTTACCCTAGCTAGGACGGACAAAGAAAGGGGATTGCTTCCCAACTCACTCTTTGAAGCCACTGTTCTGATGTCACAGACAGACAAAGGATTATACAAATGTAGACTGCTGCCCACCATTCCTCATGAACACACCCAACAGTGCCTAGAGAATGTAACTTCTGGTAAGATGTAAAAATATAAACCTTTAGTAAATAGAGTCCATTCCAGGAACTCGACCTAATTCTGACACCTGAGAGATGCAGAATCTGTATGTCTGTTCATTTGTTAACATTAATAGAACCCAGGACATAAACTAGGTGACTCTCCCACAAGGCACAAAAGCATCCAGCCAAGTAGTGCTGGCTTCCTACTATGAGGGAGGTTCCAGCAGGTCCTCTGGCAGAACAGTGCATGAAGTGATGGATGTGAGGTCCAGCAGAGGGACTTAATCCTCAAGAACTATACATTTGTCTCGAATCTCTACAAGCATCAATCAAGAGTGAGCTTACGTTCCTTAATAACGTTCTCCAGGAGTGATGACTAATCTCGCTGTCAGCTTGGCCACATCTGGAATCAACTAAAACACAAGCAGCTGTGCATGTCTGTGAGAGAGTTCTCTTAAATGGATCATCTGAGGTCAGAAGACCCACCCTAAATCTGAGCCATACCTTCTGGTGGCAGTCCACATGAAAAGGCACGGGAGAAGGGAGCTCTTGCTTTTTGTCTGCCCCTCCCTCTCGATAGCAAGTTCATGATCCTCCTGTGGAGGTAGCTATTGGAGTATTCTCATACCTTGCTGGTTTTAGAACCCTCTTCTTTGGAATTTCGACATAAACCAGCTGAGCCATCCAGACTCTTAGACTGAACAACTACCAGATTCTTGGCCTTTCTGTTGAGAGACAGGCATTGTTGGACTAGCTGGACCACACAGCTTGTAAGTCACTCTAATAAATCCCATATATATTCTATCAGTCCTGTTCTTCTAAAGAACCCTCAGTAAACCAGGAGAGAGAGAGAGAGAGAGAGAGAGAGAGAGAGAGAGAGAGAGAGAGAGAAAGAGAAAACAAGATCAAGGATGAAGAGAGAGAAGTTGTCCCCACAGCCACCTAACACCTCCCCTCTCCAAAGCCTTCTGTGGAATGACACTGCCATTTTCCCCAAAGTCACTTAAGGGTCTGAGATGATCATCGTTGGAGGCAGATGATCATCAACACCGTCACCAGGAGGAAAGCACAGACACTCGCTACATCACACACGAACCCAGATGACAGCATGCTGAGTGTGAAAGGCCCGGCACAGAGAAACACACATGCACTTATCAGATCTGTGCAGCAGCTAAGTCCATGCAGACAGACAGACTGGTGGCTGTCAGGGCTGTGCGCGGGGACTGCATAGTCCGTGCAGGATGACATGGACGATGGCAATGCTCATCAGCTAGTCCGAGGCCGTGGCCACACAGGATGCTGCATGTACGGACTGCCACTTTACACTTCAAAACTCTAACTCTTGGCCATGTGAATTTTATTTAATATAAAAAATCAATACCATCTTATTCATTAAATTCTCCTGTAGCATCTCCTTTGTCCCTTTCTCAACAGTTGGCACATGCCCCTGGAGGTGGGGGTATAATCCATCATATCAGACAAATCTGGCAGCTGACCCTTCAGAAAAGCCAGGGCTTTTCATTTGGAGCTGGATGACACCGTGACCCCAGTTGGAGGCAAACACCCAGAGATTGTCAGATATTGTGATCTCAGCCGCCCCAGCCTGATTTCTCCTCTGATCTCTGTACATTGGTTCCAGCGGAGCTTACACCTAGAATCTAGCCCAGACTCAGAGCCTACTCCTGGCTTCCAGTCCACTCAACTCTGCCTCTGTGAAAGAGGAATCTTTCTCCTCACCCCACATATGCCTGCTCAGGAAGACAACAGTGCAGCTGCCGTCCAAACCCTGTGGCTCTCTTCACTTTCTCCTGATGCTGTTGATGACATAAGAATGTGCTGAAGCCTGGGGTCCACCTAAGACTGCTAAGCAGATATTTCCAGAGGAGGCTGGGGAGTTTGAAGAGCTTCCTTAGTTTTTAAGGCAGGACCAGGGGCCCTGAGGATACCCACAGATGATCTCTGTTTCTGGAATTCAGCTCTCAGGTCCATACTACCAGAGAACATCTGCTAGCTACAAACACAACCAGTTCCTTCCTGTCTGGGGTCCTGCCTGTACCCATACATTTGGGTAGGGCACCTGAGGGGTACACCTAGCCAGTACCTGCTGGACTTAGCACCTATATGACTCAGCACCTGCAAAGCTAGGCACCTGTATGACCTTGTACCTTCTGGACCTACATTGGTGTGACCCAGCACCTACAAGACTCGGCTCTTGAAGAGACCAGCGCCTTCAGTGCACACCCGACCAGCATCTGCCTATGACTCAAACGGACAATAGTCCCACTGTGGCTAATTGCTTCCTTCCCAGCCCTTTCCTGGGGCTACTCAGCCATTGTCCACATCTTTCAGCTCACTGCCAGGCTCGGTTGTTTCCTGGCACAGGCAGAGGAGCCTTGGGGTGCACCACTCTCCCTGTGGAAGCTTTGCCTAGTGTCCAAGCAGGTTATGGACATGGTGGTCCTCATGGACACCAAATGGAGTCCAGGACCCCTGACATTTGCTGTCATGTTGGAGCCCATTTTTCAAGCAGACATAGAGCAGATGCTGGGTTACAGGGCTGAGTGCTGGGAACTGAAGAATAATTGAGCCCTGACCATCTGCACCGTACCCACAGCCCACAAGACCAAGGAGGCTCTTTCAGTGGCCCCAAGCGACCCCACCCTCAAGCAAGAAGTCAAACACACAGTTTTCCCCACACAGCCAAATCCTTACTGAAGTATCTGGCAGCGAAGGTTCTTCTTTTGCTGGAAGCTGTTGGCAGCATCGCTAAGCTGGCAATCTGCAGATTTCTCCCGAAGCTTCTTTCGAAGGCAGCAGCCACATCCTCAGGCAGACAAGCTAATTTCTGGTTTCAGCAGCAGGCGATCAGCATCTATAGTAAAGAAATATATTTAGAATGCCCTTTACAGGCATTTGCCTGGATTTCCAACATGAAGCCTGCTGTGAGGAATGCGTTTCTCTGCGGAGCATGTACCTAGGGGATCTGAGAGCAAACTTGGGGAAGTCAGAGTATCAGTTCCTCAAATCTGTAAAATGGGACCAGCAGTGACAACTGCTTCTGAGAGGGAACAGATGCCAGATTCGTCAGCGGAAGCAGGGACTTTGTGAGCCAAGAACACTAGCTGCTAGATTTGGGTTTCCCAAGGAGCCATTGTGGACCTAAGGGAACATGTACAAATTTCTCTGAACATGTGGGCTGACTTCTGGTTTGCACGATGGCGTCTGGGGCTTCTGATCCAGGTGCAGGGGTGGAGCCCAGGAAAGCCATGTCACCTCCTCAGGGTGCACCTTCTCCATTTTATTTTTGGAAATCTGTCCTTATACCATCCATTACATCACTTACAGTCATGGAAAACTCATGCGAACAAACAAACTTGTTTATAAGTAGCCAAGTGGTGTGTCTGCAGTCATCAACATCACGCAGCAGCCCTAGTGACCTAAGACAAAGCTGGACTCTAAGGTGGCAGGCACAATGTCACCTGTCTTAATGCATCTGATGTATCTGCAGATGGAGGAGCACCTCCTGGGAGGAGAAGCCTAGAATGTTCTTCCCCTTCTCACCTTGTCTACTCTGCTAGTCTCTGCAAGCTGAGCTTGTATCAGGCCTGAAGTTACAATGTGAGTCCTGGTGGGGAAGCAGAAATGTGGGGGAGGTAGAGCTGTGTGGGGGAGGTAGGGATGTGGGGAGGTAGGGATGTGGGGAGGTAGTGATGTTTGTAGGGGTTGTGATGTGGTGGGTTGTGATGTGGGGGTTGTGATGTGGGGGTTGTGATGTGGGGAGGTAGGGATATTTGTGGGGGTTGGGATGTGGGGATGTGGGGATGTGTGGGTTGGGATGTGTGGGTTGGGATGTGGGGGTTGGGATGTGGGTGTTGGGATGTGTGGAGGTAGGGATATTTGTGGGGGTTGGGATGTGGGGTGTCATCAGTTCTTCACCATGCCACAGGCAGCGGAAACTTGGGGCTCTGGACTAGTGGCTGGCCTTCTGTGGGCTGTGCTGGGAAGAAGTGCTTCTGGATCACACTTCAGCATTTGGGCACAGTTCCTGTCACTGAGCCGTGTCCAGGGAAGTGATGGGACAGCACCTGGAATGGAGAGGGCAGACTATCTCTGGGATAGCCAAGAGAAGGACAAAGTGGGTAAACATGACATCTATAAGAGCCCAGGTGCTTGCTTCGGCAGCACATATACTAAAAATTGGAACGATACAGAGAAGATTTAGCATGGCCCCTGCGCAAGGATGACACGCAGATTCATGAAGTGTTCCATATTAAAAAAAAAAAAAAAAAAAAAAAAGCCCAGGCCCAAGATGCCAGCATGACCTTGGGCCCAGGAGCCCAGACAGCCCAGAGTTCACGCCTGAGCCTGGAGCCTCTAGGGATAGGGTAGAGACAGAGCTGGAGCTGGAGCTGAAGACCTGGAGCTGGTCCTGACGAGTCTAGAGTGACGCCTTCCTTCTGTCCTAGAGGCACACAGGGCTTGAGAACACAGGTGAACTGGGATGGGTGGGGACACTGGTGGTGGAGGCACCCCCAAACCCATTGGAGCAAGACTTGGAATGGAAGTTCTGGGTCCATACCCTGGGGCTGGTTCCTAGTAGGACACAAAGCTAGGAGTGGTGTATGTCTGTAATTCCAGCACTCAGGAGGTGGAGGCAGAGGACCAGAAGTTCAAGGTTACCCTCAGCTGCATAGTAAGTTCAGGGCCAGCCTGGGCTACATGAAACCCTGTTTAAAAAACGAAACAAAACAAGAGTAAAGTTAGAGTTGAATTCATGTATTGGCTCCTTTAGGAGGAACATCCTCATGACCTGGGTGGCAGGCAAGGCTGGATCCAGCAGGCTGATACTGTCAACTAAGCCTGGGTTTCTTTCCTGTTCTTTTTGCTTCTAGGGTGTATTCTCCTCCCTCCCCTCTGGGTGGGATCAGCTTCAGGGGCTAATATTTCTTTTCTCCCACCCAGCAGGAGGAAAGGGTAGATTTTCCAGTCTTAGAAGGACCAAGGAGCCTCTCCCAACCACCTTAAAACCCTTCTTTCCTTAGGACTTATTTGGGGGGGCACTAAGCAACCCACCTGAGATGCGGCAGAGAGGGGTCACCTCTGTGAAAGAGAGAAAAACTGCTCTCCACCCTCCACCTCAGCCTTCCCCTAACCCACCTTTCTAAGCCAGGCCAAGAACAGGCCCCACCCAGCCAAGCCAAGCACAGCAGGGGCCTGCTTTCAGAGGGTGAGGGGGACGCCTCCCTGAACATGACTCAGCTCTAGCCATGGCTCCGCACCATGCTCACAAATCGGTTTGCCCTGGACTCAGGCCAGTGCCCCTGTGGCCTACCTCACTCTGCTTTCCGGCACTAGTAACAGCTGGCATAGGATTGTGTACCAGACACGTTTACCTGACACCTGACAGCACCTGGGGAAGGCTCTCACTGGGGAATCGTGATGCTCCCAGCCAAGCAGAGATTTAATGTGGCCGAGGAGGGGTTTTAAAGTCCATCTTTAAAGTATGAACTCACAGCCCGTGGTCTGGAAGTTTGTGCAGCCGTGGCTGCACACTCACTCAGCACAGGGTCGCTGCTGGGTGAGAGCCCTGCTGTGTGTGCGCGACAGTGAAGTCCTGGCTCACCTGGACGTTCACCTCTGCTCACCTGAACCTGGAGAGCAGGCTTCTCCATCTCTGCCTGATCCTCCGGGGGCTCCTTCTTCGGCGCCTAGAGGGAGCACACGGGTTGCCTCCCCTCTTCTCACCCCGTGGGAGCCCGAGCCGTGGGCTCCCTGCCTTTAGTCCTGCCTCGGGCTCCCATGGGATGAGCCCGCTGGCAGGACCAGGGGATGCTACCCAGGCTGAACATCGTCAGGCAGGATGCAGGTTTCCTGTCTCCTCGGTGCCTCTGGGGATGATGCTCTGACGGCAATCCTTGGCTGGCCTCTTAAGGCTGCAGCAGCCTCAAAGGCTTGGAAAGCGTTCCGGTGAAAGGCTGCGGGGAAGTGCCTCGCCTGGGAGGGCCTGGGTTGTCTGGTTTGGAGCGCCCTCTCGTGGTCTTTCGAGGCGCTGTCGCCCGTGCTCCGGGACCCTGGTCTTGTTCCCGCCTGTTGAATTTTGCTTACACTTCATCACCTGCTGGTGTGTATAGTTCCTGGGGCTTCCAAAGATTCTTGTTCCCATCAAATCAGTCCTCGCGCCTTGCTTCATGATTAGGCCCTGAGAACTACAGCAATAAGAGCCTTTGGGTAGCAGAGCAGAGATACGACTGTCTCCTAAGCCATAAGCGACACAGGGGCGTTAAAAAACAAGGCCCAGGAAAGAAGTGGGGAGGTGCCCACAGTGCGGGGGCGGAGGGGGCAGAAAGTCTCCTTCTCTCAGAATGGGCCAGGCTCTCACTCACCTGGGCTCAGCAAAGGCACTGCCAGGCATCACCTCTGGTTCAGCTAACATGCTAAAAGGCAAGGGCGTGGGCCGCTGTTCTTGGACCGCATCAGCCCCCAAGTTACTGGGAACCTCACTGGAAAATAGCCCATCAGGCTTCCTTTGTGCACATGGAGGATGGAACTCAAGTCTTCCAGGCTTCTTGGAAAAGGCAGCTGGGGTTGCAGTTCGAAGGAGGAGACCGGCTGAGGCGAAATCGATTTTGACTCCCGAGGTGGGCACTGGGTAGTGTCACAACTTCCCTGAGCTCCATCCCTACCTGTAAAGCACAGATAGGGATGTGCCTAAACCCATGGATCTTCTAGAGGATCAAGTGCTGTCGGTCACATCCGGCCATTTGCTCAGGGACCCTCCCACTCCTAACCAAGAAACTATCTGCAACTGACACCCACTGGCTAAGGGAAAATCAGTTTTCTCCAATGGAAGACTCCAGTTTGGGGCCAGGAGTTTGTTCTGATACTTCTCCTTCTGACGCCTTCTGTTCCCCTCACTTTTCTTTTAACTTTACTTTAGTAGTATTTTTACTTTATTTTCAAACTCTCTCTTTTGGTTTTTGAGATTAAAATGTAGTTACATCATTTCATCCTTCCCTTTCCTTCCATACACCACTCCTTGCTCTTTTTCAAATCCGTGTTCTCTTTTTCCCTGCTATTATCGTTGTATACACACACACACACACACACACACACACACACACACATACACACACATACACATATACACACCGCACATACACACACACACACATACACACACACACTGCACATATACACACATATACACACACATACACACACACTACACATATACACACACATACACACACAAGCACACACACATACACACACACAAACACATACACAAGCACACACACACACACAAACACACAAGCACACACACACAGCACACACACACGTGTATAAAGGTTTCATATATTTTATTTCCCTTCTTATGTTTATCTAATTTGCTTCTTCATTTTCCATTATTAGGTTTTTTTTTTTTTTTTTTTTTCAGTTTTTTGAGACAGGGTTTCTCTGTGTAGCTTTGGTGCCTCTGTAGCCCAGGCTGGCCTCGAACTCACAGAGATCCGCCTGGCTCTGCCTCCCGAGTGCTGGGATTAAAGGCGTGCGCCACGGCCACAGGGCATGGTAGCCTTTTTTTTTTTTTTTTTTTTTTTTTGATGCTTGCTTCCACTTGTACTGTGTTCTTTGTAACATTTTGACTTTATATGTATTTTCAATCATCCTTTATTTTTATCTTTCATTACTCTTCTTTCATTTATCAAATTATTGTTTATGATTTTTCATTATCCAAAAATCACGAATTATTATTTTAATCTTACTCTTTCATCCTTCTCCACTCTTTCCTCTTATTTAACTTGATTTTCCTCCATTTTCCACTTTGCTGCCCTCTCTTCTATCCCATTCCTTTACTACTTCCACGTTTACACAACCCCGAGTGTCAAAGCACACTCTTTCGGTGTACGTTTCTCCCCAGGCATTGGTGGTGTGCCCATGGGCTCTCACCAGTTTTAAATGCATTTCTCTATCTTGTTTGGCTGCTTCTTGCTGCTGTCACAGCAGCTGTTCTTTCCTCCTTCAATGCTTCTGAAGAGGAAGCCCTCAAAAGAAGGTCACTCACAGAGAGGATCCCTTTGAGACCAGGAAAGAGATTCAAACCAACAGACATGTGAGCCACGATGCAGAAACACAAGGGACATGACAAAGGACAGCAATGTCACCTCTCTGCAAGATGATAACTCAGCTACCAAGTATGAAGACTCAGAGCTAGCTGGGATGCCAGACGAAGAATTCGAAAGTTACTTATACAAAGAATCAGCAACTTGAAAGAGGACATATATAAGCAGACATATGAAGCAAGGATCTAACCAACCTATGGCCTGGAGAGGAAAACCAGCAATAGGGGTGAGCAAAGTTGTCTTTTAATATCCGTGGAGACATAAAGGCATATCAAGATGAGCATGAACCAAAGCAGTTTATGACCACCAAACCAGCAATATTGAAGACACCTAGGAACACGAAACACAGAGGAAGAAGAAAACACCAACCAAGAGGGTGCAGCAAAGGATACACTTTTTTTTTCTTTCCTTTTTTAATTTTATGTGCATTGATGTTTTGCCTGTGTGAGTGTGATTCCCCTGGAACTGGAGTTACAGACAGTTGTGAGCTGCCATGTGGGTGCTGAGAATTGAACCTGGATCCTCTGGAAGATCAGTCAGTGCTTTTTTTTTTTTTTTTTTTTTTTTTAAGCTGAGGATCGAACCCAGGGCCTTGTGCAAGCGCTTTACCACTGAGTTAAATCCCCAACCCCAGTCAGTGCTCTTAACCACTGAGCCATCCCAGGATACACTTTATGAGTGGGGTGATAAGCGGGATGATGAACTAAGAAAGAACTCATCCTGTCCAACACAGTAAATCAGCAAAGCCCTAACATGAATAGGAGAAAAAGAAAACAACAAATAACCAACTAGAATCCAACCAAAACCAAGCAAAAAAAATTACAAGAATAAGCAAAACTCTCTCAATAATAGCTATAAATGCAAATGATTCAAATCTCCAGTGTAGTAGCTACCAGCTGACAACTGGAAACTATGATCCAGTCATCTGTTGTCTCCCCAAACCACACGCACAGACAGAGTTAAAAGGCAGACAGCAGTCTGGCAAGCAACCAAACCGAGCCACAAGCAAAGCCAAGCCAGAAGCAGGCTGGCACAGCGATAATCATACCCAATAGTGTATGAAAAGGAGGAGGAAATTTAAAAAAATTTTCTGGAGTCAAATGAAGTTGAAAACACACTTATCAGAACCAAGACAGGTTCAAGAGGATGTAGGCAACTTAAACAAACCTGTGACAAGAAACACATTTGACACTTCGTTAAAGAGTCTCCCAGCAAAAGAAGTTCAAGAGCAGCTGGATTCAGTGCCAGGTCCCTCAGACCTTTAAAGAAGAGCAAAGAGCAATGCTCCCTAAAGACTTTGTAAACCAGAAAGGGAAGGAACGCTTCTAAATGCATTCGATGAAGTCAGCATTACCCTGGTACCAAAACTGGATAGGGATGGACACACACACACACACACACACACACACACACACACACACACACACACAAGAAAACTACTGGCCAGTCTCCCTGATAACACAGAGGCAAAAGTTCTGCGTAGAATACTCACAAACCAGTTTTAAGGGCACATTAAGGAGACCACACATCACAGTTAACATGGTTTCATTCTGGGAAAGCAAGGGGTTCAATATACAGAAATCTGGGCTGGAGAGATGGCTCAGAGGTTAAGAGCACTGACTGCTCTTCCAGAGGTCCTGAGTTCAATTTCCAGCAACCACGTGGTGGCTCACAACCATCTCTAATGATATCTGTATACTAAATAAATAAATCTTTAAAAAAATACATAAATCTAAATGTGTAATGCAGCACACAGCAGATGGAAGGACAGGAACCCCAGGGCCATCTCACAAGATGTGGAAACTAGGAACAGATCATACCTGACCCAATAAAGTCTACATATGGTAAACCTATAGCCAACATTATACTAAGTTGGGAAAAACTGAAAGCATCTTCTCTAACACCAAGAACAAGATAAGGGTGACCACTTTACCCTCTTGTTCAATGTAATCTTTGAAGTCTTAGCTAGAGCAATAAAGCAAGACAAGAAAATAAAAGGCTATAAATAAGAAAAGAGGAGTTCAGGTATTCCTGTCTGCAGACATGATCTCATGCATAAAAGACCTTAAAGTCTCCATCAGAGAACAGTATACCTGGTAAATACTTTCAGTGAAGAAGAAGGATATAAAGTCAACATATAAAAATCAGTTTTTTAATATATTGATAACAATCTTGCCAAAAAGGTATCAGGAAAATAATCTCATTCATAACAGCTCCAGAACAGCAAACACAGATTAAACTCACCTAGTAAGAAACACAGCCAAGGAGGCAAAAAATCTCTACAGTGGAAACTCTAAAACCCAGAAGAAAGACATGGAAAAGATGGAAAACCTCCCATGCTCTTTAATTGGCAGAATTAATATTGTGAAAATGGCAAATTACGGAAAGTGATCTACAGAGTCAATGTGATCACCATCAAAATCCTAACAGCATTCTTCAGAAAACAGATCAAACAACCCTAAAGTTCTTATGCAAGCACAGATGACTATCCCAAATAGCCAAAGCAATCCAAAGCAAAAGAGCAATGTTACAGACAACACACAACCTTATCTCAAATTACCCTACAGAGCCATAGTGACAGAACCAGCATGGTACTGGCCCAGGTCAGATGCACGGACAGCAGTAGAGGACCCGGCTTAAACCCACACAGCCACAGGCACCTACTTTTTGAGAAGGCTCTTCAAAACACTCTTCAAAGTAAAGAAAGTATTTCATCCAGTGATGCCAGCAAACCTGGATATCAGCCCTAAGAAGTTAGATATGCATCTCCTGTCCTACACCCCCCCCCCATTACATAAGATCTGTAATTCTGAGACTGCTCGAAGAAAGCAGGGAAAACAATTCACTACGCAGGCCCAGGTGAGGAGTTTCTGAACAGAACACAGTGGCATGGAAGATGATCCCAGGAACTGACGATGAACTGTGTGAAATTATTATGTAAAGCTTCTGCAGAGCGGAGGAAACCACCAGCAGAGTGAAGAGGCCAGCGACGGAGTGCGAGAAACCCCTTTCCACCTACGCATTTAACAGGGGGTCAATATCCAGAATAAAGAACTCTGACAACTAAACACCAAATCATCTGATCAGTAAGTGGACAGGCAAATTCAACAGATAGTTTTCAAAAGGAGAAAAGCAAACAGCTGATAAATATTTGAAAATTGTCTAACATCTTTAGCCACCAGAGCATCCAAATTAAAACTATTTTGAGGTTCTGATTCGACTTAGTCAGAATGGCTATCATCAGGGGGGAAAACACAAAACACACAACACAAAAACAGTCCTGGTAAGGACACAGGGAAGCAAGAACCCTTCACTACCAGTGGAGGGGTGTGAAGTGGTGTGGTCTCTATGGAAATGACCATGGCAGTTCCTGTTGAAAAAAACGCTGAAGCTGCAACCCTGCTATCCTCCTGAACACCTGAACATGTTAACTGAGACACGTTTGTTATAGCCACAATGAGTGCCATAGTTAACCTCATTGCCAACCTGACTGGATTTAGACTAGGCCCAGGAGACACACCCATCAGCAAGGACATTTCCAGAGGGTTAAACTCAGCAGTGGAGGTCTAGCCTGAGACTGAGTAAAAAGCGGACAGAGAGTCCAGTGCCAGCATTTATTGCTTCTGCGCCCTGACTATGGATGCAAAGTGACCAGCTGCCTCACCCTTCCCTGACTTCAAACTGACAGCCAGAACAAACCCTCCTCTCTTTACATTGCTTCTTGTCTGGTATTCTGTCACACAATGGGAAAAGCAACCAATATGGAACCAGCCTACATGTCCATCCACAGATGAAGGGATAAAGAAAACATGGTCCATATACACAATGGGACTTTATTCAGCTGTGGGATGGAATTACGGGGAGAGGACTCTGGTGGTACTTTTGGACAAGCCTGAAGACATGAGTTTGACCCCTGGATCCCATGGCCAGATGCCATGGTTTCAGTTTTCATCTGGAATCTCAGATGTCCTGTGTCAAGGATCCAGGTGGGGACAGGAAGATAACCTGGAGATGGTGGGCCAGCTAGCCTGGGCTACCAGCATGGTAGGCACAAGAGAGGCCCTGTTTCAACAAGGAGGAAAGAGAATGGATGCCCAAAAGTTGTCACCTGACCTCCACACGTGCAGTCATGGCTCACACAGGCTCCATCCAACATATCACACATACGCGTGCGGACACTAATAAAACAACCCCCCCTGAAATGATTGCATGTACAGGAAAATGAGTAGATCTGGAAACCAAGTTAAGTATATGAGATAGACTCAGAAAAAGAAAATAGCACGTGTTTTCTCTCTTATGCATGTGAACATTTTATGTATGTATATTGCATGTGACATATGCATGTGACATATAGTGCAAATGTAAAAGAAGGAGTGAGAAGTGGTGGAGGAGGCAAAATATGACACTTTCCCCTGATGTGCAGAGTCTGTATTAACTACAAATAATACAGCTCTCCTCTGACGTCATCTGTGTGGAAAGGAGGTTATTTGGCGTGAGAAAGGGGTTAGCTACAATGTCATACATGTATAAAGACATCATACTAGAACTCAGATTTTCATGCCAACTAAAAACAGTATCCGTCATCTGTGAAGAAAATTGTAATGATGAAATTTTCAGGAAATGGATGAATCTGGAAAGTTAAGGTGACCAAAACTCAGAAAAGAAATTAACTCCTATGTGCTCCCTGTGTAACAGTCGGAAAGGGGACCATCAGGGAGCGATGTTCATTGATGAAGGATGCTTCCGAGGGGCCAGGAAAGAGGCAGCGTCATGGAGAGGCTACAAGGAGGGACAGGGATTCCAGAGGGGTGGGGTCACGGGGGAGGAGAATCAGAAAGACACACTCTATTGAATATAATCATAGTGATATCTAACGAAGTATGTGTGGATTTAAAAAAAATGTTAAAAAGAAAGGAAAAAAAAGCAATTGATAGACTAGAAAATCCTGACTGTAAGTGACAACACGGCCACAAGATGGCGCTCTCAGCATGCTGTTTAGGGTGAGCATGGTCTCCCGTGGGTCCCCCCTGCCCCAATGCTTTGGCATAGGGCCCTAGGAGTTCTTCTCACCTGGAGAGGCTCCGTGCTCTCCAGGTGGCCCAGGGGACTAGCTGGAAAAGCACCCAGGGTGAAGCCCATACTCCGGAGGGGCAAGGCTAGGAGCAGGGTAAGTGATGGAGGGCGCACACTTAGGGCACAGTCAGCTCCTCACTTGTCCCGCTGTGGTCCAGGCCCCAGCTTTGGCCTCAGCTCTAGTGAGGTAGTGCTTCACAGTAGAAGCCGTAAAACAGCCTGTGGCAGGGTGATGAGGAGAACACCCTGGGGCAGGGGGACTCCAGGGGGACAAGCGAAGTGCTGTCCTGCTCCCCCCCCCCTCCCACACACACACTGGAGAACTCAGAGGCTATGGCGGCACGGATGATGGATGCTTTTGAGAGCCCCTGGTCTGACGCTCAGGCTGACCTGCATGTCCGGCGGGAGGAGATTGAGCTCCGATCACACTGAGGTGACCAAGGCTGCAGAGTGACATAGAGGGGGACGTGGAGCAGAGATGCTTCCAGTGCCCCAGGCTTCATGGTTTGAAGTGTTGAGGGCGGCACCCGGGGCCTGGCACATGGGGGACAGGTGCTCTACCCCCAGAGTGCCTAGGGAACTGTAACAGAGACGTAAGTGCCACGTGGGTGTGAAGGGGCTTGCTGCTAACCACGTAAAAAGGGCCAGAAGAAATCCGTTTCCTAACGGATTTACGTGACACACCGCAGGCAAAATATCGTCTCGACATGTCATTAGTATAAATACTGTTGATTGAGGTGCATTAAACCGTCCTTATACTACATCTTCCAACTCTGTGGTGTATTTTACATTTATTCAATTCGTATGCTAAATTTCCATAGGAAATATCTCACCTCTACTTAGATTTTACATGATCGTGAGCTAGGAGAATAGGTTTGTACTTGTTTTAAACATACCAAGTTATGCTAGTCTGGGGCTGGAGAGGTGGTCCGGTGGTTAAGAGCACTCTGTTATCACAGAGGATCAGGTGTTGGGTTCCAGTGCCCACAGAGGCTCACAACTGCCTGTGACTACAATTCAAGGGGATTGCCCTCTTCTGGCTCCTGTGGACACTGCACGTATGTGTTATGCAGACAAACATGCATGAGTCTACATACATGACAAAAATAAATAAAAGGACACACACAGATATACAAACACAGACACACTCATACACACAGACATAAACATACATTTACACAGAGATACACAGGTTTCTATGCACACAGACCTACACACACTCTCAAACTAATGACCCTCCTGCCTCAGCCTTATGTGTGGTAACATTACAAGTGTAACTTTCTGCATGCTTGGCACTTTTAAAGAGAGGGTTTAACACAAGGCACTTCGGAGTGAAAGCCTGCTAGTAGCCCTGCCATCCACTCCCAACCTACTGTGTACACATAGTGGGGGCTGTCATGTCACTATTGTTGTTACGTTTAAAAATATTTCCACAAAAATCAAGTGTGGGAACTGGAGATGGCTCGGCGGTTAAGAGCACGTGGTGTTTGTCCTGTTTTTCATTATTTATTTATTTGTCAACGTGATACAAGCCAGAGTTATCTGGGAAGAGGAACCCAGTTGAGGAAGTGCCCCCATGGTATTGTCTGTAGGTAAGTCTGCGGGCATTTTCTTTACTGATGATTGACGTTGGAGGGCCCAGACGACTGTGCTGCACCTGGGCTTGAGGTGTAAGAAAGCAGGTTGGTCAGTTCATGGGTAGCAGGCCAGTGAGCATCACCCTCCACAGTCTCTGCCAGTCTTTCCTCAGTTCCTGCCCTGACTTCCCTCAGTGACCTGGAAGTCATAAACTGAAATAATCCCTCTCCTCCCCAGGTTGCTTTTGGTTATGGTGTTTTTTTTTTTTTTTTTTCTTTTTGTTTGTTTGTTTTTTAAGACAGGGTTTCTCTGTGTAGTTTTGGTGCCTGTCCTGGATCTTGCTCTGTAGACCAGGCTGGCCTCAAACTCACAGAGATCCTCCTGGCTCTGCCTCGCGAATGCTGGGATTAAAGGCGTGTGCCACCACCCCTTGGTTGGTTATGGTGTTTTATCATGGCAATAGAAACCCTAACTAAGATACTGCTTTTATTATTAATTTTTAAATTTATTTTACATACCAACCACAGCTTCCCCTCCCTCTTCTCCTCCCATTCCCTCTCCCCACCTCCTTTCATCTCTATCCCCTCCTCAGAAAGGGACAGGCCTCCCATGGGAGGCAACAAAACATGGCATATCAAGTTGAGGCAGGACCAAACTCCTGCCCCTGCATCAAGATTGAGTGAGACATCCCACCATAGGGAATAGGTTCCAAAAAGTCAGTTCATGCACTAGGGACAGATCCTGGTGCCACTGCTAGGGGCCCCACAAACAGACTAAGCTACACAACTGTCACCCACATGCAGAGGGCCTAGGTGGGTCTCATGCAGGCTCCCTAGCTGTTAGTCTGTGAGCTCCCATGAGCTTGGGTCAGCTGTCTCTGTCTCTGTGGGTTTTCCCATCATTATCATGACACCCCCTTGCTCATATAATCTCTCCACCCTCTCTTCACCTGGACTCTAGGAGCTCAGTCCAGTGCTTGGCTGTGGATCTCTGCATCACTTCCATCAGTTAATGTATGAAGAAGGTTCTCTGATGACAACTAGGGTAGTCACCAATCTGATTATAGGAGAAAGTCAGTTCAGGTACCCTCTCTACATTGCTAAGAATATTAGTTGGTGTCATCCTTTTGGATTCCTGGGAGTTTCCCTGGCACCTGGTTTCTCTCTGACCCCTAAAGGCCCCTCTATCAAGGTATCTCTTTCATTGCTCTCCCTCTCCATCCCTCCCCCAATTTGACCATCCCGATCCCTCAACTTCGCATTCCTCCTCCTCCCTCTATCCTGCCTCCATCCCCAGTTTACTGAGGAGATCTCATCTATTTCCTCTTTCCAGGGCGATCCATGCATCTCTCTTAGGGTCCGTCCTCCTTGTTACTTAGCTTCTCTGGGGCTATGGGTTGTAGCCTGGTTATCCTTTGCTTACACCTAATATCCACTTAAGAGTGAGTACATACCATGTTTGTCTTTCTGGGTCTGGGTTACCTCACTCAGGATGATTTTTTTCTAGTTCCATCCATTTGCCTGCAAACCTCATGATGTCATTGGTTTTTTTGGTTGTTGTTTTTGTTTTTAACTACTGAGTAATATTCCATTGTGTGTATGTACCACATTTTCTTTATCCATTCTTCAGTTGAGGGGCATCTATGTTGTTTCCAGGTTCTGGCTATTACAAATAATGCTGCTATGAACATGGTTGAGTAAGTGTCCTTGTGGTGTGGTTGAGCATTCTTTGGGTATGTGCCCAGTAGAGGTATTGCTGGGTCTTGTAGACTGATTCCTAATTTTCTGAGAAATCACCATACTGATTTTCAAGTTTGCACTCCCATCAACAGTGGAGGAGTGTTCCCTTTGCTCTGCATCCTCTCCAGCATAAGTTGTCATCAGTGTTTTTGATCTTAGCCATTCTGACAGATGTAGGATGGTGTCTCAGAGTCGTTTTGATTTGCATTTCCCTGATGACTAAGGATGTTGTGCAATTCCTTAGATGTCTTTTGGCCATTGGAGATTCTTCTATTGAGAACTCTCTGTTTAGATCTGTACCTCATGTTTTAATTGGATTGTTTGGTATTTTGCTGTCTAGTTTCTTGTGTTCTTGAGTTCTCTATATATTTTGGAGATCAGTCCTTTGTCAGATGGGCGGGGGGATGATGAAGATCTTTTCCCATTCTGTGGGGCTGCCATTTTGTAAGACACTGCTTTTATAGAGGACCCAGATTAAGTTCCCAGCACCCACATTAGTTTGCTCCTGATCACCTGTGACTCCAGTTCCAGGGTATCTGATTCCCTCTCCTGATAGTCAGACGCATTACACACATAGGGTGCATTAATATCTGCAGGCAAACCCTCACACCCAGAAAATAAAAACAAACAAATCTTTTTAAAAAAGCAAGTATAAATAATGGTTAACATAAAAATGTAAGTAAAATTATTTTTAAGAACATAAAACTTTTATTCAAAAAATATATAATAAATGCACATGGTACTGATAATTCTAGCATTATTCTCCATCCAGTAGCCCATGTGGAGCGCCTCTGTGTTGAGAGAGGAAGTGAGCTGTTCAGTTATGAGAAGTATTTCCAGGCTATTGGTGAAATTATTAAGCCACTACACGTAGTTAAAAGGGAGGTTTATTTTGTGGGGTAACTCACAAGTGAAGGGATAGTTTACAGGGTCTGGGAAAGGTATAGCACAGTCTGGCGGTGTTCTCTGCAGAACTCTGCTCAGTTTACCTCCAGGGTCCAGGGTCTAGGAACTAAGAAAGCCCGTGTAACTAGAACCCGGGTCCTCAGTGTCCTCTCTCAGCCCCGCCTTGTAGGCTTGACCGTTACCGAAGCCTCAGTGGGGGTTGGAGCTTCCAGGTCAAGACTGGAATGGCTACCCACTACACCAGGACCAATCCCTGTGAACACTGCAGTGACGTGTACGTACCTGTCACATGTACACACTTGTTGGCTGTACATACCTGTCAGACATGAATTTGAACGTGGAGAGAGCCAGAAAACGGGTATCTGCTACAATCAGAAGGTGAGACTTTGCTGTGGAGAGCCTGTTAGGCTCAGGTGGTCTGAGAGGAAGGATCAGAAGACTTCAATTCCATACTAAGTTCTCCCTGGCTCCCGAACAGTGTCCTCACCTGCAGCAAACCTACTTCTCGATGCTGAACCTGATCCAAATCCAGGGCACTTGAATCAGGTCATTTTTCCTCTGGAATAAAGGACACACTTGTCCACCATGTAGACATTTGGGTCAGGGGCCTGTGCCAGGCCAGGGCAGCACTGGGCCCCCATCCCAAAGGGCAGAAGAACCCATCTTTGTGTGTTGTGTGTGGATTCTTATGGCCCTCTGCAGCTGGTGACCCCAGCTGGGACACTCTTTGCTTTCCTGGGCAGGTGACACTTTCTTCTAGTACTTCTGTGGACTGTCTTTGTAGCAATGCATTGCTCTGTTTGTGCCTAGAGAGCACATGAGGTTCCCGAAGAGTGGGGGTGTCTGTCCTGCTTACACAGGTCTCCATCCGCAGAGCACAGCCCATGGGAACCATCTTACGGTCCTTGGGGAATCAAAGGAGAAGGCTTCTTTGCAGCTCCTGGGTACTGAGCCCTGTGGTCACAGTGTGTAAGGGACACAACCTCTCTACGAGGAGGACTTTTGGACTCAATGCTCCTGGGCTAGGGAGCTGCTGTCTCAGTTAGCCTGAACTTCAGTGTCCTTTCCCTCAACACAGCTCATGAAGAAGGATGTGATAGTCTTCATGGTACCCAGGGGGATGTTGGAGGCACAAAGAAGGATGTGATAGTCTTCACGGTACCCAAGGGGATGTTGGAGGCACAAAGAAGGATGTGATAGTCTTCACGGTACCCAAGGGGATGTTGGAGGCACAAAGAAGGATGTGATAGTCTTCACGGTACCCATGGGGATGCTGGAGGATAAACAGCTGAAGTGATACACCCAGAGCCGGCCTGAGTGGGCCACAGGCTGCTCAAACCTGACACTCCAAACCCAGAGCATGTGCTCACAGCCACATTGGAGCTCTTTAATTGAATGCTATAGGCCAAGCACTGACCGGAAGGTGTCTTTTGTGGCACCTGGAAGGCTGCAGACAGGCCATTTTAAAGTCCCCTCAAACGGTCCCCTTCAGCTTGTCTCCCACACCCAGAGAACACCTTCCTACATAGGATTCTGCTCTTACACACAATGGGAGCCCCAATTTTTCCACCGCTTATAAGGATCTGAGGCAAATATAAAAATCCCTGTTGGCACTGGCTCATGTCCTTAGGATGGGTTTATACCAGGAGAAATAAGGGTAATTCTCTTCTTCTCAGAAGTGTCTAGAAGCAAAAGTCTATCAGCGTATGAGCCGACAGTGACATTACCACGTTGAGAATAATGAGGTTTCTCATCCTCCACAGCTTCTCTGGAAGTGGTGATCGACACTTTTGCAGAAAGCCAAGACAGTCATAATGAAGTCGCCCACATTTTCCCTCAAAACTTGAAGTGAACCTGTGCTGAGGTCTGAGAACTCAAGTTTGCTCCTTGGGCCGGCGCCTCGGTGGCCCCGATCAGAAAGCAGAAGTGACTTTGTCTCTCTGTCCCATCGTCACACTTCAGAACTGGATTCAGGCGGCCATTGCTCAGCATCTCTTGGTGGGGCCTACCAGGAACGGCCACATTGTCACGAGCCATCTGTGCCACATGCTCTATGGGGGACTGATAGGGGACGGTGACTCCTCTTGTGAGAAGAAGTATCACTGGCCTGCCCTCCCTGGGCCTGTGTACCCTCACTCACAGCTTTCATACTGTTTTAATCTCGCAAGCACCTCAAGAGGCAGAGAGAACCACAGGTAGCCAGTCTTTTGAGGGTCGAAGGTCCTGGGGGATAGCTTGCCCCAGCCTCCCAGCCTCTGCTTCTTCAGTCCTCTGGGACAGTCCTGTAGCCTTTGGACTAAGTTGGCTCTGGGAAGAAAGAGGAAGGGCATTTCTGTTTGCTTCCTTCTGCTTTCTTAGGTGATGTAAAGGGAAGGTCAGATAAGTCCCTGAGAAAGTGGTCAGGGCTCAGTTTTTTTGGTGGTAGCAGACCACACAGCTAGCCACCTGTATTTGCAGGTTCATACCCTTTACTCAACATCTTCAGATTAAAAAGTACTCAGAGACACGTGCGCCTGCACTGAACACAAATGCACGGTTTTCTTGGCATTTCTAGGGCTAACATTGAATTAGGTGTGAAAGTCATCTGGAGGGATTTAGGGTATCTGAGGCTGAGCGCAGTTCTCTGCAAATCATTTTCTAGAAGGGACTGGGACATCTGAAGGTTTTGATGATGACTAGAGTTCTAATCACCAGGGAAGCCGAGGGACAAATCTGTCTGTCTGTGTATCTAAAACAACCAAGTTTAACATAAACTTACTAACCTAGCTGGGAATGTGGCTGGGTGTACAGTGATCATCCAGCACACACAAAGCTCTGGGTTCATTCCCTGGTAGAAAAAGAATAAATAAAAAAATGGAGATAAACGTACTGATATAAAGGATACACAGCAATTCTCTACAAACAACAAAACATGCAGTTCCCTTCATTATGAATTCTGCACAACTGATTGATTCTTAAAGCTTTCATTTATTCTTTGCCAAACTCTTGTGTCTAAGTTAAACTATGGTCTCAATTGAACCGCAATTTGACAGAGATGGCTGCGTCCTGATCCACACTGCTTACCCGGTAGATTTATAGGTAATAGATCTACAGTCTATTGGCAAAGATTGGCGTTCTCATTTACATTATGGTTATTAAATGGAAGCCACTTTCTCTCCGTCTCTCTGTGGGCTGGATTTCCCTCATTTGTCCACGGCACAAGTCACTTTGCTGACCTGGGTAACAGTTTTCAAACACTGGAGAATATTCCCTCAATTTTCCTGGCCTTCACATTATAGAGTTTATCGATACAGAACAATTTAAGTTTAATCTATTTTATTGGCATTTTTTCCTACCTCCCTCCTTCCCCAAGGCTCGGGGATTATTGTGAAGGAAGGTGGGATGATTTTAAGAAGCATGGGTGTTTGTTTTTTGGACACAGCAGGACATCTGCACATGTGAGTTGAGCAGCATTTACATGCAGAATTTGGGGAAGCTCAAACCAGACAAAATTTCAGCATGGAGGGGGAAGGTGGGCACGAAATTCCACCAAGGGCCTGGAGCTGTCGGTGAGTGATGGCTGCTGGGAGAGGGAGGGTCGGGTTGCTTTGTCTGTCGTTTGTTGTCTTAAGGGTAAGGCCTGGGGGGGGGGGTTGAGCACCCTTCCGCAAAGACTATCCGTCCAGGAGTATGTGGGCAGCACAAATTAGATGAGTTGTTTTAAAAAAGCGGGGGCACAGTTTTATGAGTTAGGGGGATGATGAATCTGGGAGGAGTGGGCGGAGGGAGATATGGTCAAAACACATTGTACAAAATTCTCAAAGAAGTGATAAAAATGAAGAGTAAGAACTGAAACAAACAGAAACCATTTCTTTATCCATTTTTAAGTCTAGTGATCAAAACAATAAACCAAGCCCCCTTTTTGTAGCATTTCCCAATTCCTATGGTGTAAATTCTCCCAGCGTGGCCAGTTTTAAGCTACCAACTGGCATCACCACATGCAGAGCTGGGAAGATGCGCAGCAACACCTCCGTGACTTGTACCCAGGGCTGGACCTAACCAATTTAGGTCACAGTAACATACAAGAAATAATTAGTACGCACTGCCTTTGTTTTAATCTACATTATTTAGTTATAAATTCCCATAACTGGAAGTATTAATGGCACAGGAATTCGGCCAATTATACAGAATTAAATTCCATGGATATGGGCTGGTGAGCTGGCTCAGCAGCAGTTCAGAGCACTTGTGGTTCTTCCAGAGAACCCAGCATCCACTTGGCAGCTCCCAAGTGTTTGTAACTCCACTTTCAGGGTATGTGATGCCCTCTTCTGACCTCTGGAAGCACTATACACACCTGGTGCACATACATACATGCTGACAAAACACTCATTCCCATAAAAAGACCTATATTCAGAGCAAGTAGTTAACAAAAATAGTTTTAACCATGGTGATATAAACACAATAAACAAAATAAGACAAGAAGGAGAAGAGAGGAGGGAGTAGGTATGCCGAAGTCCTTGTTCTTCATAGAGCAAATGTTGTCTTAACTGGGTATCTATGAGAATGAATTCAATTACATCAGTTCACAGAGAAAATTACTAGAAAGACATACAAAATATAACTTGGAAGTCAGCTGTTAGAAAAATGAAATAAAATATTATAAACTACACAGGGGCCAGGGAAGGAAAAAAGACTGTAAACCTGATAATTTCCATGTTCACTTTTCCTTCCTCTCCTCTCTTCCCGCTCTGTTCTGCTCCTTTCTGCTCCACTCTCCTCTCTTTCCCCTTCTCCTCCTCCTTCTTCCCAGGGCTGAAGATCTAACCTAAGGCCTTGCACAGATGAAGGAAGTGTGTTCTCATGAAGGAAGCTACACTCCAGGCCAGCTTCCTTAGTGTTTCTATTGGAAGGTACTGCTTACAGTGAAGAAACCCTAAAGGAGAATTAGTTCCAGGACTCCCAGTAACCAGCACATGCTCTGAAGTCATTCATGACTGGTGACCGTTTGTCCAAATGGAAGATGGTCACTGGAAAAGCCAAAGTCACTTTCTAGGTTCTTACAGATAGAATTTTGTTTGCCACATGCAGAAATAATTTCATAAATAAACCACACCAAACCCCACTGTTTAAAAAACAACTTTGACTTCCTTCAGCCTGGATCCTGTCCACTTTGCACTAATTCCATCTACAGGCCCTTTTGCTTTTGTCCGTACCCACCACTGTTCTGAGTGGCCTGAGGTAATAATTGATCTCTTGGCCCTCTACATACCCCTGCCAGCCAGGAGGGATTGGGATTGGTTACACCAAGTACCTGTTAGCATCACAGATACACATAGCGTGCTGAACTCCGCCCTTGGCCATATGGTATGTTCTTATTTTTTATCTCTGCTACTCCAGATTTAGATGTGTGAAGTAGATGCTTAGAATCTTGCAGTTCAGTGGCTTAAACAGGCAGCTTACCCTTCTCTGCCGTGAAGGGCTGAAAGAGGTAAACTGGTGTTGGCTAGCATATTGTGTCCCCCAGCCCACACTCCTCCAAGTGAAAAAAGCCCATGGAAGTAGATAACATCATGCTGAGCGAGGCGAGCCAGATACACAAAGGCAGGTCTCACATGTTTCATCTGTGAAAGCTGTAACCACAAAAAGGAAAATTAGATGACCTGAACATAGCAGAGGGTCCAGCAGGGGAGAGTGGGGGGATGGGGGTGGCCTAGAGAGGGAGAAGAGGATGAGGAAGCACTGTGGACAAAGTGGAGAACACCCAAAGAAGGACTTCCCTGTTCATGGAATCACCACCAGGTTAGCCGGTTGATATGTACAGTTAATACATATTAATAATTATAATGCAAAACGAAATGCAGACAACAGGGAACATATGGTCTTGTCTCATGGTCCCCTTCACTAGGTGAGGGGCCTGCAGCCAGGATAGCCCTATTTCTTTTCCTTATACTCAGAGGGAGGGCCTGGAACAAGGAGGTGTTTCCCTCTTGCTGGGCCCTTGAAGCCTCCGGAAATGCACTCTATAGAACGTCTCCAATGTGCCCATAAGTAGGTCCCTTGGGACAAGTGGCCAGGACAGCTGCTAGTTTATGATTTTTGGTTTCACGGAAACTAAGTCTGTATGGACTGGTGATTGGTTTCTCCATTTCAGACGAGGAAACAGTTGCAGTGCAGTTAAGTGTGCAGGCCTTGGTGAGAGTATACACCCCTACCCCCCAAGCTGGGGTGTAGGTCAGCTTCTCTCACTCCTGTGACAGGCTTCCTACTGCCCTCTTCAGCATGGTGGGTCACATCTGGAAGGAGCTGATGGTGCTGAGCTTGGGGCAAGCTCTTTGAGGGTAGGCATGCTGGGGAGCCATGCTGTTGGCACAAGAGACAGGCCCGGGAGCTGGCCCTACCTACAGTCCTGCAGCTTCCCTTCTGAGCAAATGCCCCTGGACAGAGTGTGCCCCAGGAGTGAGTTCTGTGCCTGCCACAGAGGTTGTCCCTGGGGCAGGGGATAGGAAAACCCCTTCCTTTGCCCATCTCATCTATTCACACAGTCTCGAGGGAAAGTCCATCTCAGAGAGGCGTCTGACCTTGACCAAGAGCGCATCCAAGAACGGAAGCAAATTTGCTCTTTCTGCTCCAACACCCACAGCACACTGCTCCCAGGAGGGTTGCTGATGACATAGGGTTAGCTCTGTCCCTGTCAACTCCCACCTCCCAGCGCCACTGAATGTGGCCATTGGTTCCCTCCACTTTTCTCCAAAGCAAGTTACTCAAAATATCTGATTGCTTTGTCTCTTTCAGCCATCTGTCAGTGACCTGCTGTCAGGTAGGGTCTCTGGAGCACTCAGTGATGATGTCTCACTGGTCTGCAAGGAGGAGTTTGGCCTCTAGTCCTATAGGATCCCAGATGAGAAATGCTCTTGAGTCTAGCTGCCCATACTCCCCTCCCCCAGGTTTCTTGGAACTTGCAGCTGGGTGTTCTGGTCTGTGTACAGAGAGGAGATCGGACATGGCTACGGGGCATTTTCTTGATTACTGATTGATGTGGAAGGGCCCAGCCCACTATGGGTGATGTCATCCCCTGGCAATTAGGTATATAAAAAAGCAGGTGAGCAAGCCAGGAAACCTCATTCCTCCATGGTCTCTGCTTCAGTTCCTGCATCCAGATTCCTGCCTTGAGTTCCTGCCTTGGCTGCCTCAAGGATGGGCTGTAGCCCATAAGCTAAATAAACCATTTCTTACCCAAGTCGCTTTTGGTCATGGTGTTTTATTACCACAATCAAAACCCAACTAGGTCAGGATCCTACCAAAAGAGTATCAGGAAACCAAGGGTAACCACAGTGAGGATATGAGGAGGAGCTGGCTTCAAAGGGGAATGGCACATGTTGGGGGCATGTGGGCAACTGAATCTCTTTCATCATCGTGGATATCCATAATGAAATAAATTAAGGCACTTTGTCAGAAAGCAACCAACCTACGTGCCTTTATTCTGAGCTCTGTCCTTTTCCACTGGTAGATGTGTCTGTTTCCATGTGAGTGCCGTGATGTTTGCTTACTATGACTTTGAAATTTAGCATCATAGGACTTTTTTATATATATTTTTGCTGAAAAGTCAAGTCTTCTTTGGGTCCATTTTAAGATTTTTGTATGTTTCTGTGAATAATCACATTGGAATCTTGACAGTGTTTAGATTGGGTTTAGACATAACTATAAAACTAAAGCCATGATGCTCTTAGAAGGGAGCAAGTATCTGTGCAACTGAGAGCAAAGACCTCCTAGAGCAGATATGGAAAGCAAGAGCCAGGGGAGAGAGACTCGAGCATCTGGCTGCATCCAAATCCATTTTCTTCTGACTAAAAGAAGACATGGTTAGGGAGGAAAACACATGTTATCTGATCGAGGACGTACCAGAATACATCCAGATCTGTGGTGGGGGCGGGGGTGTTAATCCAGAGGCAGAGAGCTGGCCTAGCATGCGCAGAGCTCTGGACTCCAACCCTATCAAGGAGGAAGAAGGGGGAAAAGGAGCAGGAAAATTAAGAGGAGGAAGAGGAGAAAAAGGAAAAGAGGAGGAAGAAGAGGAGAAGGAGGAAAAAGAGGAGGAGAAAGAAGAGCTTGTCACCCAATAAATGGATGATCAAAAGATAAATGACTTGGGCCAGCAAGATGGCTCTGTGTGAAGAAGTGCCACATAAACCTGGTAACCTGAGTTTGATCCCCAAACCCACAGTGGAAGGAGAAAACTGACTCCCAGAAGTTGTCTTCTGACCATCACTTGTATACCTATACACACACACACACACACACACACACACACACACACACACACACACACTTTGTGGCATAAACAATTCGTCAAAAAAATAAGCAAAAATCTTGAATATATACTTTAACCTCAGATACACAAAAGGCCAGAAAGTACACAGAAAAGAGCTCAACACTGTTAATTAGCAGAGAAGTGTAAACTAAAACCACTTTGAGGTATATGGGCCTCCTCCTGCTCTCCTACATTGCTGGTAATGTGTGGACACCATAGCTTTTGTACATGCACCAGCCGCTACTAAGATAAACCTATGGTGGATACAATCATATTCCATTGTATACATACATGACATTCTCAAAAAATAAAAATATATCATTTTTAAAAGTCAAATATACAAGACCCAGAAACGCCATTCTCAAGAAGGTAATGCATGAACATTCATAGTAGTTTTATCATTTTTGCTAAAAAAGAAAAAAAAAAAAAAAAAAACAGAAGCAACCCAAGTGTCCACAGTAATGGGTGACCAGCTAATGGTAAATTCATTCAATTTGTCAGCTCGGCAATAAAAAGATTGAAATGATTGATCCACCCTGCAAAATGAATCTCACAGACATTGTAATTAAATTAATTTTTTAAAAAGATGTACGAAAAGCTTGTTTCAAACAAAATCCTCAAACAGGTAAAACTGTGGTGGCCCTGGGTTTTTTTGAACGTTCTTAATAATTTTTTTATTTTATGTGCATTGGTGTTTTGCCTGCATGTATGTCTGTGTAAGGGTATCAGATCTTGGAGTTACAGACAATTATGACTGTCATGTGGTTGCTGGGAACTGAACCCAGCTCCTTTAGAAGAGCAGTCAGTGCTCTTAACTGCTGGGCCGTCTCTCCAGCCCCTGGTTTTATGAAACTTTCTGAAGTAAGAACTATTTCTGTCTCTTAGCTTCATAGAAGTTTGGACGATACACATGAAGCGATTTGTCAAGATCATAGAAGCGAGATGTGTGTATGTCAATGTTTGTAATGTTTTATATTTTAAAAGCTATAGAATGAGGCTGGGGAGATGGCTCAGTGGGCAAGAGTGCTTGTTGTGTGAACATGAGGACATGAGTTCGAATCCCCAGTCTCACTCTATAGCTTCCTCTTCCTATGGAAGAGAGGGGTATTGATGCATTGATATGGCTGCCAAGCACCTGCAGCTGGGCCCCAGCTAAGTCTTGCACCAAGGTGGCTTCAGGATGCCTGGTATGGCTGCAGCAAGAATGCTATGACATTCTAGGGGCGGCCCTTTTCAAACGCCAGCTGCTGCCTTCCCAGAGTCATGGGCAGCATTCGTTAGGTACAGGTGAGTCCTCCCTAGACAGAGCCACCCCCACAGGGAGCAAGGAGAGTGCCGGAAGGTGGCTGGAGGGTCCCCAGGGAGCAGTAGGCAGGAAGGAATAGAAGACTCACAGGATGCAAGTTTGAGGTGGAGTTGTGCTCATTACCCCGAATGCAGAGCAGGTAAAATGGCACCGGGCACCGAATGTGTGCTGGTGACAACCAAGTAAGTATGAAAATACAGCCACATGGGAATTGTTTCGGGATCGGTGTCTCATTCATCTTAGAAGGGATGGTGCAGAACAGAGACTGCCAGGAGACAAGGCTTGTCTTGGTTGTGAAGCCTAAGGAAGGGTCTAGACAAACCTTTGTCTGGTATTGGGAGCTGGGTCTTAGAGCCTTTTCCAATACACCTCTCTGGGCACGTTTTATGTTGTTGTTTGTTTGTTTGTTTGTTTGTTTTTGTTTTTGTTTAAGGAAAACCAAGAGGAAATTCTGCGTCGTTGATCTTTCTGTCTCATTGCACAGATCTTCCAGGAGTTATCCCCAGCCAGACTCCTGGCCCGGGTTTCCAAAACCATGGCAGAGCACAGCCTGGACTGGCAGCTCCCCCAACTTCCTTTGGATATGCAAATGCCTGATCTAATCAAAATGTTGTGGTGGTATTGTGTTCCCCAATATATCGTGCACCCTAATAAACTTATCTGGGGTCAGAGAACAGAACAGCCACTAGGCAGACATAGAGGCCATAAAATGGTGGCACACACACCTTTAATCCTAGCATCCCAGAGGCAGAGATCTATCTGGATCTCTGTGAGTTCAAAGCCACACTGGAAACAGCCAGGCATGGTGACACACGTCTTTAATCCCAGGAAGTGATGGCAGGAAGCAGAAAGGTATATAAGGCGTGAAAACCAGGAACTAGAGCTGGTTAAGCTTTTAGGCTTTTAGCAGCAGTTCAGGCTGAGATCCATTTGGATGAGGACTCAGAGGCTTCCAGTCTGAGGAAACAGGATCAGCTGAGGAATTCAAGAGGTGAGGTGGCTGTGGCTTGTTCTGTTTCTCTGATATTCCAGCATTCATCCCAATACCTGGCTCCAAGTTTGCTTTTATTGATAAGACCCTTTAAGATTCGTGCTACAAAATGTGGCCTTGAAATCTGGCTAGGGATAGAGGTTGTGAGCTGTGTAGTTGGGCTCTGCCCTGTGAGCAGTCCCCTGAGGCCAGGGACCCCAGCTGCAGTACACAAAAGAC